>NC_133526.1:105387762-105696704 GCF_048544455.1 Silene latifolia | reverse complement strand
TAACCAGATTAATGTAATTTAGAAGCATGCATTCAACTAAATTGGTGTACAGTTATATTGCTATGGGGACAGATTCTCACAAGTAAACCATCTAGTCTATTCGCTACATCGTCGCAATCCTACCATGGATTCCCTAGTCCTAACATAAGAGAAATTAGCTACTCATATTACTAATGTTGTCAATATTAATTACAGTGAATGAACTAATTGAAAGCATGATGAAATAATAATAAAATTGCATAAATGAAATTAGGGCAGAAATTAATGATAAGAGAAACAAGGGATTAAAGCAATTAATAACAAGATTAAGATTAATAAAGAGAAGAGGGATTACAATCACAAGAATTCCGGCGTAAAGAACAACCCAAATCCGAGCAAAGAAATCCAAGAGCAAAGTTACAGTAGAAAGTTTAAGGGAAAGATTAAGAGAGTAAAGTGTATTAAGAGAAGTCTTAAAAGATAAAAGAAGAAGTGTCTATTAACCTAGTTACGACTCCCTTATATAGGAAAGTGAAAATTAACAAAACTAAACCAATCACGGGATAAAAATCCCGAGTATAATAGCTGAATACTCGATCGAGGACTTTTATATCACTCGATCGAGCAAATCCAAGCTAAAACCTCTCGATCGAGTACTTTAGGTACTCGATCGAACACTTATTAAATAGGCACTACTCGATCGAGTAGAAAAAGGAGTCGATCGAACACAATTGTACTCGATCGAGTACTTTCCCTGCACAATTCTTGCCACAAGACTTTGAACTTCAAATGGCTTCCATTTCTTCGTTACTTGGGCAAACAAGGCGTTTCTGGTGGCGTTGGAAAGCTAAGAGGACAAGATTTCCTCTCCAGTTAGAATAATCTGAAAATCTGTTGTAGAACTCGAGATATGACTCTTCAAAGTAATCACTAGTAATTTGAAGTTCTTCCTTTGCTCGCCTAGCTAACTTACTTCTTTGCGCATCTCAAAATAGTAGTCTTAAGGCTCCGACTCAACTAATCTCCTAAATGCATGCATAGGGACAGGTATTAATCTTGATTATGCTCCTATTTGATTCATTCCTGCAAATAAGACAAGAGAAACCAAAGTAGACAATTCGGGGGACATTTGTAGCTAAACACTACACAAAATGCATAGAAATGCGTGCAAATGAAGTACGAAATACCTATATAAAATGCACGCATCAAATCTCCCCAAACCAAACCTTTGATTGTCCCCAAGCTTAAATGCAAACTAATGGAACGGAAATGAAAACTCGGAGCTAGCTATAACCTGTCTACTTGAACCAAATTAATGCAATCAAAAATTAACAATCATAGCTACAGTAGTCAATACGCAAACGAGTTATAAGATGTCCATAAACAAGGCTGACCTATCGACCTTGCAAGACCAACAAAATCGGACTCTCACGTGGTCACTCTTCTCTCATGAAGCAACGGGTGAATAATTATGTGTAAGAGGGAAAGAGAATACAATCACTCACCTAAACTGCGACCTACATAACATGCATGCAACTAAAATGATAGACGATTCAAGTACTACGCATACAATCCAACCAACAATGTCCGTCACAGCCGAGGGCTTACAAATAGTATGGGAAAGTGAGGTTCAGGTGAGAAAGGCAAAACAAATTATGGAAATGTGAAGGTAAAGCGTCAAGCTAGTTCCTAAACAAGGTCATATAAGACCATCCGAATCTCAACTGACTGTAAAATAAAGTACAAGTACCCTTCATTGGCACACAACTCACTGTCCAAATACACTATCTCCTCAAAAAATGTATAAATAAGAACAAGGAGTAGACCGTCACAAGATAAAAGTAAACACAGACGGTCTCTTAATCAAACCAGCTCAATATTTTCAACTTTTCTTCCTCTGCTTGTCACTGCATTACGTATGATTTCATTTTTTTTCAATTTTTTTGCTTTTTTTTTTCTTCACACGTTTTCTCTTTTCTTCTTTTTCATGTCTTTTTTCATTTTTTTTTTCATTTTTCATCCTTCCTCCTTTTTCACCAACTCTAAACAACAAAAACGAGCCAAACTCGCAATGGATCAACATACCACAAAGACACACTAAACTAGCTTGACTGGGCAGGCTTAGTTTTGGGTGTAGCTAATGGGTTAGAAAGGCTAAATTTGGCTTAAGTGGAGCTAAATGGGTGAAAAATGTAAGAAAAGGAAATTTGCAAGCATCTCCCTGCATGTGACACCGACCACAAACCCGAATGTATGCATTTAACGAGAAATCGAATTTCATAAATGTGCAAAAGTAATGGACATGCTATGCAAGGAGTACTACTCTCAATTCCTAATGAACTGGTCATGAATGTCACCAGTTATATGGCTCTAAAACTCAGAATTTATAGAGTAGGTTGCCAATTTATCAAGTCAAATCTAAACAGTCAGCTAAATTTGAACAAAAACTCGTAGATATGCGCAAGACTCAGCTAATAACTATCAATTTGATGCAAGGCTTAAGTAAAAATGACAAGTTAAAGTGCAATTTCATCACGGAAATCTACCGTTCCGACTCAACCTATATGCAAAATGAAACGTGAATATTTTTTGATTGTTTTGAAAAAATTTCAATTTTTATGAGATTTTTGGATTTTATTAACAATAAACGACAATGCATACAGAAATTAAATGTGATAACAGAAATGCAATAAAAAACATAAATGCAGACACAGATATGGATGCATAACCTCCCCAAACCAAACCGTACAATGCCCTCATTGTACCCAAAACAGGGAAAGAAAATGCAAACTAAAAAGGAGAGAGAGTGTAGAAGCGGAAAACTTACAAGATAACGCGAAGAAAGGACATCCCCAAACCAGCCAGCAACATGGGAGGTCACAGCTAGCGGCTTCAGAGCAGCTAAGTTGAGAACAGAATGCAAGAGTACCTGCAAATTCGCAAATAGCAACCGCACAAAAGTACTGCTAAAGCAAAGAGGGCTAAATTATTCATTGTCTATAGCGGAGTAGGCTAATTATTAAGGCACATAACAAAACTAAATTGTTTGAAAAAAATAACTAAATAGTTTGAACTCCGGGTTGCCTCCCGGACAGCGCTAGTTTCATATAGGTCCCAGCTCGACCTTCTTCTTATCATCCACCGACAGAAATTAATGGCCCACAACAAGGTTGTTGGCTGAATGAGGTTTCCTCAGCATCCATCAGCTTGACCTTAGGTCTCCATACCATCCGAGCAACAGGAGAACAGCAACTTATCGCGGCGTATTGGCCTCCACTTTTGGCCCTCTTGCGCGCTTTCTTCTTGTACGGCCTAGCCTCGTCCATTCCTCCGCCTGGGTCATTAATCCGCATCGTTCCAGTCTCCAAGGTCAACGTATGATGCTCACCTCCTGGGTCCGTCAACCTATCAGTACCTGCAGAAGTAACAAAGGAATTAACCTTTATTGCAGAAATATCGTCTGAAATAAATTTAAACGACCATTCATTGTTATTAGCCAAAAAATTACTCGTTCGAGCACTTATGTAACCCGATCGAAGTATCTTTTCAGCATTTGTACTCGATCGAGCAACTTGTGTCACTCGATCGAGGACTTGATTTTCCTCATTGCTCGATCGAGAGCTTTCACCCTCTCGATCGAGTACTTCCTCAGTAATTTCACTCGATCGAGTATAGTAAGGCTCTCGATCAAGTGTTTGAACAGTGGCAGGTGGGACTGCTTTGTATCCTTCCTCTTGAACAGTGTTTGCAACATTAGTAGGCAGAACCGGCCCTTCGCAGGAAGTTTCAGTCCGGGCGTGGATAGCACAGACGGTCTCGGGCCGCCTAGAAATTTGCTCAGCCAATACTTGAGCCAAGTGAGCTTTAAGTGACTTTATAGTGGCGTCTTTAGTTTGAATAACTTCTTGCACTTGCAGTGCAAGTGTCTTCACTATAGATGTCAACTCAGCAATTTCATATTTCTGCTTATTAGGAGGAGGAGTTTGTTGTGGCGGCGGGCAAACAAATGGAGACTCTTGATAGCCTCTTTGCTGAAATGGATGTGGCGGCACATATGCGGAAGAATGACTAGCTTGTCTATGCCACCTAAACGCATAGACTACATCATCATCTGCTAGACAAATGACAGCTTCGTGCCCCGCAGTACCACATCTTTTACAGTGGACCATCTGTTGTGCCGTAGTATGGAGCTGAGGTGAACCACTCCAAGACTATCTACTCTCCAGCTTGCCAGATCTTGCATTTTGAGCTTCAAACTGTGCTATAATTCGGGAGACACTAGACATTTTGGTAGAAGGGTCAAAGGTACTCAAGCCTTCCCTTTGACGATCTTTCTCCTAGTATCATGTCTAGGTAGGACCTATCAAAACAACACAGAAGGAAAAAGATAAAAACTGCCTCTAGGAATAAATCCCTTGAGGCGGAAGACAAACGAAAATAAACAGATAAATAGGCCAATTGCCTCCCCGGCAACGGCGCCAAAATTTGATACTGTCGTTTCTGTACCAAAAATAAATACCTAAATATACTAACAGAAGCTAGTGATAAGTAGGGTCGATCTCCACAGGGAGGCAAGGTATCTATCTGAAAGTCCGTCTATCTAAGTCATAAATGGGGGTTTTGTAATTGATTTTCTAAACTACTAAAGGTTTAAGGGAAAGAGAAATAGGGAAAGAGCAACAAGGCATAAAAATAATAGACAAGTGATCAGATAAAAGAGGTATGTCAGGATTTCGGTTCACCATGGTAGTCTATCGACTCAGCTGCAAATAGCCTAGACAATCTACTGTGAGAAGGATGCAGGAAAGGTCCTTCCGGTCCACTTTCTATCCTAGATTTCCGCTAACTTAACTTCCGTCCTCATTAGGGTAGTCTACTGTTCATAGCAGGTCTGTTCATTCCAATCTTCCGATCCAGGAACGAAATTAACCAGATTAATGTAATTTAGAAGCATGCATTCAACTAAATTGGTGTACAATTATATTGCTATGGGGACAGATTCTCA
Source organism: Silene latifolia (assembly GCF_048544455.1). Lineage (NCBI taxonomy): Eukaryota > Viridiplantae > Streptophyta > Magnoliopsida > Caryophyllales > Caryophyllaceae > Silene > Silene latifolia. The sequence goes on along the minus strand of NC_133526.1, from coordinate 105,691,720 downwards.
CAAGTAAACCGTCTAGTCTATTCGCTACATCGTCGCAATCCTACCATGGATTCCCTAGTCCTAACATAAGAGAAATTAGCTACTCATATTACTAATGTTGTCAATATTAATAACAGTGAATGAACTAATTGAAAGCATGATGAAATAACAATAAAATTGCATAAATGAAATTAGGGCAGAAATTAATGATAAGAGAAACAAGGGATTAAAGCAATAAAAACAAGATTAAAATTAATAAAGAGAAGAGGGATTACAATCACAAGAATTCCAGCGTAAAGAACAACCCAAATCCGAGCAAAGAAATCCAAGAGCAAAGTTACAGTAGAAAGTTTAAGGGAAAGATTAAGAGAGTAAAGTGTATTAAGAGAAGTCTTAAAAGGTAAAAGAAGAAGTGTCTATTAACCTAGTTACGACTCCCTTATATAGGGAAGTGAAAATTAACAAAACTAAACCTATCACGGGATAAAACTCCAGAGTATAATAGCTAAATACTCGATCGAGGACTTTTATATCACTCGATCGAGCAAATACAAGCTAAAACCTCTCGATCGAGTACTTTAGGTACTCGATCGAACACTTATTAAATAGGCACTACTCGATCGAGTATAAAAAGGAGTCGATCGAACACAATTGTACTCGATCGAGTACTTTCCAGCGCACAATTCCTGCTTCGCGCACTGAACTTCAAACGGCTGCCATTTCTTCATTACTTGAGCAAACAGGGCGTTTGCGGTGGCGTTGGAAAGCTAAGAGGACAAGTTTCATCTCCAATTGGAATCATCTTAAAATATGTTGTATAACTCGAGATATGACTCTTAAAAGTAGGCACTAGTAATTTGAAGTTCTTCCTTTGCTCGCCTAGCTAACTTACTTCTTTGCGCATCTCAAAATAGTAGTCTTAAGGCTCCGACTCAACTAATCTCCTAAATGCATGCATAGGGACAGGTATTAAGCTTGATTATGCTCCTATTTGGTTCATTCCTACAAATAAGACAAGAGAAACCAAAGTAGACAATTCGGGGGTCATTTGTAGCTAAACACTACACAAAATGCATAAAAATGCGTGCAAATGAAGTACAAAATACCTATATAAAATGCACGCATCAATGAGTACCATGATTTCTACCTACAACAATCATCTAAACTCTTTTACAATCAACATTTATCATTATATATGATACCAATGATGCTTGCAGCGACATACCTTCTCATTACAAGGACACGACGAAGGTAATGTCCCGACTATAGAGAATTGAATAATCTGATTGATAATTTTATTAATCTCAGTGCTTGGCATTTATACAAGTATACAAGACAATATATGACAACACTATAATACTGATTGTGTACAAAGATATTTGCTTGAGGAACAAGAAGAGTATTAGAAAACTATACAGCGTATATTAGAAACTACAGCTAGACGGAATATACTATAAGATTACAAGTATATTGGAATATCCTTAATACGCCCATGCAAGATGGACGACCCGAGAGTGAGACCAATCTTGAGGAGAAGAGAATGTAGACGGGGAGGATGCAATGGCTTAGTGCGAAGATCAAGTTTGTCGTCCCCTGAATTATGTTGGACCCGAAGGTTCCCTTGATGAACCTGCTCACGAACAAAATGAAAAGCAATAACATGTTTCATACGTGGGTAAAAGACAGGGTTAGTGGAATAATGTGTAGCTCCAAGATTATCACAGAAAACAACGGGAGCCGAGGAGGTAGTGACACCAAGCTCAGAAAGTAACGAATTAACCCACATTAGCTTAGTAGTAGCATCCGTTGCGGCACAAAATTCAGCCTCAGTCGACGAGTGAGACAAGGCACGCTGCTTGCGAGAGACCCATGAAATAGAATTTTTACCAAGGGAGACAATATAGCCGGAGGTAGAAACATAAACATCACGATCGCCACCCCAGTCTACATCATTAAAAGAATGAAGATTGAGCAGGGTATTGGAATGGAGCGATAGACTTACATCAAGGGTGCCTTTCAAATAAATAAGCAACCTCTTTAAAGCTATGCAATGCGATTCTTGCGAAACCTGCATCAATTGCGCTAATTTATGTAAGCTATATCTGGACGGGTGAGGGATAGATACTGGGGAGTACCCACTGCTGCACGGTAATCTGTGGGATTAGAAATGAGTGACCCAGCCGTGTTTGAGAGGATAGGGTATATGGCAAGCGGAGTGTTTGCAGGTTTGTAATCAAGCATATTGAACCAAGGAAGGAGATCGTTTATATATTTGGATTGAGTGAGTGACAAACAAGTGGATTTGGGGGTGACCTCGACACCATGGAAGTATGATGGAAAACCGAGATATTTAAGAGAGAATCAATTGTCAAAGGCAGTGAGAAAAATTATGAAGGAAGAGGATGAAGGACCAATGACGATGATATCGTCAACAGAAACAAGAAGATAGATAATAACATAGGGATGGGTGAGAAGGAATAGGGACAGATCCGAGAGAGACTGGCGGAAGCCATAAGAGGTGAGGCACGTTTTGAGTTCGGTATACGAGGCACGGGGTGCCTGTTTGAGACCGTAAATTGCTTTAGAGAGGTGACAGACGCGAGTGGAAAAGGACGAATTAATGAAACTAGGAGGCTGAGACATATAGACAGTGTCCGTAAGAGAGCCTAGAGAAAAAGCATTATTAATATCAAGTTGTTTTAAAGACCAGCCACGAGAAAGGGCAAGAGACAGAATGAGACGGACAGTGGCAGGTTTTAAAACAGGACTGGAAGTCTCCGAGTAATCTATACCAGGTCGTTGATGGAAACCTTTTGCAACGAGCCTGGCTTTGTATTTTTGAATAAATTGTCGAGATTATATTTTATACGAAAACCCATTTACACCAACAATGTTATACAACGGAGAGGAAGGAACAAGTGACCACATACCAATGTTGAGAAGTGCATTATATTCCTCAACCATAGCAGCGTGCCAACGGAGATCTAAAAGAGCTTGTTTAACAGTATAGGGAGTTTGGCTAGGAGAGAGAGCTTGCGCAATTTTAGCATATTTCGGATTGGGCTTGATAATATTGTGTGAAAGACGCGTAACAAGCCAAGGGGGCAGGGAGGAGGAGGAGGAGGAGGAGGAGGAGGAGGAGGAGGAGGAGGAGGAGGAGGAGGATGAGGAGGGGTAGGAGAGGAAGTCGGAGAGGAGGCAGACGAAGCGGAAAGGAAGGAGAAGCTGTAGAGGGTAAGGAGGCAGGGGAGATATGCGGAGAGTCAGCAGGGGTAGTGGCAGGTTGAGGTTTAGAAAGAATGGGAATAGAAACTGAGCACCATGTTGTGGGAAATTGGTGATCAGAGGTGGGAGATGAAGGACAAAGTTGTGAGTAGGGAAAGATGGACTCGACGAATTTGACGTGACGCGACGTACAGAAGATGAGTATTAACCGGGTCAAATGAATGATAGGCACTCTATGAGTTAGAGTAGCCAACAAATAGACAAGGACGAGAGCGCAACTCGAGTTTATTGGTGGTATAAAGACGAACACACGGGTAATAGAGGCAACCGAAGCATCGAAGCTTTAAATAATTTGGTGATTTTTTAAAAAATCTTAAAGAAAAGCGACATATTTTGTAGAGACTTAGTGGACATATCATTTATCAAGTATGCAGCAGTGAAAAAAACCATAGACCAGAAGATGGTAGGAAGACCAGTTTGTGAGAGCAGCGCGAGTCCCGTCTCGACGATGTGACGATGACGGCGCTCAGCGTACACATTATGCTCAGGTGTGTGAGGGGGAGAGGTTAGTTGAGAAATGCCATCGTGATTAATGGAGAGAGTAAGTTTGATGTATTATCCTTCATTATCCGAGTAAAGTTATAGTATTGGTTTGTTAAAAATAAATCAACAAGAGAGCGGAAGCGATTAAAGACAAGAGATGTATCAGATTTGCGACGAAGTGGGTGTAACCAGATGTACTTCGTAAAATGATCTAAAAATATGACATAATATTTAAAACCATCATGAGAAAGAGTATGGGAGGTGTAAACATCCGAGAAAATAAGTTCAAGCGGAGAGGACGACGTTAAAGAAAGGGCATTAAAAGGCAACTTATGGCTTTTATTGATATTACAAGGGTCACAATGAGACATATAATCCATGATAGATAAATTAAACTGACTACTAATTAAACTAAGTATGGCAGAAGATGAGTGATCGAGACGGTGGTGCCACATAGAAGAGGGAAGACCAGCTCTATGAAGGGCGAATTTCTAGGGTCGATGCCATTCGTAGAGACCATCCTTAAGTGCAGCTTGGAGAAGGATTGTGCTAGTGCTCCGATCCTTAAGACAGAAAGAAGAAGAGGAAAACAGAGCAAGAGCATTATTATCAATGCACAATTTAGACAATTTAGAAATAGACAGAATATTTTTAGAGATTTTAGGGACATGTAAGACGTCATTAAAAATAATTTTAGAATTAGACGTAAGAATAGCAAAAGAACCAGTATGAAGGATAGGCAGGGACGAACCATCGCCAATGATTATATCATGAGTTCAATCGTGTGGTGTATAAAGTGCCAAGGTATCAAGGTCGTGGGTGATGTGATGGGTTGCCCCACTATCAAGGATAAAGGGTGAGGCTATCGGGTAGGTTGTGGTGACAGTGTGTGTTTGCGGGTTAGTAGACTTGTTAAATTTAGGACGTGGGGGACTTGGATATTGGGAAATAATTGTTTGAAAACAGGGCATATGGAGAGATAATGAACGGTGGTGTGACACCATTGGCAAAACCCTTTAACGTTGGTGTGAAGGGCATAGGTTGCGGAGTAGGTGACGGTGGTGGGATAGGGGAGAGGGATAAGACCAAGGGCAGAGGAAGGCCGTGGGAGGGGTTAGAACGATGAGAGGTAGTGAAGGCAGTGGTGGGATAAGTGGAGACGGGTTCGGGTTTAACAGTTAATTCATGTTGAATTAGCTTTTCATGTAAGGCTTCAAACGAGATAAGTGTATCTCGAGCACGAATTACATCAATGATAGCTTTGTAAGAGGCAAACTCGAGACCATTCAGGACCTTATCGATGATGTCTTCGTTGGTAATGGGTCTACTCATATAGGCAAGCTCATCGGTGTAGGACTTGATCTTTTTCATGTAATCACTGATACAGAGATCAGCTTTGCAATAGATTGGAAGCGATCCTTGAGTTTAAGTAGATGACCACGCGACGGTTTCGCACACGTGTCCGAGAGAGTAGTCCAAACATCGTTGGATATTTTGGCTTGCAAAAGCAGAGGAGCAATAGATGAGTTGATGGTGCCAAAGAGAGCACCCTTAATGAGACGATCTTGTCGAACCCACGTAGAGTGCGCCGGATTGGGGATGACAGCTTTCTCGACGTTGGTAGTGGTGGAGTCCTGACAAGGATGACTTCCGTCAACAAACTAAAAGAGGTCATACCCGAAAAGGAGATCCTCAATTTGGGTAGACCAAGAACGATATGTGATAGGCTCGAGTTCGATATATTGATATGTTAATAAGAAGGAAAGGAGATAGGGGTTCAGCAGGATTGGGAATAGAGGAAGTTGATCTTGTCATTGTTTGAGAGGGACGAGAGATCTGTGTAGGGTTAGGAACGGTGTTTCGCTGATACCATATAGAGAATTGAATAATTTGATTGATAATTTTATTAACTTCAATGCTTGGCATTTATACAAGTATATAAGACAATATATGGCAACACTATAATAGTGATTGTGTACAAAGATATTTGCTTAAGGAACAAGAAGAGTATTAGAAAACTATACAGCATATATTAGAAACTATACAGCTAGACGGAATATACTAGAAGATTATGAGGATTTTGGGATATCCTTAATACTGACTCGCCAACCTGTTGCCCACACACTTGTCTTTTAGATATAGGGTATAGGTATAAATTATAGACGAATGGAAAGGAAATAGGAAGAGGTCTGTCTTTTAAGGTTAAAGGAGTGAAAGAAATTGGAAAAGAAATGATATAACTCTCGACTCTCGATCTTAAATGTAAACCGCTGAACCATCACAATCGGTCGACTATTTCACACACTCGACCGAGTAGCCCTTACTCGAGCGAGTCTACATGTATTCAATTTACTGACACCAGATAGGTCGAGTAAACTGTAACACCCCCATTTATTCAGGAGCCTTTAGCTAGACATCCCAAGTAAATGAGAGCGTTACCATGTCGGTTTCCCGAGGTAGTGAATAACAAAGTACAACAAACCAAAGTACTTTAAATTAAAATTTAACGATTGCATGTTTATTACAACTTAACCAAATTAAACTTAATATAAAATAAGATACAACTCGCGGCGGAAATAAATAAAGTGATTAAATAATCTATGTGGTCTAGACTTCTAGGTAGACTGGCCAAGTCCTCAGGCATCCCATAGCTCGCAAGTTAGCTAATCTTTAGTACCTGTCAAATCTGCTCCCCATTATGGCTCATCACATGTGTTCAAGAATACACAGACAACCACGAGGTTGAGTAGGAATAAATACTAACAACAAGAACCTACGATAGGCAATCCAATTCAATTCACATTGCACTACTCCCTTAACAACGTGCTCCTTCTTATAACTTATCACACCTCCCTTAACAACGTGCTCACATTACTTTGGTACCCCTCCCTTAACAACGTACCGCCATTATGTAATAGTACCCCTCCCTCACAATGTACATATTACCATCACCCCATAGTACAAACTCCCTCAAAAACGTACATCTGACTATCGCACAGCTTATCACAATTTCCACATTCACAATCAACGATAATAGTTAAATCACCTCATCACAATTATTAAATACAACCAACACAATGCAATATAATTCTCCCTTCCAACAATTACGATAATATCAACCAACACAATTCACATATGATCAATTCCACTTTAATATAAATCATCCATTATACCAAACATTAACGAACAAGAGTTGAGTAGGATTTATTCCTACCTGGCAAGCAATTCCAATTAAGCAGCTCAAGCGATCCAAATAATTAAAGCAATCCGAACCCGACTATAATTTCTTCACAAATCGACACCTAACATAAATATTATAATTTCCCATCAATTACTAATTATTACATTCTATTTTTATTTATAAATTATATTCATTATTCAAATTAATTTTTTATTATTATTATTAAAGGCTTATGATATTAAAAACCCGATTACTTAAAACCCGAGTCACCCAAAACTAAACCAACTAAAACCCATCACAAAAACACTCAATACCCTCCCCTTCATACACGGTTTAAAATCGTGTCCAACACTCCCCCAAAACACCCTTAACCCTCCACCACCCGACACCAACACTACCACCAAACTCCTCCCCCGCCAGCTCCCTCTTCCACCAGCACCACTCACCACTGCCATCGTCACTAATCACCACACACGACCACACTTACCAGCCTACACACACGACCTTACCATCACCACAGACAAACCCGCCTTCTCCCAACACCACAGGCCACCACCGTCACTACCCAACCTAGCCACTGTAATCCCACTACACCACGCACCACGCACCCATACACTCCCTGACCACCCATCAAACCACGACCAACAGGCCAGAAACACACGCCATACCTCCTCTACTACCCGATATCACAACACCAACAACACCCAACCCCCGTGTATAGAACCCCTCGCCAACACCACCACAGCCACCACTACTATTTATGGCCACCACCGTTGACACCACTGTCCCACGGTGACTCCAGGGGTGGTCCCCTATCCCTGATTGGTCAACAAATGAAGTCACGGTGTTTGTCTTAAGACGGTCACATACTCGCCCCTGTTTTTCCCTGTTTTACCGCCACCACCGTCACCAACCACCACCTGCCATCACACCGACACTTCCCCCAAGATCGACTCGGCCACCCCAACACAACCCCACCATTCCCAGGTCACGACATGCCCAAATATGGGTTCAACTCGCGGTTTCAATTACATGGCTACAACTCGTCTATGCCACGAAAACCGCCCTATCAACCACCTTACACATTCAACGACGGTCAAGGAAGGGTCATGTCAGAGTCACGGTGGTCCAAGGTCATCCTAGGTCAAAGTCACGAGTCCTATGGTTGTTCCTATGGTGATGTACGGTAGTTGTAAAAGTCACGGTTACAAGCAATAATGAAATTAATTAAGTTTAAGACGGTCTTACCTTTTATCGCTTAATTGCTCCTTCCGTCTCTTAAATCTCCTTCTTCTTTCTTTGTGAATTATTTTTCAGATATCTTAGTATTTATAGTCTAGGTTTAGAGAATATATGAGGCTAATTAGGAAACTTATTGCCTTATTCCGATTATTATTAGGAATTACTATATTATTATTGCACTTATTATATTATTATTAAATCGTGCTTCAAATCCCGACCACTACTCATACTAGGCCTAATATAATCAGCCCATATCTATTTCACACGGCCCAAGACATAATTGGCTTTAAGTCCAATTCTCGGCTCGCTTACTTACTTTACTATTTACTTAACGTCTTATTTGCATTTATTATTAGAAATGTCATTAATTAATTATTTAAATTACATAAATTATGCTCATAATTTATTATTAAATTACGGGGTATTACAGTCTTCCCCCCTTAAAATGAACTTCGTCCCGAATTCGCCCATAACTAGTATAACAACATCTATAAATATCTACACAACTGAGCACCATGCAACTTATGATAACACAATTATCCATTTACGATTATCAACTACACCAATCTTATCACAAGATGTCACAATAATAACTCAAAACATTTGTAGTATCACATTCCTTCCTCCTAAAAATAAACTTCGTCCTCGAAGTTCGGGATATCAAACAACAGGAATAAGCAAACCATTTATTGTAACCTCTCAAGAACACGTAGTACACATAAGACAACTATTATCTTTAACACAATATCAATTAATGAATAAATGAATAACAACAATTTTCGAATTAATAATGATCTTTTTTTTATTACTTTCGCGCTTATTTCTTACTAGCGAAGTCTAACTTAAACATGGATGCAATTAATGCAATTATATATATAGGTTTAGGGCAACACATTCTGCATATAACTAGACATGTTATTCTATTTCACATAATTTACCACATAAAAATGCCAAGGTGAAAGAAATAAGGAACAATTCTTTAGAAAGTTTAGCACAACTTACATTTTCAAGGATAAGAAAAACATGTTTCAACTTACAAAAATCATTAATAAATAATAACATAATTACTTATTGAGAACTTATACTTTTAAAAAAAACAGAGAGTTAACAACTCATGAGAAAAAGAAGCAAGGTCAAAGCTTATAAGATCAATTTATAATGAATTTTCAAATTGTTTGGTCGAAACAGAAATTTTACAACAACTTGTGAGAATCTTAGGTCAACTTGTAAAAATCACTATAAATTGTCAAAATATTATCTTGCAACGTGGCTTATCCATTTAGAAACATATACGAATCTTTTAAACAGTGGAGTTAGAATCATACCTAAACAATAAGTAACTTTTAAATGACAAATTTTACAAAAACAGTGAACGAAAACATAACTGTACAGGAATATTCTGACCACTGTCAACTAAAATATTTATTACTCCTAAACTTTATATTATTTAACCATGAAACTAGCGGCATATGAAATTTAACTCACAAGACTATTACACATAAAAATTTCGTGCATAGATATTAAACAGACCGTAAATGGCAGCCAAAGCAATCAAGGGTAAAATTACGAGAAATCAACCAAATCACATTCTTCACAATTCCACGCATTTTCCGTAATACTTCACATGTTAATCATAGTTACGCCTCCCACATACATGCCAACATACTTTTCCCATATCCACATGCTTATACCAATGCTTAAAAATCATATCACATCCTTCACCGTAAAAGCAAGGTTACGTCCTCGTAACCGCAGTCATGAAAACAATATTTAAACAAGGCAAACAAAACTCCTAAGACAAATAAACTATATTCATTTCAAATTACCCCACACTGTAATATCTCTCACGGTAACCGGTTCAAAACTAGAAGGGCCCAGGTACGAATTAAGGCGCGCTTCTTAACCGCACTAAGAGGGGCTCCTAACAGTTTCTACCCGGGGTTCATTTTATTTAGACACATCCTAAGTTCATTATTATTCATTGGTTAGGCCTGAGGATCATTTTGCTCTGATACCACTTTGTAACACCCTCATTTATTCAGGAGCCTTTTGCTAGACATCCCACGTAAATGAGAGCGTTACCATCTCGGTTTCCCGAGGTACTGAATAACAAAGTACAACAAACCAAAGTACTTTAAATTAAAACTTAGCGATTACATGTTTATTACAACTTAACCAAACTAAACTTAATATAAAATAAAATACAACTCGCAACGGAAATAAATAAAGTGATTAAATAATCTATGTGGTCTAGACTTCTAGGTAGACTGGCCAAGTCCTCACGCATCCCATAGCTCCCAAGTCAGCTAATCTTTAGTACCTGTCAAATCTGCTCCCCATTATGGTTCATCACAGGTGTTCACGAATACACAGTCAACCACGAGGTTGAGTAGGAATAAATACTAACAACAAGAACCTACGATAGGAAATCCAATTCAATTCACATTGCACTACTCCCTTAACAACGTGCTCCTTCTCATAACTTAGCACACCTCCCTTAACAACGTGCTCACATTACTTTGGTACCCCTCCCTTAACAACGTACCACCATTATGTAATAATACCCCTCCATCAAAACGTACATATTACCATCACCCCATACTACATACTCCCTCAACAACGTACATCTGACTGTCGCACAGCTTATCACAATTTCCACATTCACAATCAACGATAATAGTTAAATCACCTCATCACAATTATTAAATACAACCAACACAATGCAATATAATTCTCCCTTCCAACAATTACAATAATATCAACCAACACAATTCACATATGATCAATTTTACTTTAATATAAATCATCCATTATACCAAACATTAACGAACAAGAGTTGAGTAGCATTTATCCCTACCTGGCAAGCAATTCCAATTAAGCAGCTTAAGCGATCCAAATAATTAAACCAATCCGAACCCGACTATAATTTCTTCACAAATCGTCACCTAACATAAATATTATAGTTTCCCATCAATTACTAATTATTACATTCTATTTTTAATTATAAATTATATTCATTATTCAAATTAATTATTTATTATTATTAAAGTTTTATGATATTAAAATCCGATTACTTAAAACCCGAGTCACCCAAAACTTAACCAACTAAAACCCGTCACAAAAACACTCAATACCCTCCCCTTCATACACGGTTTAGAACTGTGTCCAACACTCCCCCAAAACACCCATAACCCACCACCACCCGACACCACCACTTCCACCAAACTCCTCTCCCGTCAGCTCCCTCTGCCACCAGCACCACCTCACCATTGCCATCGTCACTAATCACCAAACATGACCACACTTACCAGCCCTAACCAGCCTACACACACGACCTTACCATCACCACACACAAACCCGCGTCTCCCAACACCACAGACCACCACCGTCACTACCCAATCTAGCCACTGCAAGCCCACTACACCGCGCACCCATACACTCCCTGAACACCCGTCAAACAACCACCAAAAGCCCAGAAACACACACCCTACCTCCACTACTACCCGACATCACAACACCAACAACACCCAACCCCCGTGTATAGAACCCCTCGCCAACACCACCACAGCCACCACTACCACTTCTGGCCACCACCGTTGACACCACTGTCCCACGGTGACTCCAGGGGTGGTCCCCTCTCCCTGATTGGTCAACAAACGAAGTCACGGTGTTTGTCTTAAGACGGTCACATACTCGCCCCTGTTTTCCCCTGTTTTACTGCCACCATCGTCACCAACCACCACCTGCCACCACACTGACACGTCCCCCAAGGTCGACTCGGCTACCCCAACACAACCCCACCATTCCCAAGTCACGACATGCCCAAATATGGGTTCAACTCGCGGTTTCAATTACACGGCTACAACCCGTCTATGCCACAAAAACCACCCTATCAACCACCCTACACAGTCAACGACGGTCAAGAAAGGGTCATGTCAGAGTCACGGTGGTCCAAGGTCGTCCTAGGTCAAAATCACGAGTCCTATGGTTGTTCCTATGGTGATGTACGGTGGTTGTAAAAGTCACGGTTACAAGCTATAATGAAATTAATTAAGTTTAAGACGGTCTTACCTTTTATCGCTTAATTGATCCTTCCGTCTCTTAAATCTCCTTCTTCTTTCTTTGTGAATTATTTTTCAGATATCTTAGTATTTATAGTCTAGGTTTAGAGAATATATGAGGCCAATTAGGAAACTTATTGCCTTATTCCGATTATTATTAGGAATTACCATATTATTATTACACTTATTATATTATTATTAAATCCCGCTTCAAATCCCGGCTACTGCTCATACTAGGCCTAATATAATCAGCCCATATCTATTTCACACGGCCCAAGGCTTAATTGGCTTTAAGTCCCATTCCCGACTCGCTTACTTACTTCACTTTTTAATTAACGTCTTATTTGCATTTATTATTAGAAATGTCATTAATTAATTATTTAAATTACATAAATTATGCTCATAAATTATTATTAAATTACGGGGTATTACAAAACACCGTCAAGCATCTCAACTGGGTCTACAAACAGTCTCCCCTAACCAACAATGGTTCCCTAGGCACCTAAACAATCTCCCCTAACCAACAATGGTTCCCTATGCACGGAGGGTCTTACATAAGGTCTTCTAATAGGGCGGGTATTACAGATCTCACGTTAAAGCTCACAAGCTTGATAACGAGCACAAATTTTCAAGTACGGGTAAGCTCGAAATAGACTCAAGCTCGAATTTACGTTATGAACACAAGCCGAGTAAGGCCAAGCTCTTGCTCGGCTCGACTCTTATCACCCATACAATTTATTAATAAATACAACAACAAAAAAGTCAGAACGGAAAACACAATCATCCGAGATAACCTTTAGTTTGTTATTTAGTATACACAAATACTCTTGTAAAGACTCTAATTGATGTTATGTTATTGGATTTTCTTGATATATAAGTATCGTTGAAGATTCCTGTGTTTAAGTTTGAGAATTATATCATTCATCCTTGAGCGCTAAATTATCTAAGTAATTTAGCGTTGTTTATTAGATTACGCATCTACAACAGTGGCTCAATGATGTGACCATAATTAGCGCATATTTAGCCCCCGAATTAGCCTTGTTCCCATGCTTTTTAGTGCATATTTGGGTCATTTATTGTCTTTAGTTCTTTGTTTCGCATATTCTTTGAGGTTTTGTGTCCTTGGTAGGAAAAGAGTGTAAACCTTGCATTTTCATGGCAAAATGAGACTAAATTGATTGAATTCAATGACCAAGCATCAAGGAGCGACAAGATTAGAAGGCCTTTGTACATATTTTAGTAGACGAGCAATGTTGAGGAAAGATCCTTGCATCCCCAAGGAAATCCCCAAGGATTTTACGAAGAAAAGGGAAGAAAAGAAGAAGAAACAAGACTGAGGAGCAATCCGTGCGGATTGTCCTGAATCCGGCCGTCCGCAGCACCACAATCTGTGTGCCTTCCTTCAAAGACGCCCGGGCAGCAGCTCCAGAAGACGTGCGTCTTCTCCCAAAGACACACGGGCAGAGACCGTGGAATCCGCCCGTCCCGTGCCTAAGACGCACGGATTCCAGTCCAGCACAAATTCGTTTCTTCAAGCTTCAAAGAAAGAAGCCCTTCCTTCGAAAAATACCGGCGTCTCCCTGCTCAAATCTAAAAAGTGTAATTACTAGTTTAGCCCTTAGTTAACCCTAATGCATCCACCTAATTTCCACTATAAATACCCCATTAGTCCAATTAGAAGAGTATGTTCTTCTTATCAATTCTTAGAGTAGTTAATATCAATCAAATCTCTCTTTAGTTTTGTAATCAACAATTAATCAAGTTTTAATACAAGTTTTATTTCCTTAATTTCTCTTTTGTTCATCCTTTATTTTGGGTAATTGAAGATTATTTGGGTTATTATTGGGAGATTGACAACCTCTCAATCAAGCATCAAGTACTTCTTTTATTCTTTGCTTTATTATTGGAATCATTAATAGGTATAATTCTCTTAATCCCTTTTTAATTATTGTTAATTACTTTCATTTATTCATCATGTTTCATTTTGTTGGTATGATTGACAACCTTGCTAGCATGATCAACATGATAATGAGTGAGTAGTGACCTAGCTAGGGTTAATGGGTAATTAGGGGAAACCAACATGGGGAATGATTCATGCTTAAACTAATATGCTTTCATGGTTTATTTGCTTGCTTGTTTTGATCTCAACTCATGCACATGTTATGTTTGATGAAATGTGAGCCTATGAATCCTTGCATTTTTTACCCATCACCTATCTTTTCAATGAGACTTGTAAGACATAAACCAACTCGAGTCTCATTAGACCATGCATGTTGTTGAGTAGGGAAGATTAAGTCGACTTGTAGGTGTTGTACAATCTAATCGATTCGGCTCTGGGACCCAAACTTTCCTAGGATTATAAGACATAACCCAACTCAATCCATCACAACAATAATTGCTTGCTTATAATTTGAGAACATGTTTGTATGATAAATTCCCATGATTCCCCTATGACCCCATGATACCCTAGTGCTTTTTATCAATTGTTTACAACCCTTTCAATTCATCTTGCTTATTTACTTTCTTTGCTTTTTAGTTTAGTGTCCTTCTACATCAACCCAAATTGTGACACTCCTAAGACACCACTAGTTTCAATAGAAATCTCATCTCAATTCCCGTCCCTTGGGATCCGACCTTTACTTGCCTCTTTACAAATTGTAGAGTTGTTTGTGAAGTTATAAATTGTGTTTTTGTCTAGGTGCTTCCAACGACAATTGTTCCGAAAAATAGATTATAGCTCTGACTCCGACCAAAAATGGCGCCGTTGCCGGGGACGGTGTTATCTTGATTTAGATTTTCTTATATTGTTATTAGTTGTGTCTTTCTTTGCCTTGGGGAAGTACAACTCCTCAAGGTTTGTTCTAATTATTTTCGAGTTGTTTGATATTTTGCATGTCTAGAAGGTCACAAGGTGATTTGTTACCTTTTGATCGTGAAATTGAAAGAACTTTGACAACCAATAGAAGACTTGCTAGGAGGAATTTGAGAGGTATTAGTGAGGTTGTAGATATTCAACCAACTATTGAGTTCATCAACCCTTTTGCAAGAGAAGGTGAGGAGAACACAACACAAAATACCACACAAAATTAACCCACAATGCCTAAGTTTTCATCACATTCCGTACCCACCGAGGATAACCTACCCAACGGTACTCCCACACCACAACATTTAAGCGGAAATATTATTGCCAAATCCGCCTTTATCCAATTAGTCGAAAGGAGCCAATTTGGGGGGATGCCTAGTGAAGACCCTCATTCTCATATGGAAACCTTTTGTGACTATTGTGATGCGATTTCTCAAACCGGTGTAACTCAAGACCAAATTCGATGGGTCTTATTTCCTTTTTCTCTAATTGGCACCGCGAAACAATGGTTGAAGGGCCTTGATAAGGCCACTCTCAGAATTGATTCTTGGAAGAAGTTGGCTCTAGCTTTCTACAAAAAATTCTACCCACCGGAAAAAACTAACATGCTAAGAGCTCAAATTACGGGTTTTAAGCAAAGGGATGAAGAATCTTTGTATGAAGCTTGGGAGCGGTTCAAGGGAATTTGTCGCTCATGTCCTCACCATGGACTTAGCGAGTGGTTCTTGGTACAACAATTTTGGAACGGTCTATATGAAGATTCAAGAAACATTCTCAACATGGGATCAAATGGAATGTTCACCGAAGTTGATGACAATCAAACTTGGAACAAAATTGAGGAAATGGCGGTCCATAACTCACAATATAGTAGACCTCGCAAGGCTACTAGAGGAGGAAAGCATGAAGTGGACTCCGTTACTCAATTGGGTGCTCAACTTAGTGCTCACATTGACACAATCAATTTGAAGTTTGAAAAAGCTATGGCTAGACTTGAAGAAGTCTCAAAATCACCAAAGCATCATGTTAATGCCATGACGGCATCTTCATCAATCCCAAATGGGATATGTGAGAATTGTGGAACTTTGGGACATGACCAAAGTGAATGTAGGGGAACAAATGAACAAGTGACTGCTTTCCAAGCATACAAGAGTGGTACCCCTTATTCCAACTATTACAATGAAAACACCAAATTCCATCCAAATCTCTCATACAAAAGCCAAAATGTTCAAAAGCCTCAAACAACATACACCCCACCTCCCATGAGAAACCAAAATCAAATACCCTTTTACAACCAAAACCAAGGTTACCAAAATCAAAATCCATACAATCAACAAAATGACCAAGGTTTTGATGTTCAAAAAGCGGTCCTCCAAATGCAAAAGAATCAATAAGAATTTTTCACTCAAATGCAAAAAGATAGTCAAGCAAAGGAAACCACCATCAACAACATTCTAGCTCACACCAAGATGTTGGAAACCCAATTGACTCAACTAGCATCTTCAAGCTCACAAAGACAAAAGGGGCAATTACCACCTCAAGGTAATCCCCCAAGACATGAAACGGTTAGTACCATTCACTTGAGAAGTGGTACAAGATATGAAGCACCGAAGAAGCAAGTTGAGGATGAAGTTGTGGAAGCTAGTGATAAGGAAGAAATTGTGCAAAACTCCAAAGATGGGGAACCATCAAAAGAAGAAATTTCAAAGAAAAATGAAGACAAGGTCAAGGAGAAGGAGCCCATTGTGATTAGACTTCCTTTTCCAAGTCGTCAAGCCAAGCCCAAATTTGATGACCAACTTGGAAAGTTTATGGAAATTGTGAAGAATTTGGAAGTCTCAATTCCTTTCACGGAATTAATCAATCACGTGTCAGCCTATGCGAAATACATGAAAGACATCCTCACAAAGAAGAAGTCGATCTGGAAGCTTGAGACTATCGCCTTCACTAAGGTGAGTAGTGCAATACTTCAAGGGAGTTCACCTCCAAAACTAAAGGATCCGGGAAGCTTCTCAATACCGTGTACCATTAGCGACACCACGATCAACAAAGCCTTCTGTGATCTAGGGGCTAGTGTGAGTGTTATGCCGTACTCGGTGAGTAAAAGGTTGGGGATGGGAGAGCTTAAATGCACCAATATCACACTCCAAATGGCCGATAGATCGACGAAGACACCATTAGGGATATGGGAAGATGTTCCCGTACGAATTGGGAAGTTTTTCATCCCGGTGGACTTTGTCATTGTTGATATGGAGGAAGATTCCAACATTCCAATTATTCTAGGAAGACCCTTCTTACACACCGCGGGTGCGGTGATTGATGTGAAACATGGTGAGCTCACTCTAGAAGTGGGAGATGAGAGTATAACTTTCAACCTTGACAAGACTATGAGAGCTCCCCGTTTACATGAACCGTGTTTTATGATCGATCATTATAGTCGGAAGGATGATAGGAAGAAGTCGGAACTCCAATGGAAGAAGAAAATTGAAGATGCTCCATTCAAAGAGCAAGTGAATTGTGACAAAGAGAGCTTGAAAAGCTTACCAAAGTCAAGCAATGAAGAAGATGGCCTCATTGGCCAAGAAAAGAAAATGGGAGAGTTGTCTCCATCAAATCAAGAGATTTTCAATGATCAACTTAATGAAGTTTGTGGTCTTTGGGACGACGAATTTGAAGGGATTTTTAATCCCTACATTGGTAATGTCATCGATCAAGACCGACAACAAGGGCCAAGGTCTATTGAAGATCTTTATCATGACAATGAACAAGCTTTTGATTACTTTTTCAAGGTGTTGAGCAACATCAACAACACCTTGAACATGCCCCCTTGATATCTCATCGAGAATGAGAGTTTGGTGGAGTCCTCCCTAAACCACCATTTGTAAATATTTCTTACTCCCTAACTTGCATTTCAATTCTTATATTGCATTTTTGTCATTTTTGGATTTTTATACTTTGATCAAGATAATTATAATGTTTGAGAGAAGTGAGGGAGGGACTAATAATTTCAATTAATGTGTAGTGCTTTAGCTTAGTGTGGGGATGGCAATTGCCTAGGCTATCCATGCCTTAGTAGTGCCCCCACAATGAAGAACACGAGATATGAAGAATAATGGAAAAATGACAAGGGATATGCAAAGTACACGGATGGAACTGAATCCGGGTAAAAAGGGGCAGAACCCGAGCGGATTCAGGAGAATCCGCCCATCTTCAGGCAATCCGGGCATATTGGGTAGAAGACGCCCGTCCTCCATGAGCTGAATTTTTGAAATTTCTGACTGTCAACAAATCCGGGCGTCCTGCAGTAGAATCCGCCCGTCTTCAAAAATCCGCCCGTCCTGAAAGGAAGACGCCCGTCTTCTTGGCTGAGAAAAACAAGAAAAATCCCTGTAAAGGAATCCGCCCGTCTTCTGTAAAAGACGCCCGTCCCGTGTTTGCAAATCCGAGCGTCTTCACTGAAAGACGCCCGTCTTTAGGCGAGTTTTTCCCAACCCAGAACAGGCCGAATCCGGCCGTCCCGAGCAAAAACCTCCCGTCTTGCCCCTGCATTTCAAATTTTTCGGGTTTTATAAACCCCCTCCCACATTCATTTCTTCATTCCTTCATTCATAACACTACTCATAAACCCCATAACTCCAAAACCCTCATCCTCTCCATCACAAAAACAAGATTCCTCAACAACATTCACCAAAATCAAATCAAAACATCCTTTTAACAACAAATCAATCACTCCTCTTTCAACAAAAATCAAAACCAAGCACAAAATATTCATCCTTTGAGTCGATTTTTGAATTCATAAAGGCAAAGCCTTTCATCTTTAAATCGATTTGGGTACACTAGAAATTGAAGATTTTCACTCTTTTCTTGGTTTATTCATCAATGGCAAGGACTAAGGGAGCAACAAAAGCAACAAAGGCAAAGGCACCAAAGGCAAAGGCACTCTCATCAAGACAAAAGAGTCTTCAAGCAAAGAAAGCATTGGCTATGGTGGTAGCTAGCCCAAACTTGGAAATGTAACAACAACAACCTCCCCTGGAAGCAACAACATCTACTACTCCGGAAATTGATCAACTTTCGAATTATCCGGAGGTAATTTTCATTTCCAAATCCCATAGGGACACTTTTGCCAAGTTTGCTAGAAAATTATTTCTATCCACCAAGTTTATTTGTGAAGATACCTTAGATAAGTTGGGTGTCCTTGAGCAAACTAGAGCCTTCTTTAAAGCCATGGGGTTGGAGAAATTGTTTGAATCAAAAGAATTGACATACCCCTCCCTTACCTTAGAATTTTTGAGTTCTTTGAAAGTCAACAAGGTTGAGACTATGGAGACCATCGAGTTCCGTCTAGCTAATGTTAGTAGGCGCATCTCCTTTGAGGAAATGGGTAAAGCTTTGGGTCTTAGTGATTCACCGAGTTATTTTAAGAATGTTGGCAAGTATGACCCCGACCCTCTTTGGGAGGCGATTTCCGGAAGGAAATTTGAGGACTTTCATGCTAGTCGCGCTCTATTAGTCCACCATCCGGGCATTAGAGTGTGGCACAAGGTTATAGGGAACACCATCACTGCAAGAAAAGATACCAACCATTTCACCAAACTCGATTTTGTTCTTTTTGAGTCGGCTTTGAACATTGGAAGGGAATTCACCAAGCTTTTCAACTCTCTAAGACTTTTGGTGGATAGATGGCTAAATATTGATTGTGGGAAGAAAGGCACCACCGTTATCGTGAATGGAGGCCTAGTCACTATCCTAGCTAAATACTTTGATCCAAACTTCAACAAGGATAGCAAGTATGAGGCAAAAGAGGGTGGTCATCTCATTGATATTAATACTATGATATACAAGTACAAGTGGGTTACCCATAACTCTCTTGACACCAAGTATGGATGGCTCACTAGTGAGGCTAGATCTTTCACTTTGCCTTCAAAGATTTGTCGATTGAGTGTCCACCGGACCAACTATCTACTTCCCCTTTCAAAAGAGGCTGAGTACATTATCCGACAACAAAAGGGTGAAATTGAAATGCCCTCCTCTTCCATTGTCACACCACCCTATCCTTTCGAGTACCAAGAGTTCAAGCCCGAAGGCGTTGAAGCAAGAAATGATTATTTGACTCTTCTCATGCAAGAGATGCACAAGCAAGCTTTCGAGGATCGGAAAAATGCTTACTTGGCCCAATATCCACCCCTCCTTCATTTAGCTAGGCAAGGACTACTTGACCCTTCATGTCCTTTGCCTAGTTGGGCGGATAGGGAAGTCTTCTTTCCGAGTGCATCTAGGGTTGTTCCGGGTGATAATGAGGTTGTCGGTAATGAAGAGGTTGATGATAACATTGATGAAGAAGCTAGTGAAGAAGGAGAAGAGGATGATGAGCAAGGAGAACAAGAAAGTAAAGAAGAAAGTGGTGATGAGTCCACTTCTAGTGAGGAAGATGATGATAGTGATGATATGATGGAAGATTAGCAAGCTTTAGAGGCTCCTACCCTCTTGAGATTTGTCTATTTCTCTCTTTGTTTTATTTATTAATCTTGATCATTGTTGGAGTAGTCCTAGCACCATAGAGGACTAACACCTCGGCCCCATTGAGGTGTTCTCATTTTATTGTTCCCACCTTTTGAAAATCCAAAATGACAAATTAGTTTCATGCATTGCATAGTGTGTGCATGAACTACACCCAACCTTAGGACATTAGCAATAATGTCTAGATCGGTTTGGGGAAGTCAATGCATACACAACGGGAGGTAATCTAAATTATCCTCTCCGTCATAAACAAAAACCATGCATCATGTAGCGTAGATTAGTGTAGCTTGCATTTAGTGTAGAAATCATGCATCATGTTTGCATAATTTCCCATCATTTTGGCCATTGAGGACAATGCCCATATTAGTGTGGGGATGGGGAATTCTAACTTAACTTTTATTCAAAAATCCAAAAAAATTGAAAAATTTCGAAAAACCATAAAAATTTGAAAATTGAAAAACCCAAAAACATGTTTATTTCCTTTTTAGTGTAGTCATATATTGTTGTATATATTGTGTTTGTTCTATCCTTATTCACATTGATTGACTACGCCACATCCGAGACATGAGGATCATGAAGACCGCATGGTATGATCTTTCCAATCTCCTTTTTCCTCTTTATGTTAATGACTATGTGGCTTTATTTTGATTGATGCGGTATAACAATGTGAACTTAGGACTTGCATTTAGTTTATATGTCATATTAGTTGGTAGAATCACTTGCATTAGGATGTATATAATAGTTGCATCATGGCATATAGTTGCATTTAGATAAAATATTTTGAAAAGTGCCTAATTGAGAACTTTGACAAGAGCAACTAAGCCATTACAAATACTTTTTCAACTTAAGACTTTGTCTACTAAAATGGTTGTAAAACACTCTAGATTGTGTCATACTAGTGTCTTTTGACCCATGACCCAAAGCCTAGTCAAGGGTTTGCATGTGAGTCACCTATTCCAACCCCGTGATGCGATGTGGACTTGGTTAACTTGTCTAGGTGACCTTGATTGACCTTGTGGTAAGGCAACCCAAAAATACTTTCTATCAATAAGTTTGAAGTGCTCATTTCGAAGATTTTGTTATGTGGAAGTAATTTATTGCTAAGGAAACCTCAAATGTTATGAAATGTTGAAATGTTGAGAATTTTAGTTGTTTTGATGGAGGCGTACCACTTCGATGTGCTTTGGAGAGGGATCCATTGAATTGGGCCCCCACACGGTTGTGAATTCAACCGCCCAGAGACAGAGTGACTATCACCCCGAAAAGCTATTGTCTAGAGGTTAACCGGTTGCCTAATAAGCGATTGACGAAAGTAAAGGACATTAGCCCGGAAGGGACAAACCCCATCTCTCATTTTTGAAATGTGAAAGTTGAATGAGGTCAATTTTTGAATACTAGTTATATCCACCCTTATTTATAACGATTTGAGCATTTCATTCCCAAAAAGCCTTTTTGTCAAGCCACTTTGTCGAGCTTGGGACGATCCATGACCTTTACTTTTGTAGAGAATTCGAGACTTGTCATGTCATATGCTACTAGCATCATAGGGATCATCATTCCATACCATCCGATCGCTCTTGACGAAAGCATTTGGAAATTGAGGACGAAATTAGTCTAGTTTAACACCATTTGGAGGTGATTTAGTGCCATCCTCTTAGCCTTAGTAATTTGTTGAACTAGTATTTGTGACGGATTATATGCTCTTAAATTTGTTCTCTTTTAGTTGCCTCCGCCACTTGATAAGGAAGTGGCTATTCCTTTTGTAGATGCATCCATTATTTGATTTTGTGTGCTTAATGTTCGGATGTGTCGCCATTTTGGCAAGACCCACCTTGCCTTGCAAGAAGGCATCCTACCTCATGGTTGTCTTGTTGTGAGTTGAAGGGGCGGAGTGAGACCCGCTAATTGTCTCATATCGGCTATGTTATTAGGTTAGTTTAAATAATGGTCCTAGTCTTTGTCACCTCTTTACTCGGGACGAGCAAAGGTTCGGTTTGGGGATATTTGATGTGACCATAATTAGCGCATATTTAGCCCCCGAATTAGCCTTGTTCCCATGCTTTTTAGTGCATATTTGGGTCATTTATTGTCTTTAGTTCTTTGTTTTGCATATTCTTTGAGGTTTTGTGTCCTTGGTAGGAAAAGAGTGCAAACCTTGCATTTTCATGGCAAAATGAGACTAAATTGATTGAATTCAATGACCAAGCATCAAGGAGAGACAAGATTAGAAGGCCTTTGTACATATTTTAGTAGACGAGCAATGTTGAGGAAAGATCCTTGCATCCCCAAGGAAATCCCCAAGGATTTTACGAAGAAAAGGGAAGAAAAGAAGAAGAAACAAGACTGAGGAGCAATCCGTGCGGATTGTCCTGAATCCGGCCGTCCCCAGCACCACAATCCGTGCGTCTTCCTTCAGAGACGCCCGGGCAGCAGCTCCAGAAGACGTGCGTCTTCTCCCAAAGACGCCCGGGCAGAGACTGTGGAATCCGCCCGTCCCGTGCCTAAGACGCACGGATTCCAGTCCAGCACAAATTCGTTTCTTCAAGCTTCAAAGAAAGAAGCCCTCCCTTCGAAAAATACCGGCGTCTCCCTGCTCAAATCTAAAAAGTGTAATTACTAGTTTAGCCCTTAGTTAACCCTAATGCATCCACCTAATTTCCACTATAAATACCCCATTAGTCTAATTAGAAGAGCATGTTCTTCTTATCAATTCTTAGAGTAGTTAATATCAATCAAATCTCTCTTTAGTTTTGTAATCAACAATTAATCAAGTTTTAATACAAGTTTTATTTCCTTAATCTCTCTTTTGTTCATCCTTTATTTTGGGTAATTGAAGATTATTTGGGTTATTATTGGGAGATTGACAACCTCTCAATCAAGCATCAAGTACTTCTTTTATTCTTTGCTTTATTATTGGAGTCATTAATAGGTATAATTCCCTTAATCCCTTTTTAATTATTGTTAATTACTTTCATTTATTCATCATGTTTCATTTTGTTGGTATGATTGACAACCTTGCTAGCATGATCAACATGATAATAAGTGAGTAGTGACCTAGCTAGGGTTAATGGGTAATTAGGGGAAACCAACATGGGGAATGATTCATGCTTAAATTAATATGCTTTCATGGTTTATTTGCTTGCTTGTTTTGATCTCAACTCATGCACATGTTATGTTTGATGAAATGTGAGCCTATGAATCCTTGCATTTTTTACCCATCACCTATCTTTTCAATGAGACTTGTAAGACATAAACCAACTCGAGTCTCATTAGACCATGCATGTTGTTGAGTAGGGAAGATTAAGTCGACTTGTAGGTGTTGTACAATCTAATCGATTCGGCTCCGGGACCCAAACTTTCCTAGGATTGTAAGACATAACCCAACTCAATCCATCACAACAATAATTGCTTGCTTATAATTTGAGAACATGTTTGTATGATCAATTCCCATGATTCCCCTATGACCCCATGATACCCTAGTGCGTTTTATCAATTGTTTACAACCCTTTCAATTCATCTTGCTTATTTACTTTCTTTGCTTTTTAGTTTAGTGACCTTCTACATCAACCCAAATTGTGACACCCCTAAGACACCACTAGTTTCAATAGAAATCTCATCTCAATTCCCGTCCCTTGGGATCCGACCTTTACTTGCCTCTTTACTAATTGTAGAGTTGTTTGTGAAGTTATAAATTGTGTTTTGGTCTAGGTGCTTCCAACGACAATTGTTCCGAAAAATAGAATATAGCTCCGACTCCGACCACTCAAATAACCCTTGCATTCATGGATGAATCACAAAGTATAAGAGGGTAGTTACGACCTCCAGGGTACCTTAAGGTATTGTGCTTGTTTCCAAACAAACACCTTTAAATACAATATTTTTATAGCCATAAATATATGTAAAAGAAACTATAGACAATTATGATATGGTATTAAAATATTTACATTTATTGTAAAGGAAACTTTTACCAAATGAAATTTGTAATCAATACTTTAATAGAAATGCAAAAATCTATGATCAAAGTAGTACATCAAAGATCGCTTAAAATTAAAGTAGATTATCATTATAAAAGGAAGGGCGTATGAAAATTATCATGTATGTTTTACTAATATTTGATTATCCTAATTTCCTTAAAAAAATTCCCGTGTAATTTTACAGGATATTAAAATTAATTTCGAACATCAATTTAAGAACCTTTTAAATGTGCTAATCAATAACCCTAGCCATAAACCAAGTTAAGTTTGATTTTTAATTCCGTTATTCTGCTGATAATATGTATCTACTTTTGTAAGTTTTAAGTCTAAAGCTCTAATTAAATTAAATCGCCACTACTCAAGGACTATGCTATTTCCAACACGCATATTACTAATTCTCGCAAACCTTTTACGATTTTTTGCAGCTTTGACGTCTCTCTCATTTCTTACACACAAAAAACCCTAAAAGAGAGAGAAGAGGTCAATTAGGAAAGCCCACCAGCCGCTCCACTAGCCAAACAGCGATGGAGAAGGGAGATGGTCGATGGCATTGGCAAGTCGGTGTCAATGGTAAATTGACGAAGACAGGCAGATCGACGACGTTAGTGAATGAATGAGAGGGGGTGCTGGGTTGACGACAGGGTTGGAGATGGGATGGAGTTGATGGTAAGTAAAGCGGGTGGTTGGCGCCGGTAGAGGGTGGTCGGGACTATGGGGGGAACGGGGGAAAGGGGTGTTGGGGTTGAGAATTAAGGGGGTTCGTGTTTATGTTTTTTCTTTTTTCTAAGTGAATGGTAGTTGTGGAAAAAACAAGGTAAAATGTGTTGAATTTAGTAAAATTGTGTGTTTAATTTACACTAGTTAGGGCTGTAAGTGAACTGAACCGAGTCGTAGAGTTTTCGGAATCAGCTCGGTCAAAAGGTGGTTCGAAATCGGTCAAAACTGCTTTCAAGCCGAGGTGGATATCTGAGCCGATTCCGAACTTATAAGTGACTTCTATCCTACGTCAACATGCATCAACACCAACATTAATTTCAACATCAATCACAAAAATGGATTCTAACCTAAGTTAATTAACCTAATAAACTTAATTAAACAAAAATTAATTCAAAATAGATTAAAAATTACGTACTTAATTAACAAATAAATAAATAAAAGGAACGGTGATGAAGAAAGTGGCAACGGGTGGTGGGTGATGGCTGGCGCGGCGACGGCTGCAAAAAGAAAAAAAA
This sequence comes from Silene latifolia, assembly GCF_048544455.1. Taxonomy (NCBI): domain Eukaryota; kingdom Viridiplantae; phylum Streptophyta; class Magnoliopsida; order Caryophyllales; family Caryophyllaceae; genus Silene; species Silene latifolia. The sequence continues at coordinate 105,665,903 of NC_133526.1, read as the reverse complement.
AAAAGAGAAGAAAAGGAAAAGGAAGAGAGAGAGAAAGGACATACCTGGGGCGGAATTGGTGGTGTAGGTGGCGGTGGTGGTCGGAAGGAGGGGAGGGTGGCGGTGGTGGTGGTGGTGGTGGTTGTGGATTTAGGGGTTAGGGTTGGAGTAATTGATTTGGGGGAAATAATAGCGTGCTAGAGTGACGGGTGATTTCGCGTCAGATTTTAGATAAAAGAAAAATCCTGACGGAATTTCCGTCAGGACTTTCCAAAAGTACGGGTTCCTGGCTGAATTTATTTTCCTCTCAATTATTGACTTTCCTGACGAGATTTTTGTCAGTATTTTTCTCTCAATTATTGGCTTTTGGCCATTACTGGGAAAGGAAATTCTGTGATCTGTCAACAAAATATTGTCTTTCCTAACGGAATTTCCGTCAGGATTTTTCTCTCAATTAATGGCTTTTGGCCATCACTAGGAAGGGCGTATCCGACGGATTTTCCGTCAGTAATAATGATATACTGACGAATTTTATCCATCAGAAACTCGTCAGACAGTGATGGCGCCATTGCCATATTCAACACGCCATTTATCTATGACGGATTATCCGTCAGTAGACATTTACTGACGAAATTTCTGTCTGTTTTCCGTCAGTTTGCCGAGTTTGCCGAATTATCTAACGGTAGGAAAAAACTGTCGGAATTTCCGTCAGTTTCCCGAGTTATTTTAGTAGTGTTAGTAGAGATCGGAAACTCGTTTATTATTATTATTATTATTATTCTTATTATTATTATTATTATTATTATTATTATTTAATTTAGTGTTAGTAGAGATCGAAATCGGAAGCTCATTTATTATTATTATTATTATTATTATTATTTTTATTATTATTATTATTATTATTTAATTTTAACATTTTACAATTATTTTAATCTTAATAAAATGTTATTTGGTCAATTATCATTATATTGTTGTTATATTTGATAAGTATTTTATATGCACATATTTCTTAAAATAAATATTTTTAATTTAATTTAAAATTTAAAGAAAGTAAAGAAAATAATGGTTTAACCGACGTCGAGCCTTATTCGAGTTGATTCCAAGCTTTAATTTTTTAAACTCGGAAAATTTCGAGCCGATTCCGAGCTCAAGCTAATGTTCCCGAGCCGATTCCAACCCACAAAAGCTCAAACTCAAACCGGCTCGATTATGCCCTTATGTCACTACTCAAGTGATCCAAATGCTAGGTTTACTCATTTATCCTTTTATGTATTCTTGTCCATAGGACAAATTTTCATTATAGACGGATACTATCCGTCTATAATAAAAGACGGTCAAATACAATACCACTTTTCGAATAAGACAAACAACAACGGGGTGATGGGGACAAAAAATGTCACCACTTTCATTATATTTGAATCGTCTATAGCAATAGACAGATATACCCGTCTATAGCAAGACTAGCCGTGCTCATAGACTTATTCAATTCACAAATTCTCATTGAAGACGGATATTATCCGTCACAACTCACAAGCTGAAGACGGATAGTGTCCCTCTCACAAAATGCAAATGGATAGTGAAAGTGGGGGGAAAATGGATACCCCCACTTGCCCTTCCACTTGCATTTTGTGAGAGGGTCATTATCCATCTTTAACTTGTGACGGATAGTAGTCGTCTACAATAAGACGGACTGTATTCAATTAGGCAAGAGAAGTGGGCCCATTTCATCATTCTAGTTCATTTCATGCCTACACACACCATAAATTAATCCTCCACATACATACATTCGTAAGCTAAGTGCCAATAATTGATGCCCCAAACAATTATTTTCTCCACCCAAAAAAAAACATAAAATACTTAATTACATCACACACTATTATTAAGAAAGGAAATTAAAGATAAGACCGAAGGCCTTGAAAATGAAACGAAAAGAAGGTCGGTTCATTTCATATGCAACTTCCTTGGAGCAAACGTATCTTTCTAGGTTTGTATAACCCGAACCTAATAGTCCTTTTGTTCGGTCCCCTCCCAAAACCATTTTACAATAATTTATGGTAAAATCACCCTATATTTATCGGATACAATTTTACCATAAATTAATATAAAACCGTCTTATAAATGGAAGGATAAACACTGCCTTTCTATTTTTTTCTATATTTATTTTAATTAATATTATTATTATTAATAAATAATATTACGCCATCTACCACCTTCTTTTATCTCTTTTTCCTTATAATAAAACCCCTTCATTATCGTGTATACATTTCCAACCCAAAGCAAACGCCTCCACACACTCTCTCTCTCCAAATCTTTCTCTCTCTAAAAAAAATACAATTACTCTGTTTATTCCCCTGTTTTTCAAGCTGGCGATAGATAATCAAGAATCGACTGTTCGTGAAATTAAACCCAAAAATCGTCGAATAATGGTAAATACACTACATTCTACGAAGTTCCCATAACTTTATTTCCAATTTTAGTATATATATATATATATATATATATATATATATATATATATATATATTTTTTTAAATTATTATTATGTGGGTTATTAATGTTTAATAATATGGTTTAAAAATGTAAATTAGGGTGGCGGAGGACCAGATGATGAAGATCTAAATAGATGGCCAAGATGGTTGAAGCCATTGTTACGCGAGAAGTTCTTCGTTCAATGCAAATATCATCCCGATTCTCATAAAAGTGAATGTAACATGTTTTGTTTGGACTGTATGAATGGTTCACTTTGCTCTCTATGTCTTGCTCATCATAAAGACCACCGTGCCATTCAGGTATAATTTTCGCTACCTTTTCTAAAGTTTTAATTTTATTAGTCTTACATTACATTGTGTTTGTTTCGACCGTAATGAGCCACCAAGTCGGTATAATCGATAAAGTTCTCGTCTTTATTGGTGCGACATTATGGTTTTTGTGTCTTAATGAATCATAAGGTCAGTATAATCCAATAAACTCCTCATTTTATTGGTGTGACATTATGGTTTTCGTGTTGTAATGAGTCATAAGGTGGGTATAATCCGATATAAAGTTCTAATCTTTTATTGGTGTGACATTATAGTTTTGGTGTCATAGTGAACCACAAGGTCGGTATAATATACGGAGTAATTCAATAAAAGTTCTTATCTTTATTGGTTTTGGGTGACATTATTGTTTCTCATGAGGCACAAAGTCGGTACATTAGGGTCACTAAATTTACATTGTGTAGTTTATGTTAGGTCATTAGGTTTTCAATTTTGGTGTAAATTTTTGATTTGTATGTAGATTCCTTTATCTAGTGATGTTATCTTTTCCACATTTTGGTACATTAATTTCCACAAATGGGATTATCAAAGATTTGATCTTTCATTCAGTGCCTTTACCTTTTTTTTTTTCTTATAGTGTGTGCTATCGCATTTATTTCTCAAGTTTATTTCCAATTTTTATTTTCAAAAAAATAGGCTTGTTTTTAATACACAAATTCTAGAATGGGATTGTGAGACCGTCCTTTTTTATAACAAGTTTATGTAGTTTTAATAAATACGTTGTTTTTTTATATAATGAAACCGTTTCACGGTACAAGACCATCTCTCACAAGACTTGCAGTCTTTAATAATATAATAATAATAATTCTCCTATTCTCACCTCTTTGTCAAATGTGTTGGAAAATTAAGTTTGTGGAGGTTGAGCTTCTCAATTTGTTTCTTGTTAGCTTTAACAATGTTGAATGTTGACTAGTACTTAATCATACACGCCTAACTTTAATTGCGTCTTAAGAAATACACAAATTCTCATTGAAGACATGACATATCCGTCACAAGCTTGTGACGGATACCATTTTACCTCACAATGTACCAACTTTTTCTCTCTCTGCAATACTATTCATGTGGTCCTCTTTCTCCATTAACCCATTTTGTTACCATTTTATCTCATAAAATATCCGCCACAAATGGTAACCCGTCACAAGGGAGACCAATTGTAAGAAATAATCTCCTCTATATCTAAATATTAATTAAAATTTCCATAATTTATGACTTGGTTTTACTTAACTACACATGCTAAACTTTAATTGCCTCTCAAGAAATATTCTTATCTATAAATCTATTATATCTATATTAATAATTAATTAATACAGAGTAATATTTTGTTTCATGTCCACAAAATACAATGCTATATTAAATTTAAAATGATTGGTGGACAGATTCGAAGGTCGTCATACCATGATGTGATCCGGGTGTCGGAAATACAAAAGGTGTTGGACATAACCGGAGTTCAGACCTACATAATCAACAGTGCTCGGGTCGTCTTCTTGAATGAAAGGCCACAACCTAGGCCGGGTAAAGGTGTCACCAACACATGTCAAGTTTGTGAACGTAGCCTTCTTGATACCTTCCGTTTCTGCTCTCTTGGTTGCAAGGTAAATTATAATTACTTGCCTTTAATGCATTGTTAATTCTATTATTGTTTCCATAATCATATCTTTAGATCACATTTTCCTAGCTAATGAGAACATGTATACGGGTGGGCGCTATAATACATCGGGTGTACGTTAAATTTTTCTTATAACGAGAATAAATATGTTAAATCTCTTGTTTTTTTTCGAACTAGTTACAATTTACCGTCTTAAACAAGAATTTGTTTAGAACTTGATATTTGTTTTGTAACAATGGTTTTAACTCACAGTTGACTTATTATGCGTGCTCTGTTCATTTCTCAATTTGTTAAATTGATTTGGTTGCATTATTGGCATAAAATCTACCTAAATTGCAAGTGGAAGCTCATGCCTTGTTATAACAATATGTCATGATTTGGACATTTAGGGTGGATATTTCATCCTTTTATACTTTGCCTAAATTGGTTTGTCAGATTAATTTTCGACTAAACGAATTGGTTTTCTTCTGTAGATCGTTGGGACATCGAAGAAATTCCAAAAGAGGAAGAGAATGAAGTCGTCAATAGAGTCAGATTCCGAGGATTCATGTAGCACAAGTAGCACCACCACAAGGGAGGAGATGATGAACAACTACCACCACCACAACAACAACAAAATGGTGCAAAGTTTCACCCCGTCGACACCACCACCAACTTCTCTTAATTTCAGAACAGCCAAAAGGAGGAAGGGAATTCCACATAGAGCCCCTCTTGGTGGCCTCATAGTAGAGTATTAATCAATATAATAATTATATAGATATACACAACATAATATTTAATATTAAGTCCTTAAGGTTTGATATAATTGCACTAAACCCCTTTGTTATTATAGGAGTAGTTTTCTCATAGTGGTCCCTAATGATTGAGCTTTTTTCACACCAGAACAAAAGCCAATGTTGGGTCAAGTATAATAGTAGTCTGAAAATACCCCTTCTACCCTTTGGTGTATATAACAATGATGCAATAGCAAGTTGGACAAGTACATAATAATGGTTAGAAATGCAAATAAAGTGGAATGCTAAGTTTAAGTACTATGTGATGATGAATAGTTTGAAAAATGATGTAATTATATATATAGGGTAATTGCATATACTTTGCTTTTTGTCACGATAAATGTATATATTTTGGGTGCTTGTGTATAATATGAAGTATTCCTTGATTAAATATAGTTGTTGCTGCTTTATAATTTGTATTTATTATATTTGGGTGATTGAGGGAGGGTAAGAGCTTTGCATCCATTGACCTTTTCATATTTTCTCTCTTTTTCTTATTCGCCACATTTTTCACTAATTTTTACATTTTCCCTCTTCATTTTATTACTATCTCTTGCATCAATCGGATTTCCCAACAAATTTGGCTCTATTAGAAAGATCACGATGGTAAGTAGTTCTTCTTGAATTACTACCTTTGCCACATCAACTTTTTAAGCCACAACAATTTATTTCTGATTTTTCAACCGATGGTTAAGCTAATTTACTAAAAATTAATGAACTCACTTAACACACCCTCTATTTTTCTATTGGCAACATTCTTCAGACCATTAAAGCCTACTCATTGAGCCTTCTTAATTTCAATTTAAGCTAGTTTATGTAGAGTGCTCCAATGGTTAAGCAAGTAGCTTGTAATCTTTTTTATTTGCAAGCTAGTCCTTTTAAGTAGCCATTGGAGATGCTCTTAATTTGATGTATCCCACCTGCCACATGGTCGTGTCCCATTTGTTGTTCAATTTGGGAAGGTTCACTCAAACTAGGGGAGCCCCAAATGATAGGGAACCTCCCACATTGATGAGGCACCCCAATTAAAGAGAGAGAGAGAGAGAGAAGTGTATTTGGGGCACCAAAAAACAACCAATGCACATGCTCTAATGATAATGTGTTGACAAAAATGTCGTGTCAGTGATAGTTAGTCTTTCTGAAGATCACGACATCCGTCGTAACATAAATTGGGCTAATTATTATCCCACCTGATCATATGAGACAATTCTTTTGCTTTTCTCTGTGAATTCTTTTTTTTTTTTTTTTTTTTTAAGCCGTTTAAAGCTAAAGATAAATACCTCCGTCTTACACAAGATTTTGTTGTAGTATACTAGGTGATTAAGTTAATAGGATTATTTACAAGTTGAATATACTAACTGATGTATTTAAGTAATGTGATTAATATAGGTTTCATGTCGACTTTCTAACGAATTGTTGGAGATTTACAGGTTGATAGAGGTATCAATGGCGGCGGAGAGAGTCAAATTAGTGGGACACATGACTATCCATGATTGGTCAAAAGTGGAAGCTGATACAGTTCTTGATTCGTGGAATATGTAACTTCATCGACATGAATAAAGTAATACTACCTCCGTCCCGGTCATTTGTTGTCCTTTTCCATATTTGGGTGTCTCAATGAGTTGTTGTCCTTTCTATTTTAAGAATGAACTTGATGAGCAATTTGACCATTCACACTCAATTTATTCCACTTGTCACTTACTAATTGACTCATTTCTCTTTCATTGGTCTTTGTGCCAAAACCAAAGGACAACAAATGACCGGGACGGAGGGAGTACAAATCTTTATGTGAACAATTCTAGTGTAATTTCAATTAGTTTATGATGGGGCATATTCTGCACCGCTGACCAAGTCAACACACTGAGCAAGGTCAAAGATATCCACAGCAAGTCAACGACTTAGATCGCTTAGCCGTCTGACCCATCGGCTAGCTAGCAGTATCGGCATGGCAACCCGCCAAATGGGGCACATATCCGCGTACTCACATCCAAGACCCTCTACGGCCCGCCGTAGGTCCATCGGCCGAGGGTAGAACGGTCTTTCCACCTGATAAAGCCACTTGGCCACTTGGCCACTACGTGACAAAAGGTGAAAGCCTATAAATACTCCTCAACCTTCATTGAGGAAAGGATCCAAGACATCCCACAACTAAACCTAATATCACACATAAACTGGTATTATCTCCTCATCTCTACAATACATATCTAACCAAGTAACACAACTTAATCCCTTGAGTTTCGACTTGGGCGTCGGAGTGAGTACGCTGGCACAAAGCCAAGCCCTCGATTCGTTCATTGTTGCAGGAGAGGCCGAGAGGAACGATAAGGACAAGAAGAATCCAACCAAAGACATTATTCTACAAGCCACGGGTGGTAACGATACTTGCTCCGGAATTACACCGAACAATGGCGCCGTCTCGTGGGGAGAGACACTAGAAGCTAGTCACATTCATTCCCAAACAAAAAAAAAAAACCCAACAAAAAACCCACCCAAAAAGCTAAGAAAATGTCGAAACAACAAGATGCGATCGAACCGACGAAACCGCATTTTACCAAGATGATACTTTCAACAATTTCGAGTCATACGACCCTCCACCGGCGGTGTAGTCCAACCGGAGTTCGGGATGCCATCGATACCCGACACGCGCCGCTACCAACCAGGTCACCATCATGGGACATGTGGTTGACATAGCAAAACCGAAAATGCTCCTAGACCTAACCGCAGTACGCCCGCTCACACCTTGTCACATCGACAAGAGCGGCGGAAACGTCCGGGAGACCGGGGCCCAAAATGTGACTCGAGAAATTTGGACGGAGCACTAGGAGAAGCCGACCCACCAAGTCACCTGGGAGCCCAAAGTGGGCGCGGTAGACCTAAGTCCTTCCCGCACTCGTGGGAGGACGGCGTCCCGCCGCACGAACGAGGCTCACCCGCGCAGAGCCAGAGGAGTCCAACTCGGCAGAGTTGGAGAAGAAGCCCGAGTCGAAGAAGGAGCCCCTCCCGTCACGGGGAAGGAGCCGTGTTAGGGGACGCAAGGAGCCGATCGCCGCGTGTCGTTCGACACATGGTTAGATGACCCCTCAACGCCTACGTCCCGGAAGTCCCGGTGCCGAACAAGCTCAAGTTGCCACCTCGTCATACAAGGGAGATGGTGATCCATCGACCACGCCGAGGCTTTCGAGTCTTACATGTCGGTATGGGAGCGGCCCGACGAGGTCCGGTGCCGAATTTTCCCAACAACTTTGCATGGGATGGCTCGTAGCTGGTACAAAGGGCTTCCTGACGGCTCGGTGTATTATTACGCCGACCTGAAAGGCGCTTTCCTAGCCCAGTACTCCTGCAATAAGAGAAGGGCCGTAGAGACATCTGACCTCCTGACTATCAGACAGGAGGGGGGCGAGTCTCTCCGGAGCTACGTGAAGAGGTTTGATGAAAAGGTCCAGCAGATTCGAGAAATTAATCCCGAGCTGGCGGCCTTCGCGCTGATGAAGGGCCTCCCGAAGGGAGATTTAAAAAATGAGCTCATCAAGTGCGGAGGCCTGAACATGGACGCCGCCAGGCAGTTGGCCGACCAGGCCATCAAGGTAGAAGACTATCACAAGGCCTGGGTAGGCCCCAGCGAAGCCGAGCACCCAGGGGAAAGACGTCGTGACGACAACAGGTCACGGTCCGATGAAAGACGCCGTAAGAACGATAGGTCGCGGTCAGACAAGCCTGCCTGGAAACAAAGCCCAGCGGATGCCCGGGGGAGCTCGGGAACGTACTACAAAAAACAGTACGAAAATCACACCCCTCTGGTTGTATCGGCCGCCGAAGTTTTCGCTTTGAGCAAGAACGAGGGCCAGAAATGGGAAAGACCCCCTAGGCCGAGGAGTGACGGTGACACGAGCCAGTACTGCAAGTACCACGGCCACACCGGACACCTTACCAACGATTGCCGACACCTGAAGGATGCCATTGAGGAACTGATCCGAAAGGGGAGCCTCGGCAAATATGTTGCCAAAGGCCGAGAACCAGATACCGGCGGATCGAACAGCAAGTCCACCGCTGAACGGTTAGGAGTATCAATGTCGTCATCGGGACAACAAAAGCAAAGTGGGTCCGCTCATGGGCACAAACGGCCCCAGGATGAGCCTCATCCGGCCATCAACTTTGTGCCCAACACAAAGAACCCCGCTCCCAAAGATCCCAGACATGACCATTGGACAAGAAGACTACGATGGAGTCGTCGCTTTTCATAGCAACCCGCTTACAGTCCGCCTAGACATAGCCAACCACTTGGTGAAGCGATGCCTGATTGACACGGGCGCCTACACAAACGTTATGTACGAGAGAATGCTTTTCGGCCTCGGACCGAGGATCGAAGATCGAACCCCCGCACCGACCCATTGTACGACTTTTCGGGGACGGCCCGGTACCCCGGGGTCGGTTAGATTGCCGGTGAAATTTGGCGAGGGGAATACGACCAAAAGCGTTATGTCCGAATTCATAGTCATCGACGGCGTGTCCGCCCACAACGTTCTCGTGGGCCGGGTCACTTTGAGCGAGATCGATTTGTGGTATCCGTCGGGCCCGACACGATATATGTCTCGGACCGGGGGGAGGCGCAGAAGCTCACCTCGAAAAACGAAGACCCCGATTTATGGGAGGTTTACGCTAATAGCCCGAAGGCCGACATCGTTATTATCAGCCCAAACGGAGACGTGTTTGAACACGCCTTGAAGCTTACCCCATTGGCCTCAAACAATGAATCCAAATACGAGGCGGTAATAACCGGAGTTGAGCTGGCTAAAGCCGCCGGAGCAGAGCGTATCATGGTGACGACGGACTCACTCTTAGCGGCCAGTCAGATCAAGGGCGAGTGCGAAGCCCAGGACTACGGGACAATCAGGTACCTAGTGAGGGTGAGAGCCGTCGCTTCAGAGCTAAAAACCTTCCGGATACAGTATACCCCCAGATCCGGGAACGATCGGACCATCGGCATGGTCGAAGGAGCAGAGACCGAGGAGGTAGAGATTGACCCAGGCCGCACCATAACCATCGGTGTCGACCTGGAACCAAAATTCAGGGCCGACCTCCTGGACCTGCTGAGGAAAAATAAAGATGTTTTCGCATACTCGGCGGCCGAGATGCCAGGCGTGAGCCGGGAGGTAATTGTTCACAAGCTGAACGTACTCCCCGCCGCTCGCCCAGTCAAGCAGAGAATGAGGAACTCCTCCGCCGAGAAGGACGACGCCATCAAAGCCGAAGTAGATAAATTACTAGCGGCAGGATTTATCATGCCTTGTACCTATCCTGAGTGGTTAGCCAATGTTGTAATGGTGAAGAAGTCATCGGGGGCATGGAGAATGTGTGTAGACTTTACCAACCTTAATAAAGCATGCCCCAAAGATTGTTATCCCTTGCCTCGAATAGATAGTTTGATCGACGCCACGGCGGGCTACACCATCGAGCCTCTTCGGACGCCTTCTCGGGATATCACCAAGTGTTCATGGCCGAAGAAGACATGCCTAAATGTGCATTCATCACCGCCAACGGCACGTACATGTACAAAATGATGCCGTTTGGTTTGAAAAACGCCGGAGCAACGTACACCAGGCTGGTGGACAAAGTGTTCCAAAACCAAAAAGGGCGAAACATTGAGGCTTACGTCGACGATGCCATTGTAAAAAGCAAGTCCGACAATGAGCATCCGGCCGATTTACACGAGACATTTTGTTCACTAAGGAAATACAAGATGAAGCTCAACCCAATGAAATGCAACTTCGGTGTCCGGCGGGTAAATTCCTTGGTGTACTTGTCGTGCGAGGCATAGATGCCAATCCGGACAAAGTCCGAGCAATCCCGGGACTGCGGAACCAAGGAATCGAAAAAGAGGTTATGATCTTGACCGGGAGGATGGCGGCTCTCGCCCGTTTCATCTCCCGGTCACCCGACAAGAGCACCCCATTCTTCAAAGTGTTGAAAGGAAATAAAGACTTGGTGGGGGAGGAACAGAGCACGGCTTTCAAACAACTAAAAGCTCACCTTCAGACCCTCCCGACTGGTCCGGCCGATCATCGGGGGAGACGCTATACCTATACATAGCGATTACCTCGGCCACGGTCATTGCGCCGTGATCATCGGGAAGAAGACAACAAAGAACACCCAATCTACTTTGTCACCATACTTTGTTGCCCGCCGAGAGAAATTACCCACTAATTGAAAAAGCGACCTTCGCAAGTCGTCGTTGCCACGAGGAAGTTAAAACCTACTTCGATGCACACCCCGTGACGGTCCCGACCGATCACCGTTGGAGAAAGCCTTGGAAAAATTCGAGCAATCCGGCAGGCTCATCAAATGGGCAGTGGAACTTTCTGGTTTCGGCATTCAATACAAACCAAGACCTTCGATAAAGGGGCAGGCGCTTGCAGATTTCCTGGCCGAATGCACATATCAGGAAGAGCCAAACCCGGGCATATGGGAGGTCTACACCGACGGCTCCTCCACGACGAATAGCTCAGGAGCCGGCATCCTTATCATCAGCCCAAACGGGGACGAGTTTGAGTACGCCCTGAAATTCACCTTCTCGGCCTCGAACAATGAGTCCGAATACGAGGCGGTGATAACCGGAGTCGAGCTAGCTAGGGCTGCCGGAGCAGAACACATTGTGTTGAAGACAGACTCACTGTTGGTTACTAACCAAATCAGAGGGGAGTTTGAGGCTCGGGACGACGGAATGGTAAGGTACCTGGAAAGGGTAAAAACCGACGTAGCAAAATTGAAATCCTTCCAAATCCAGTGCGTTCCCAGATCCGAGAACAACCGAGCCGACGCTCTCTCTAAACTGGCCAGCTCAACCATCAAGAATGTCAGCCGAACCGTGCTGGTAGATATCAGGAATGCGAAAAGCATCACTGAGACCGTCGGCATGATAGGTAACATAGAGACCGAGACAACGTGGATGACTCCTATAATGAGATACAAGCTTACGGGTGAATCTGGGAGGGCCGCAATCCCTCGGCCAAAATAAAAGGATCGCCGCGGTACCTGGTATTCGATGGGGAAGCGTATAGGAGATCCGTAATAAGACCACTCTTGAAGTGTGTCGGTCCGGCCGACGAGAACTAATCTTGTGACAGAAATTCACGAGGGCATCTGCGGACATCACATGGGGGCAAGAACACTAGCCCACAAGGCTCTCCGAGCTGGCTACTTCTGGCCCACCATGCTTCAAGATTCCAGAACGAAGACCAAGAAGTGCACGAACTGTCAGATGCACGCCCCGGTGATACACGCTCCCTCCAGAGACTTGCAGCCGGTGCTTAGTCCCCTTCCCTTCGCGCAATGGGGGATGGACATGCTAGGGCCGTTCGACGACCTCGGAGGAAGGAAATTCTTAATCGTCGCCGTTGACTACTTCACCAAATGGGTTGAGGCCGTAGCAAAGACCAAAGAAAGACCACAAAGCCTCGCCGAAAGGTAACTGGGAAAACGTTATAACCCGCTTCGGATTGCCCCAGGTTATGGTATTTGACCACGGTCGAGAATTTTGGAGCGACGATAATGAACTCGGTTAGAGGAGCGGGCATCAAGTTTGCGTACTCCTCCGTCCCCGCCATCCGCAGAGTAACGGGCAGGCGGAGGCAGCCAACAAAACCATCCTCAACGGCTTGAAGAAGACAGTTGAAGACCTTAAGGGAAGGTGGGCCGATGAACTACCCGGCGTCTTGTGGTCCCTTCGAACCACAGAAAAAGAAGCAACGGGATACACCCCCTTCCACCTAGTCTACGGCTCCGGCGATCCCCCGCCGATCGAAGCAACAAGGTGCGACATTCAGAACGACCACCTTCGACCCAGTTGAAAACGAGGAGGGCCTAAGGGCTTCCCTGGACCTGGTCGAAGAGAGCCGAGACACAGCACGCCTGAACTTGGCCGTATATCAGAACCGGATGAAGAGAGCCTACAACCGAAGGGTCCACAAAAGGGACTTAAAAATAGGAGACCTAGTCTAAGGAAGTCACGCCACCAACAAAGGAAATATTCATGGCAAAGCGACGCCAAGCGGGAGGGTCCCTACAGAGTGGTTGAGGAGATGAGGCCGGGTACATACCGGCTGACAGACATGGGAGGTGTGCCCTTGATGAGCCATTGGAACACCGACAACTTGAGAAAATACTTTGTATAGCGGCGGAGGTATCCAAACCCATTGTGGACACCCCAACGCACAATCATAACATATAAATGAAGCGCCCAAGTTCTCCATCAAAGTGTCTGTCCCCCTCCGAAACTTGCCACCAGACGAGGAAAGAAACGCTATCGAAGCCGCAACCCCGATTACCTCGGTCAAAGCCGAGAGCGACGGGGAACACGACGGCCGATACGCTAAAAGAAAAACGTATACTCAGCGCAATTGAGACGCCAATCTAGCGGTCAATATGCCTACACGATTCGGACGCTTATCGAAGCCGCAACCCCGATTACCTCGGTCCAAGCCGAGAGCGACGGGGAACACGACGGCCGATACGCTAAAAGAAAAACGTATACTCAGCGCAATTGAGACGCCAATCTAGCGGTCAATATGCCTACACGATTCGGACGCTTCGAAGCCGCAACCCCGATTACCTCGGTCCAAGCCGAGAGCGACGGGGAACACGACGGCCGATACGCTAAAAGAAAAACGTATACTCAGCGCAATTGAGACGCCAATCTAGCGGTCAATATGCCTACACGATTCTACGGACGCTATCGAAGCCGCAACCCCGATTACCTCGGTCAAAGCCGAGAGCGACGGGAACACGACGGCCGATACGCTAAAAGAAAACGTATACTCAGCGCAATTGAGACGCCAATCTAGCGGTCAATATGCCACACGATTCACGACGCTATCGAAGCCGCAACCCCGATTACCTCGGTCCAAGCCGAGAGCGACGGGGAACACGACGGCCGATACGCTAAAAGAAAAACGTATACTCGCCGCATTGAGACGCCAATCTAGCGGTCAATATGCCTACACAGTTACGGACGCTATCGAAGCCGCAACCCCGATTACCTCGGTCCAAGCCGAGAGCGACGGGGAACACGACGGCCGATACGCTAAAAGAAAAACGTATACTCAGCGCAATTGAGACGCCAATCTAGCGGTCAATATGCCTACACGATTCTACGGGACGCTTATCGAAGCCGCAACCCCGATTACCTCGGTCAAAGCCGAGAGCGACGGGAACACGACGGCCGATACGCTAAAAGAAAAACGTATACTCAGCGCAATTGAGACGCCAATCTAGCGGTCAATATGCCTACACAGTTACGGACGCTATCGAAGCCGCAACCCCGATTACCTCGGTCAAAGCCGAGAGCGACGGGGAACACGACGGCCGGTACGCTAAAAGAAAAACGTATACTCAGCGCAATTGAGACGCCAATCTAGCGGTCAATATGCCTACACAGTTACGGACGCTAAAAACGTTGAACACAGTTGGGACATGCATTCAAACTGCCTCGGTCATGCCATGTGTAAAAACGAGCGCACTCAACTAGTAAAGTGGAAAAACAAACGAGGGAACCGTAATCAAAGCCCCGGCCAAGCCAGAGGCCGACAAAATAAGTTCATTAAGAATGATCACAACGAGAGTACAAACGACGGCCGTCCCCGTGGGGGTAGCCTAAACTCTACCTACCAAAGCATTACAAAAGCAAAGAAACAAAAGGAAAGCAAAAGATTACAGACTTAGGATTTGAAGCGCCAAAAGAATGGCAGGGAGAGAAGGCTCAGTAATTGGCCCGTCTCCCTATGCCTGCCGTTGCCCTCCATCAGTAGCAACAGCATCTTCGGTGGCCGGCTTGGAGGAAGGCTGACCGTCTCCGGACACCTCCTTGGCCTCAGCAGTCTGAGCCGCCTTCGCCGCCTCCGCCTTCTCAGCAGCCGCTTTCTCCGCAGCCTCAGCTATCTCATCCATGAACTGGTCATATTTTTCCCACGGGAAGGAGCCGTCGGGGACAGACCTTCTGATTGCCTCTCTGGCCGCCTCCTCGGCTCGGTCCCGAATCGGACGCACATTTTAGGGAGGAGATCATCTTGGAGCATCTCAATATCCTTCTCTTTTTGAGCAAGGATAGCTGCATGTTCTTGAGCTCCTCCGCCTGCTTATGGAACCGAGCCTCCCACTCGTCCCTCTTGGCAACCACAGCGTCGTAGGCACCTTTATACCTATTCCGCTCCTCCATCATCTTGGCCGTGGCGCCATCAGCATCCTCAACCTTGGCCCTCTCGGCCCTCAGCAGCTTCTCAGCCTCCTCCGCGCGCCTCACAGCAGCACGAAGATCCAGCTGAGCCTTCCCAGCTTCCCCCCTTGCAGCGGAGAGATCAAGCTTGAGCCGTGCAATCACCGGTCCAGACTGGGCCGTGGCCTTTTCTTGCTCCTGGATAAGGGACACGGCCAGACGACTCCATCTCCCCAGCCTCTTATATATCTTCTCGCCCTCCGCCACGAGCTCGGCGGGAGTAAGCTTCTGGGGAGAGGAATCCACGACGACGTTTTGGTCACCAGCCTTCTCAGTCGCCTTCTCAGGCTGCTTCCCTGCTTGCCGTTCGGTGAGAACGGCAGCCGCCGGCGGTTGATCTACAAAAAATTTACACAGAGCATCCATGTCACCTTGTGTCGACACGTCAGAAAGCCTGTCACCAGGAATGTCCAGCGAGCCGGCTAAATCCGAACCACAAGTTAAATCGTGCGATTCGAACCCTCTTAGTTGGAGTGCTGGTGGAAACAGGCTCCTCCCCGGCAACGGCGGAAGCAGACGGTGGATCTTTCCTCTTCTTTGGAGAAGGGGCCTTAGCAACAGTCACCTCCTCCTCAGAAATATGGATCACCTCCACGTGAACCTTTTCGGCCACTGGGGTCGAAGAGGGAGTTGCCATTGATACAGCCGCCGACTTGGACGCCGCCTTCTTCGATCTCTTCGGCACGCCGCCAAGAACCCGTGCCTGAGCCGTCTCCTGATCCAACGCCCTCGTATGTTTGTCCATGAGTTCGTTAGGGGATAGCCGGCGATCCTTCGCTTCAGCCGTAGGATGACGGATAAGAACTTTCCCGTCCTTATCAAGCCCCAGCCTCTTCAGGTCCTTCTCAGACAGATCCCGGCCAAACCGATCTGCAAGAAACCAAGCAAGAGTTACACAAAAGAAGTAAAAACAAAGCTCAGAAAAAGGAACATAACGAGCAAAGGTGGGCCTCACACCGACCCCACTCACCCCAGTTGAGGGCCGGTATGAGGCCGACGCGGCATAGCATCTCGTCCTGAAGAATAATCCGAGTCGGGGCGCCATCCCTCCTCAAAGCATCAAATAGCTGCATTGCCCGCCTCTCATCCGCAGAAAGAGGGACAAAAGTAACGTCCATCTTAACCTTGCTACCCCGGGAGACGTATTTCTCATACTCTTCCCGGGTCTCACACCGTAAGTGAACGGGGCCCTGAAAAGACCGAGGCAACGGGTAGTCATCCGGCACTTTGACATACACCCATCGCTCTTGCCGTCTTTGCGGGAAGTAAGCTTGTTTGAGAGACATATCCGGCTCCATCTCGCACATTTGTACCACCCCACCCTTCGGGCGAACGACGGCCGAAGACTATGAAGTCGGCGGAATAAGTCGACCGTAGGGACCTCCCCTTTAAAGAGACAGAGCCACACAAAGCCGATTATTGTCCTCACGGCCAACGGATGCAGTTGGGCCACGGCAAGATTCATAGCTCTGATGATGGGCACGACGTGTTCGTTCAAAGGAAACCGGAGCCCGTACTCCAATTGCCTAATGTACACGCCGATATGACCCGGGGGAGGACAGCAGACCGCCTGATCCTCCTGAGGGTAAACAATTTTATACCCCTCACCAAGGAAGAAGTGATCTCCGAAAAGAGTTTCCCCGGAGCTGCTTGCGAATTTATTTGTCCAGGCACGGTCAAGGCCAGTCGTGCAGGCCTCACCATGGTCTGGAATAGCCCTCCTCCCACCACCAACGGGAGCCCCCTCACCACGATCCGGAGTAGTAACCCTCCCACCGTCACCAGGAGCCCCCTCATCTTCATCCTCATCTTCCAACTCCTCCGGAGAGAGGCATCTCGGCTACGGGGAAGGAGACCTAGGGCCCCCAAACCTTAGCGGGATGGCCTCCAGTGCCTCCTCCTCATCAAAACGCGACGGGGAACCCCCCGCCGCAGAAGTACCAATCCCAGCATCAGCAGAAGACATGATTCACAAAGATTATTAGCAAGAAAAAAATGAAAGTTTGCTTGTTTACCTTAAAGAAAAACACTCGCCGGATCAAATACTCCGAAGATTAAGAAGAAGAAAACCCTTGAAAGTTTGGAGAGATGAAGATTTCAGAGAGAAATTTTCGAAAATTAAATGGAGGCCAAAATCACGGAATAACTGCCCTATTTATAGAGAAAAGCCCATGAAGAAGGACCAATCAGGGCACAGCCCATGAAGCGTCAACCAATCAGCGAACACACACGTGTCGCGCATGCAACCGCGGAATGTCAATCGTCGCAACAGTTGAATGTCAATCAATGCAACAGTGACCAAACGTCTTCAACACGCCTATTCACATCTCTTCTTCGACACTGTTCATCTCCCTCAAACAGATTCCTAGGTACCTAGTCTCCCGGCCATCGATCAACCAAGCCAGGAAGCACGGCCGGGGCAATCCAAATCAACCTAAGACTCTCGGCCCGGTCTCGGCCAGCGTCATGTTCTTTTCCACATCGGATACCCTTTACGCATCCATGTGGAGGGGGGATATGGTATATGGAGCGGCCTAGCAAGAGCCACGCTGGTACACAAGAAGACACCGATACAGAAAGATTTTCGAAATTTAC
Source organism: Silene latifolia (assembly GCF_048544455.1). Classification (NCBI taxonomy): domain Eukaryota; kingdom Viridiplantae; phylum Streptophyta; class Magnoliopsida; order Caryophyllales; family Caryophyllaceae; genus Silene; species Silene latifolia. The sequence continues at coordinate 105,647,870 of NC_133526.1, read as the reverse complement.
TCTGCAGAATATACGCTCGGCATACATCGGAGCCCATACCACGGCATAGACTACGCTGGGGGCAAATTGATGGGGCATATTCGCACCACGACCAAGTCAACACACCGAGCAAGGTCAAAGATATCCACAAAGAAGTCAACGACTTAGATCGCCTAGCCGATGACCCATCGGCCGGCTTAGCTGCGAGTATCGGCATGGCAACCCGCCAATGGGGCACATATCCGCGTACTCACATCCAAGACCCTCGGGCCGCCGTAGGTCCATCTAGAGGGTAGAACGGTCTTTCCACCTGATAAAGCCACTTGGCCACTTGGCCACTACGTGACAAAAGGTGAAAGCCTATAAATACTCCTCAACCTTCATTGAGGAAAGGATCCAAGACATCCCACAACTAAACCTAATATCACACATAAACTGGTATTATCTCCCTCATCTCTCTACAATACATATCTAACCAAGTAACACAACTTAATCCCTTGAGTTTACTGACTTGGGCGTCGGAGTGAGTACGCTTGGCACAAAGCCAAGCCCTCAGTTCGTTCATTGTTGCAGGAGAGGCCGAGAGGAACGATAAGGACAAGAAGAATCCAACCAAAGACATTATTCTACAAGCCACGGGTGGTAACGATACTTGCTCTGGAATTACACCCGGAACAGTTTAAATTTGAAAAAAAGACTCATGTTGGAAGAGAACTCCAATAATAAACTACTCCCTCCATTCAACTCCACAAGGCTATTATACTTTATCACGTTTACCAACGCGGCTTTTACTAGTCAAATATCTTTAGTTACATATTTGCAAAAATTATAAAAGTTAGATATTTTTAACGTACTCTTAAAGACGAATCAAATAAGATTTCACATGAATATATTTTCACTTATGTATCAAGAGAAAATTGAAGTTGAATGTCGGCTTGTGAATAGTGTGCAAAAGAGATAATGACCTTGTGGAGTTGAATGGAGGGAGTAGTTGATACTAAACTTACTTTTATCACATCAATTTTTTAGTTACGATAATTTTAAGCTATAATTTACTCCAATAATTTAGTCAACTTATTAATTGTTTAATTTGACCTACTTAACAGACTTTTCTATTATTCAATCAATTTCCAAATTTTCGTCATAAAATTAAAACTTTATTAATATGAACACTATTTTCCTATTGGTTATATTTATCAAGTTGGTCTTTTTAAGCAAGTAGAAGCTACTAGCTCAAAATTTTTTGAGCAAACCTAGTCTACTTGGACAACTTCAATGGTTAAGCTATTAGTTTACAATTTTATAAAATTGCAAACAAATCCTCAAACTAACCATTGGAAATGTTCTAATGTCAACCCTCTCTCACTTGTCTTTCCCCATGCCTATTTGTCTCACGTCACAAACTTATGACGGATTTATGAGAATTTGTGATGATTAATATCTTAAATAATTTTATTTGATATCGAAATAAATGTAAATTAAAAGTGTACATATTTGTAAGTATTGAGCCGTCGAATGGGGGGTTATTTACACTAAATAAGCCGCCCCTCGGCTGATATTTGTTGGATGTACTTATCCGGCTTTTGGCTATATAGTGGCAATGTCGCAACTTGCCATCATTTTGCACTTACTTAACCTTTATTTATTATATTTTTAAAAAATGAAATAGGTTAGGTTTATCAGAGATCATTATCGGATAGTATAATTGACAATTCTTTGTCCGTCGACCAATATTAGTGGATGATAAAAGAGCTAATGTACGACTTGAATGAAGATGACCCAAGAACTACATATTAATCAAGCAATTTAATTAGTCATTTAAAGATAATTCGACTTTTGACGATAACTTGTCCAAACAAGAAATAGTGTATGCATTAGACGAAACTATGTTAAGCTAATGAAGTGGACATAACGACATGATTGCAATGTGACATAATGCCACTTATGGAGTTATGGCTAATGTGAACTCACTAAGGATAAGCATTTGATTCTTTATCTTCTAATTCCCTTTATAAATGGAACAATGACTCCTAATTCATTCATTATTCTCATCACATTAAAATACATCAGTCTTAAATTATAGCTTCTAGATTTGTTGTAGTTTAGAATGTTGATTTTGGTCAATTTTAACAGGTTTAAACATGTACTCGATGCAGCTAATATACGAATCGCCCCATCAGTTTCACTTGCTCGGTTACATTTCCCCGGCAAGTTTGACTAGCCTGGGACAAATTTGTGACGAATAACCACTCCAACTCGGGCTAGCATTGAAATTCCCGTTGTAGACCCTCACCCTACCTATCCTAAACTCAAAACTTTGATTGATTTATTAGTTCAAAACTAATAAAAAAATGTTCAAAGCCAGCCCGACCCGATGCACCCAAAGTCCCTAACCCTTCAACGCGTCAGGTCACAGTCTCGCCTTACCCATCTAGCCAATATACCCAACTCGCAATGCTTAAGGTTGGGTCAAGATTGTTCCAACGAACCCTAACTCGTATCCGAGTTAACCCAATTCAACCGACTCATGCCCACCTCAACATTTACCTAAGGTCATGACTAGACATGACAAAACTAGCTCGACCCAAATAACCTGATCTAAACTCGACCCGCACCAAATTGAGAACTCGAATCTCACTCAAAACCTAAATTGACCCGAACTTAATCAAGCTGACCCGAATGATTGTTATCGGAAACTGGCTGTTATCCCAAAATAATTTGAAAGCAATCTACCTAAAAATGACCCAACCTAAAATAACCTGATGCGGACCAAATTCTTGCAAATCGAATGAACCTTAACCCAACTTAATTAACCCGTTTACCAATTCAATAGGTCTTATTTGTGACGGGTTAAGTATCACCCACATGGCTAGATAAGACAAAAAGTAGAATGCATATGGACTCAAACAATGTGGATTTTATTTGACCTGCCACAAGCTTGTGAGGGATATTGGTCGTCACAAATGAGAATTTGTGTTACCAATTACCATGTCTAACTCATACTCCCTCCGTTCAACTCCACTTCGCATGTTTGCTTTTTGCACGGGTATTAAGGAACGGATTAAAAAAAACTATAAAAAGTACATAGAGAAAGAGAATGATGGGGTTAAAAATGTTAAAAAAATATAAAGGTGGGGTTTTAGGATGGATTAGTGTGGGGTATGGATGACATTTTTTGTAAATATAGAGTGTGAATAAGGATAAAATGGTCATTTTCTTGGCTTAAAAAGAAAACATGTAAAATGAAGTTGAATGGATGAAAAAGGAATACATGTAAAGTGGAGTTGAATGAAGGGCGGGAAGTAACAAATGTACTTGTAGGTGTTAGTTAATGTGAGTGTGAGTTAAGTTTTAGTCAAGAAGTAAGAAAAAGACAAAAGAGATTGAGGTGTGTGTATGCCATTTAGAAACGTAACTAAGAAGGGACACGTCAAGAAGCACCGGTGGAGGGTGGAATTTAGCCTAGGAAAGATCAAGAAAGATGAGGACACACACGTAGATTAGCTTCTCTACGCTCTTAATTGGTGGCCTTTATCTTCTTATTATTTTATTTATTTTATATTAATATATTAAATTGAGTGAACTATGTTAAGCCACGTGTCAAACCAAATTCTAGAGTATGTTATTGCTGGCATACTCTCGTTATAGTAACCTCTTCGAGTATCAATAGAGTTGCCATCCCAACGGTGATGCTTTGTCCTTCTCTGTCAAATACTTTACCCGAAGGCCTATATTTTTGAACTAAAGCTCTTTAAACTAACTGAATTAAATTTATTGGATTGAACTGAATAAAATTTAATGGAGTTGAATTAAATTAAAGTAAGAGTTAATTTGTGAAAAGAATAGTTGAACTGAACTAAATAAAGCTGAACTAAAATAAACTGAAAAGAACTAAACTGAACTAAAATGAGCTAAAATTAGTTCAAAAGAACAGGGTGTAAATGTCCCTTAAAACGGTATTATTCTTTTCAAACTTAAAACGGGTTAAGTACATACATGAGCGGGTTTAAAGGGGTTAATGGGGGTGAACCCTCACCCCCATTAATCTCGAAAAAAACAAATATATACGGAGTATTTATTTATGTGCCTATATTTCATCAAATCTTAGTGGCTTAGTGGTAGTAGAGGTGGCAATTATCGACACGACCCGAAAACCCGACACGAACCCGACACGAAGTTAGCGGGTTAGGGTTAAAATGTTGTGACCCATTTAAGTAATTGAGTTGACACGGAAACGACACGAAACGTAAATGGGTCGGGTTAGGGTTGAACTCTTTTGACACGAACCCGACACGAATAACCCACTTATTTAAAAGTATCATGATATATTTGGGTTGAATCAATAAACAACTTAAACAACTTAAAAATAAGTAATTTCATTCTTCATTTTTTGGATAATAGGCTTATAAACTTAGTTTATTTTATTTTTTTATTGGGTTAAATGTGTTAAAAATGACCCGCTAAAAGATCAATGGGTTAAACATGACCTGCCAAAAGATAAATGGGTTAAACAGGTCGGGTTGGGTTATAGAAAAATTAAATGAGTTGGGTTAGGGTTGAGACAAATGACCCGTTTATGTAATTGAGTCGGGTTAGGGTTGGGATAGTGGTGACCCGTTTAAAGTTGACATGAACACGAACACGACACGACCTGATCTGTTTGCCAGGTCTAAGTGGTAGTAGCAATATTCTACCATTAAAGCTACCCGAGATCAAGCCCCCATAACTGCATCATCATATTTTTAATTTACATTGATTCAACCACCATGACAATGAGAATATAATGATATTTTAGAGAAGCGTAATCATGTTTAAAAATAAGTGTAATACCCGTCCTTTTAGGGACCCTTTGACCATCGTTGACTGACCTTGGGAGCGGGAATAGTCTTAGAAGTAAGTGCTGAAGTCACCTTGGGTTGCGTGTTAAGAGTGGTACTCGATAGAGTAGAGGCTACTCGATCGAGTAGTTAGGGTACTCGATCGAGTAGGGGGCTACTCGATCGAGTATGTTGGGTACTCGATCGAGTACCCAGTTTTCAGCGAGGGTTTTATATCGCGTTTTGTTAAATCCGCAAATCACTTCCGTCACTTTCCTCCTATCTTTCAGTCGCCTCTTTCCCTTCCCTTCACCTCAAAACCTCCATGGAAACCTTTGTGAAGATCCTTGTGCCTTAGGAGAGCGTCTCTTGAGTCGGGTAGCGGTCTTTTGCTGAGTTTCTCCCTATAGGTATGTCATAATCATCATCCGTGTTCTTGTTCCTCATAGTTAGGGTTTGCTTGTTAGTAATCTAGAATTGTATTCTGGTTATAGGCGTTGCTTGATCGCTGGACATGTTATCTGTCGGCATGGATTGGTTGCGATGGCTTAAAGGTAGGTTCGCCTACTCAGTTTCTGTAGATGGTCTAGCGTGTCAGTTGGTTGTTGTGTTGTGTTGGTTTGTTTGATATAGTAATTGTATTGTCATTGTGGTTGTGATCGTTGTTGATGGTTCGCAAGGCGTGGCCTCGGCTGAGTGGGGTCACTTGCGGGAGTGACTTCACGCCCTAGTTTCGCCTTCTGTGGAACCCGCCACAGAAGGGATGTGCACATTAATGGACAGGGTTATCGCTCAGTAGAATGAGCGGGGATTTGGTGGGTACGGCTGCGGTCCCCCACTGGCAGGACTGGTCCAGTGGACAGTCAGTGACAGAGGATGTTGGTTTGTTGTGGTTGTATGTAAGACTGTTAGCATCGTATTGTGTCAATAGTTGTAGTCGTTATTGCTGCGTTGTATCTCAGTACTGACCTTGTGTGGTTTTTGTTTGTTATGTGTCTGCCGTGATCCCCTATGGTGAGCAGTCGGTCTTAGCAGGTGTTGATGTTGTTGATAGCTGGAGTCCGGGCAGGGATGAGTCCTCACGAGATATGATGGTCTTAGTGAATAGTCTTTGAGTTGTACCTTTATATTGTATTCTGGTTTAAATCGCTTGTAATAAACCTTAATAGTTCTTTTATCGACATTTGAATATTGCCATCCTCGGGCAACCGAGATGGTAACGCCCTTATATCCTAAGGAAGGCCTAGTTAAGGCTCCTCTGAATATGGGGGTGTTACAAAGTGGTATCAGAGCGACGATTTTGGAACCTGTAACAAATGAACATAATGAACGTAGGGAGTCTAATAAAATGAACCTGGTGTATGTGTCATGGGAGCCCCAGCTGAGGCTAGATTTTGGGTGAGTAGGCGCCCTCATTTCAAAATCTTGGTCCCATGATACTTAAGCCAGTCACGTGGTATGGGAATGTGGAGTCCGTGTGTATATGTGTGATGTGTATGTTAAGTGTACCGGGGCTACCTCCGGTTAAGTCTTTGTTAGAATTAATAGAGGTGTGATAGTGATATTTGGGCCGTGTATGGTAAGTATTGATGAGATTATTGAAGCTCTTTGGATGATTAGTGAGCTTATATGATAGTATGAGATATGTGACGAAAGTTTACGTAATTGCTATTATGATAGTTATAGTATAGTGAGTCATGATTCGAGACATAGCATATAGTAATGCGTTATGCCTTATGGGATGGTCGAAATTCTTCCGCTGCGTAATATTTGATTTGTGCAAGGTGAATTATTTATGATAGAATGTGAAACATGGTAGATTAATTTGTTTTGAAAGTATGCATTTATGTGATACGTGAAAGAAAGAATTACTGTTAATTATACGCTTCAAATTGAAGTGAACACGAGTTTAGTAGTAACATGTAAAGTAAGTTTAAGTGTATTAGGATGGTGGGATTATGTTTAGAAATGATTCGAGTTGGGCAATTTGTATGGCGTAATGTAATGTATGCTTTAATAGTTGAGGTGGTGCGTAGTAATGATAATGCATAAGCAAGTACGATAATTAGTGCCGAATTCCGAACTTAGTTTGGACTCGACACGTGGTGTTGTTTTGCAGGTATTTTCGGCTTACTTCGTACTTCTGACCGAGTACTTAACTGTATTTGACCGAGTGCGAGTGCTTACTTGACCGAGTAGACCTTACTCGATCTAGTTAGGAGGTTATGGCGTCGGGATGTGGGGAAATTTTCTACAGACACTCGACGAAATAGCTTCTACTCGATCAAGTAGGGTGGTACTCGATCGAGTATCCAAGGCACTCGATCGAGTAGGGTGGTACTCGATCGAGTACCCCAGGCACTCGACCGAGTAGGTTACTGTACAACAAATCCTACGGGTTTTCATAAAACCCCTACTCTTCCTATTTCTTTCCCATTCTCCTCATCCTTCCTCTATATTTCGATATAGCTGATACTGTCGTTTCGTACCAAAAATAAATACCTAAGTTACTACTAACAGAAGTCAGCGGTAAGTAGGGTCGATCTCCACAGGGAGGCTAAGTTGCTATCTATCTGTTTAATTCGGTCTGTCAGGGTGTCACAGAAATGGGGGTTGAATTGATTGTGAACTAACTAAACTACTGAAACTAGAGGCAAGAGAAGGTAATAAAGGAAATTAAAAATAAGAGAAAGGAAGTATGCTAGGAATCGGTCTACCGTGGCAGCTATCAGATCTTATACTATCGGGAATACTAAGGCGATTAGACTATTGATAAGGAGAGCTATGGTCGTCACCTTTCGGTCCTTAAACCGCCCTAGAGCGTAAACAGCTTAACTTTCGCCCTCACTGCAATACCCTATTGTAATTAAGCAAGCCTTCCCTTCCAATATTTCGATCTAGGTCGGGGTTAACTAAATTTATGGTCTCCTGCATGCATTCATTCGACCGGATAACAATTATATTGCCTAATACAATTCATATCGCAAGACTAATCTATATAAGTCAATTAAAACATCGCTACCACGGCTTCCCTAATCCTAACATACTAGGGGGAATTAGCTATGCATAATTAAGGGAGAACAAGAAATAAAGAAAGAACAAATAATAAACATTAAATTAAATTAAAGAGAGAAAAGGGAAGAAAGGATTATTGAAATAAATGATCCAGGAATTGAGCAAGAATAAAAGTAACAAAGTGTGTAAAGAAAGGGAGAAGAGTAACGTGCTAATCGGGTGATTACAAATGACATCCTAACTCCTATTTATAAGAAAATAGGAGAACAATTAAACCTAATGACGGAACTAGAGCAAAAAGCCCAACCCATCAGCGAAATCCACTCGATCGAGCACTTAAGGCTCTCGATCGAGTGATATTCCTTAGCATTCCTCTCGATCGAAGACTTCTTTCCCTTTAATCACTCGATCGAATAGAATTAGCTCTCGATCGAGCAAATGGGCTCTCGATCGAATAGAATTAGTTCTCGATCGAGCACTTCTCGCGTATGTAATTCCTGCTTCGCGCACTGAACTTCAAACGGCTGCCATTTCTTCGTTACTAGGTCAAACAGGGTGATTCCGGTGGCGTTGGAAAGCTAAGAGGACAAACTTTCATCTCCAATTGGAATCACCTGTATATCTGTTGTAGAACTCGAGATATGGCTCTTACAAGAAGGAACTAGCAAATTGAAGCATTCTCTTGGTTCGCCTAACTTCCTTACTCCAATGCGCATCTCAAAATAGTACTTTCCAAGCTCCGACTCATCTCATCTCCTAAATGCATGCGTAGGGACATGTTTTAGGCTTGATTCCGCATCTCTAAGCTCATTCCTGCAATTAATATAAGAACTTCCAAAGTATGCAATTCGGGGCATATTCGTAGCAAATAACTACTAAAATAGCATAAAGATGCGTGCAAGAATAGACTAAAAAGACTATATAAAATGCACGTATCAAATCTTCCCAAACCAAACCTTTACTCGTCCCCGAGTAAACTAAAATGCAACTAAAGGAACGGAAAAGATAACTCAAAGCTAGCTACAAATGCCCACTTAAACCAATTTAATGCAAGCAACTAAACACTTATAGCAAGACAGTCAAATGCAAACGAGTTGTAAGATGTTTATAATAAAGCTGAACCGTCGACCTTGCAAGACCTTTAGTAATGGACTCTCACGGGTCACTCTTTCTCTCATGAAGCAAAGGGTGAACATATATATGTAAGAGAGAAAAGAAGTATAGTCGCTCACCTAGACTACGACCCACATGAACATGCATGAAACTAATATGATAGACAATTCTAGCTACCGTTCACACATTCCAACCAAACAAGGTCCTGTCACAGCCGAGGGCTTACAAAAATATGGTAAAGTGAGGCAATAGGTAAGAAAAGGCAAAACATTTATGGGAATGTGGAGGTATAGGTGATCAAGCTAGTACCTAAACAAAACCATATATCGACATCCGATTCCAACTCAATTATGAAATAAGCACCATGCCCTTTATTTGGCATAAAATCTCACCAAACCGAACTAGAAATACTCCTCAAATGATATAAGATAGAACATAGGAGCAGAAACCGACTCATAATTAAACATCTTTTTCTTTTTCTTTTTCTACAACTTCACGTTTTTCATTTTTTTTTCGATACTTTTTTCAACTTTTTTCAATTTCACGTCTTATTTTTCTTTCTTTCCTTCATAAAATACCAACTCCGAATCAACAGAATATGCGCCAAAATTTGATACAATAAACAGTATACCGCAGAACAATCTAAACTAGCTTGACAAGGCAGGCTAAATTTGGGATGTAGTTAAGGGTCAACTGGCAAATTTGGCTAATGTGGAGTTTAAATGGGTAAAAATGAAAGAAAGGGAAATTGTAAGCACCTCCCTGCATGTGACTGATACGTGCATTTTATATAGTCTTTTTAGCCTAATTTATGCGCGTATCTTTATGCTTTTATCGTAGTTTTATGCTACGAAATGCCCCGAATATACTACTTTGGTGTATTTTGTCTTAATTGCAGGAATGGACCATAAAGTAGTAGATTCAAGCCTAAAACATGTCCCTACGCATGCATTTAGGAGATGAGTTGAGTCGGAGCTTGGAAAGTGCTATTTTGAGATGCGCATTGGAGTAAGGAAGTTAGGCGAGCCAAGAGAGTGCTTCAATTTGCTAGTTCCTGCTTGTAAGAGCCATATCTCGAGTTCTACAACATTTATTAAGGTGATTCCAGTTGGAGGTGAAAGCTTATCCTCTTAGCTTTCCAACGCCACCAACCACGCCTTATTTGTCCAAGTAACGAAGAAATGACAGCCGTTTGAAGTTCAGTGCGCGAAGCAGTAATTACGCGCTGAGAAGTGCTCGATCGAGAACTACTTCTATTCGATCGAGAGCCACCTATTCTGGATCGAGTGATTAAAGGGAAAGAAGTCCTCGATCGAGAGGAATTGTTCTCGATCGAGAGGAATGCCAAGGAATATCACTCGATCGAGTGCTTTAGTTAGTCGATCGAGTGGATTTTTGCTTCGGGCTGGGCTTTTTAGGTTTAATTCCGTCATTAGGTTTAATAAGCCCTATTTTCTTATAAATAGGGAGTCAGTATGTCGATGTAAACGATCTCTCACACGATATATACTCTCTTTTTCTCTCTGGTTCGAAGACATTGTTACTTTTGTTCTTTCATTTCCGGATCTCTTTAATTTAGTAATTCTTTCCTCCCTTCTCTCTTTAATTTAATTTAATGTTTATTGTTTTTATTTCTTTTATTCCTGTTTCCCTTATTTCCATGTCTAGCTAAATTCCCCTAGTATGTTAGGATTAGGGAAGCCGTGGTAGCATGCTTTAATTGTATTAAATAGGTTAGTCTTGCGATAGGAGTTGTATTAGGCAATTTAACTGTTATCCGGTCGAATGAATGCATGCAGGAGACCATAAATTTAGTTAACCCCGACCTAGATCGAAAGATTGGAAGGGAAGGCTTGCTTAATTACAATAGGGTATTGCAGTGAGGGCGAAAGTTAAGTCGTTTTACGCTCTAGGAGTTTAAGGACCGAAAGGTGACGACCATAGCTCTTCTTATCAATAGTCTAATCGCCTTAGTATTCCCGATAGTATAAGATCTGATAGCTGCCACGGTGGACCGACTCCTAGCATACTTCCTTCCTCTTGCTGTTAATTTCTCTTATTCATTTCCCTCGCTTTAGTCTCTAGTTAGTTAAAATCAATTCAACCCCCATCGTGACATTAGACAGATAAATAGACAAATAGATAGTACACCGCCTCCCTGTGGAGATCGACCCTACTTACCGCTGACTTCTGTTAGTTGTACTTAGGTATTTTATTTTTGGTACGAAACGACAGTATCAAATTTTGGCGCCGTTGCCGGGGAGGCAATCTATTTATTTATTTGTTTAATTTTATCTGTTTTTAGCCTCAGGGGATTTTTCCCTTGAGGCCGTTCTGATCTTTTTCCTTGAGTGCTGTTTTGATAGGCCTTACAGGTACTACCTAGACAGTTCTAGGTGAAAGACAGTCAAAGGGAAGGCTTGAGTACCTTTGACCCATCACCAATGTCCCATTATATGGAACAGCCGGTGATCTGCTACGGGAGATGTGGTTCTGCTGAGCACAATGCAGCCGTAGTTGTGCCGCCACATCCACCCTATCAATAGCCACCGCAACAAGATCCTCCTGACATACAAAAAGAAGAGATTGCGGAGCTGAAATCCTTGATGGAAATACTTGCATTCCAAGCGCAAGAGTATGTCTCGCGAGTTGATAATCTCGAGTCTGTAGTTGCTCAATTAGCAGCTGAGATGGAGAAAGAAGAAATCGCGGAGCTGACATATTTAATGGGGACCCTTGTATCCCAAATGCAAGAGAGTGATAGATATATGGACACTCGAATCCATGCGCTGAAGTCACAAATAGCTCAGTTAGCAGCTGAGATGCAAGAAGAAGAGGTTTATCTCGCTGAGAGCGGTTTTTCTCCTGAGGAAACCGTGTTCCCCAATGATGAGGATGACTTCTATGACTCAGACGACGAGTTCCTATCGTATTTCACTGCCCCACGCGACGATTTCAGCCCTATGCAGGAAGAATCACTCGATCGAGTGACTAAAACTAGTCGATCGAGTGAAATTTCAGAAGGAAGCCCTCGATCGAGTAGTATTTTTACTCGATCGAGTGGAATGCAGGAGGATAGTTCTCGATCGAGTGATTTTGTTACTCGATCGAGTGAAATGCGAGAGGAAAGTGGTCGATCGAGTGATTATTCTGCTCGATCGACTGAATTGGCCATGGGGAGCTTTGATTCGTCACTTGGGTTCACTTTGGATGACGATTTTGACGATGATGACGGTTACGGTGAACCTCCCTTATTCACAGCCGAGTCGGACGCACTTGAAGCTGCGATTTACGGGATGGATTCCACTGAAGAGGTTGTTGAAGAAGCAGCTGAGACGGTATTTGCTCCTAGCACGGATGAGGTATTACATTCTTTTGTCAGTGATTCCGTGGTTGAAAGCAACCAACCTGAGGTAGTAAACGATAATTTTATTATTGTTCGTTTTAATAGTATATTGCCTCGTTTGACTCGCGCTATTTCTTTTAATGCTATACCCTCTCTCATGTGGTCGATTAATTTAAAGAATTTTCACCGTCCTCATCATTTCAAAATTGTTAATCTGAAACGATACCCTACTTTATTGACAATTGCTCCCGCGCTCCTTTATTTTGTGGATAAATTTAGGAGCTCACATAGGAAATTTGTTCGACTTAAACGGTTTTATATTTTAATTTCCTATTCTGTTATTCCACTTTGGTGCTACTTATGCTGTTGTGTAGCACATGCGCAGCTATTTGACAGGTTGCTGCGCGCTTTGAGCTGTTTTGATCGTGATTAATTATAGAGGCTCAAAGAAAAAGAAGGTCGAGCTGGGACCTGACTGAAGCTAGCGCTACCCGGGAGGCAACCCGGCGATTTTATTTTACATTTTTATTCTATTTCAGTTGTAATAAATGGTTTTTATACCATAGACTATCTCAGTATGCTTGTCTTGTTAGTTTGCGGGCTGGTTTTCATTGCATTCTGCAGGAATACGCTGAGGATCACTCGATCGAGTACTCTTTGTACTCGATCGAGCACTTGTGCTGCCAAATCCTCTCGATCGAGCAAATATCTACTCGATCGAGTGCCTGCAGAAAGAAAACCATTCGATCGACCACCATCCCAGTCGATCGAGCAGTTTTAGACGCCCACTCTACTCGATTAGCTGCTATTCCTCTTGGTCGAGTGTTATTAACTTGGATTAGCTTCCTGAGACGGTTTTCCGGGCCCTTAGCAACCTCCCATTTCATGGTCGGTTTGGGGAGGTCCCTTATTTTGCGTATCTTGTGAGTTTTCCGCATTTACTCTCTTTCTCCTTCAGTTTACGTTTCCTTTCCATGTTTTGGTACAATGGGGGCATTGTCCAGTTTGGTTTGGGGAGGTTATGCATCCATATCTGTGTCTGCATGTTGTTTATTGCATTTCAGTAATCACGTTTAATTTTATGCTTGCATTGTTGTTTATTTTCATAAAAATTCAAAAATTCAATAAAAATCAGAAAATTGTTAAAAATTCAAAAAAATTTCACGTTTATTTTTGCATATAGGTCGAGTCGGAACGGTAGATTTCAATGATGATATTGCACTGCGTTTGTCTTTTTGCTTAAGCCTTGCATTAAACTGTTATCTTTTAGCTTTGTCTTTTGCATGTCTACGAGTTAATGTTTAATTTAGCTGAACGAATAGACTTGACCTGAAATTTTGGCAACCTACTTATATATTCTAAGGATTAGAGCCTTATAAACTGGTGTCATTTATGACCAGTTTCATGTAGGATTGTGAGTAGTATACTCCTTGCATAACATGTATCATCAATTTGCACATATATGAAATTCAATTGCTTTTTGCCGTCATACATTCGGGTTAGTGGTTGGTGTCACATGCAGGGAGGTGCTTACAAATTCCCTTTCTTTCATTTTACCCATAAACTCCACATTAGCCAAATTTGCCTGTTGACCCTTAGCTACATCCAAATTTAGCCTGCCTTGTCAAGCTAGTTTAGATTGTTTCTGCGGTATATTGTCTATTGTATCGAGTTTGGCTTGCATCTATTGATTCGGAGTTGGTAATTTATGAAGAAAAGGAGGAAGATGAAAAAATAAGACGTGATGATAAAAAAAAAAGAAATGAAAAAATGAAAAAAACAGGAAAAGACGTGAAAAAGAAGAAACCGAAAAAAATAGAAAGAAAGAAAAAGAAAAAAAAAATGCAGTTTGTTGACGGTTTCTGCTCCTATGCTTTATTTACATTTATTGAGGAGTGAGTTCAGTTTGGTTTGGTGAGTTTTATGCCAAATGAAGGGCATGTGTTTATTTCATAATTGAGTTGGAAATGGATGTTGATATATGGTTCTGTTTAGGTACTAGCTTGATCACCTATACCTCAACATTCCCATAATTGTTTTGCCTTTTCTTACCCATTGCCTCACTTTACCATATCTTTGTAAGCCCTCGGCTGTGACAGGACCTTGTTTGGTTGGAATGTATGTACGGTAGCTTGAATTGTCTATCATATTAGTTGCAGGCATGTTTATGTGGGTCGTAGTTTAGGTGAGCGACTATTTTTCTTTCTCTCTTACATATATATGTTCACCCTTTGCTTCATGAGAGAAGAGTGACCCGTGAGAGTCCATTGTTAAAGGTCTTGCAAGGTCGACGGTTCAGCTTTGTTATAGACATCCTATAACTCGTTTGCATTTGACTATTTGCTATAAGTGTTAGTTTGTTTGCATTAAACTGGCTTAAGTGGGCATTTGTAGCTAGCTCTGAGTTATCTTTCCCGTTCCTTTAGTTGCATTTTAGTTTACTCGGGGACGAGTAAAGGTTTGGTTTGGGGAGATTTGATACGTGCATTTTATATAGTCTTTTTAGCCTAATTTATGCGCGTATCTTTATGATTTTATCGTAGTTTTATGCTACGAAATGCCCCGAATATACTACTTTGGTGTATTTTGTCTTAATTGCAGGAATGGACCATAAAGTAGTAGATTCAAGCCTAAAACATGTCCCTACGCATGCATTTAGGAGATGAGTTGAGTCGGAGCTTGGAAAGTGCTATTTTGAGATGCGCATTGGAGTAAGGAAGTTAGGCGAGCCAAGAGAGTGCTTCAATTTGCTAGTTCCTGCTTGTAAGAGCCATATCTCGAGTTCTACAACAGTTATTAAGGTGATTCCAGTTGGAGGTGAAAGCTTATCCTCTTAGCTTTCCAACGCCACCAACCACGCCTTATTTGTCCAAGTAACGAAGAAATGGCAGCCGTTTGAAGTTCAGTGCGCGAAGCAGTAATTACGCGCTGAGAAGTGCTCGATCGAGAACTACTTCTATTCGATCGAGAGCCACCTATTCTGGATCGAGTGATTAAAGGGAAAGAAGTCCTCGATCGAGAGGAATTGTTCTCGATCGAGAGGAATGCCAAGGAATATCACTCGATCGAGTGCTTTAGTTAGTCGATCGAGTGGATTTTTTTTGCTTGGCCGGGATTTTTAGGTTTAATTCCGTCATTAGGTTTAATAAGCCCTATTTTCTTATAAATAGGGAGTCAGTATGTCGATGTAAACGATCTCTCACACGATATATACTCTCTTTTTCTCTCTGGTTCGAAGACATTGTTACTTTTGTTCTTTCATTTCCGGATCTCTTTAATTTAGTAATTCTTTCCTCCCTTCTCTCTTTAATTTAATTTAATGTTTATTGTTTTTATTTCTTTTATTCCTGTTTCCCTTATTTCCATGTCTAGCTAAATTCCCCTAGTATGTTAGGATTAGGGAAGCCGTGGTAGCATGCTTTAATTGTATTAAATAGGTTAGTCTTGCGATAGGAGTTGTATTAGGCAATTTAACTGTTATCCGGTCGAATGAATGCATGCAGGAGACCATAAATTTAGTTAACCCCGACCTAGATCGAAAGATTGGAAGGGAAGGCTTGCTTAATTACAATAGGGTATTGCGGTGAGGGCGAAAGTTAAGTTTTTACGCTCTAGGCGTTTAAGGACCGAAAGGTGACGACCATAGCTCTTCTTATCAATAGTCTAATCGCCTTAGTATTCCCGATAGTATAAGATCTGATAGCTGCCACGGTGGACCGACTCCTAGCATACTTCCTTCCTCTTGCTGTTAATTTCTCTTATTCATTTCCCTCGCTTTAGTCTCTAGTTAGTTCAAATCAATTCAACCCCCATCGTGACATTAGACAGATAAATAGACAAATAGATAGTACACCGCCTCCCTGTGGAGATCGACCCTACTTACCGCTGACTTCTGTTAGTTGTACTTAGGTATTTTATTTTTGGTACGAAACGACAGTATCAGTGACACCAACCACTAACCAGAATGTATGAAGGCAAAAAGCAATTGAATTTCATATACGTGCAAATTAATGATACATGATATGCAAGGAGTAACTACTCACAATCCTACATGAAACCGGTCACAAATGACACCAGTTTATAAAGCTCTAAATCTTAGAAATTATAAGTAGGTTGCCAAAATTTCAGGTCAAGTCTATTCGTTCAGCTAAATTTAAACATTAACTCGTAGATATGCGAAAGACAAAGCTAACAGATAACAGTTTAATGCAAGGCTTAAGCAGGAAGACAAATGCAGTGCAATTTCATCATGGAAATCTACCGTTCCGACTCAACCTATATGCAAAAATAAACGTGAAATTTTTTTGAATTTTTTCAATTTTCAAATTTTTATTGAATTTTTTTGAATTTTAACGAAAATAAACAACAATGCAAACATAAATTAAACATGATAACAGAAATGTAATAAAAACAAGATGCAGACACAGATATGGATGCATAACCTCCCCAAACCAAACCGTACAATGCCCCCATTGTACCAAAACATGGAAAGGAAATGCAAACTGAAGGAGAAAGAGAGTAAAAGCGAAAAAAACTCACAAAATGCGCGAATAAGGGGACCTCCCCAAACCGACCATGAACATGGGAGGTTGCTAAAGGCCCGGAAAAACGTCTCAGTAAGCTAATCCAAGTCAAAACGTGAAAGGGCATCCAAAATCAGCTCGATCGAAGAGAATTGTGGTCGATCGACACGATTTCTCATCTTCAGGTGGTCGATCGAGTAGATGAAATGCTCGATCGAATGGATTTGGCAACACAAGTGCTCGATCGAATAGAAAAACTACTCGATCGAGTGATTCTCATTGTATCTTCTGCAAAAACGCAATGTAAACAGCCCGTAAACTAACTAGACAAGTAAACCGAGATAGTCTATGGTATAAAAACCATTTATTACAATGAAAGTAAATAAAAATGCAAAATAAAATCGTCGGGTTGCCTCCCGGGTAGCGCTAGCTTCAGTCAGGTCCCATCTCGACCTTCTTTTCTTCGAGCCTCTATAATTAGTCACAATCAAAACAGCTCAAAGCGCGCAAAGACTTTGTCAAATAGCTTCGCATGTGCTACACAACAAAGATAAGTAGCACCAAAGTGGAATAGCAAAATAGGAAATAAAAATGTTTAACTTTTTAAGCCGAACAAATTTCCTATGAGCGCTCCTAAATTTATCCACAAAATAAAGGAGCGCGGGAGCAATTGTCAATATATAAGGGTCCCGATTCAGATTAGCAAACTTGAAATGATAAGGACGGTGAAAATTCGTTAAATTATGCGTCCACATATGAGAGGGTGTAGCATTAAAAGAAGGAGCACAAATTAAACGAGGCAATATACTTTTAAAACAAACAATAATGAAATTATCGCTTACTACCTCGGGTTGGTCGCTCTCAACGACGGAGTCACTGACAAAGGAATGGATTACCTCATCCGTGCTAGGAGCAATTACCGTCTCAGCTGCTTCTTCATCAACCTCCTCAGTGGAATCCATCCCGTAAATCGCAGATTCAAGTGTATCCTCTGCTTTGTGAATAAGGGAGGTTCACCGTAACCTTCATCATCGTCAAACTCGTCATCCAATATGAACCCAAGTGACGAATTAAAGCTCCCAATGGCCAATTCATCGATCGAGCGAGAATAATCACTCGATCGACCACTTTCCTCTCCCGCATCTCACTCGATCGAGTAACAAAATCACTCGATCGAGAACTATCCTCTTGCATGTCACTCGATCGAGAAGAGATATTACTCGATCGAGGACTTTCTTTCTATACAAACTGATATCCTCGCATACACTCTGGAAATACGATAGAAAGTCGTCATCCGAAATATAGAAATCATTTTCAGCATTGGGCAACGCGGGTTCTTCATGGGAAAAACCGCTCTTGGTCAAGTACACCTCTTCTGGTTGCCGATCATTCAACCCAGCTGTTAACCGAGCAATTTGATCGCAACTCGGCAATTTCAGTGACTTGAGCACCCATATATCTACCATATTCTAGAATTAAGGATCTTAGCTCCGCGATTTCTTTTTTCTGTATATCACGAGGATCTTGTTGCGGTGGCCATTGATGGGGTAGATGTGGCGGCACAACTACCGTGCATTGTGCTCAAGAAGACACCACATCCCCAAGATTTCTTCCTTTCCCAACTAGCAGGTTTCTCAGCTTGGGCTTCAAACTGAGCAATTAGTCGGGAGACAGATGTCATCTTGGCAAGAGGGATCGAAGGTACTCAAGCCTTCCCTTCGATAATCTCCCTCAGTAGCCTATCTAATAAACCTGTAGGCCTATCAAAACAACACTAAAGAAAAAGATAAGAACAACCTCAAGGTACTTAGTCTTCCCTTGAGGCGAAAGGACAAACAAAATAAAACAGATAAAAAGCGTCGCCTCCCAAGAACGGCGCCAAAATTTGATCTTTGTCGTTTCGTACCAAAAATAAATACCTAAGTTACTACTAACGAAGTCGGTAAGTAGGGTCGATCTCCACAGGGAGGCTAAGTTGCTATCTATCTGTTTAATTCGGTCTGTCAGGATGTCACAGAAATGGGGGTTGAATTGATTGTGAACTAACTAAACTACTGAAACTAGAGGCAAGAGAAGGGAATAAAGGAAATTAAAAATAAGAGAAAGGAAGTATGCTAGGAATCGGTCTACCGTGGCAGCTATCAGATCTTATACTATCGGGAATACTAAGGCGATTAGACTATTGATAAGGAGAGCTATGGTCGTCACCTTTCGGTCCTTAAACCGCCCTAGAGCGTAAACAGCTTAACTTTCGCCCTCACTGCAATACCCTATTGTAATTAAGCAAGCCTTCCCTTCCAATCTTTCGATCTAGGTCGGGGTTAACTAAATTTATGGTCTCCTGCATGCATTCATTCGACCGGATAACAATTATATTGCCTAATACAATTCATATCGCAAGACTAATCTATATAAGTCAATTAAAACATCGCTACCACGGCTTCCCTAATCCTAACATACTAGGGGGAATTAGCTATGCATAATTAAGGGAGAACAAGAAATAAAGAAAGAACAAATAATAAACATTAAATTAAATTAAAGAGAGAAAAGGGAAGAAAGGATTACTGAAATAAATGATCCGGAATTGAGCAAGAATAAAAGTAACAAAGTGTGTAAAGAAAGGGAGAAGAGTAACGTGCTAATCGGGTGATTACAAATGACATCCTAACTCCTATTTATAAGAAAATAGGAGAACAATTAAACCTAATGACGGAACTAGAGCAAAAAGCCCAACCCATCAGCGAAATCCACTCGATCGAGCACTTAAGGCTCTCGATCGAGTGATATTCCT
Organism: Silene latifolia; assembly: GCF_048544455.1. Lineage (NCBI taxonomy): Eukaryota > Viridiplantae > Streptophyta > Magnoliopsida > Caryophyllales > Caryophyllaceae > Silene > Silene latifolia. The sequence continues at coordinate 105,628,286 of NC_133526.1, read as the reverse complement.
TAGCATTCCTCTCGATCGAAGACTTCTTTCCCTTTAATCACTCGATCGAATAGAATTAGCTCTCGATCGAGCAAATGGGCTCTCGATCGAATAGAATTAGTTCTCGATCGAGCACTTCTCGCGCGTAATTCCGCTTCGCGCACTGAACTTCAAACGGCTGCCATTTCTTCGTTACTTGGTCAAACAGGGTGATTCCGGTGGCGTTGGAAAGCTAAGAGGACAAACTTTCATCTCCAATAGGAATCTCCTGTATATCTGTTGTAGAACTCGAGATATGGCTCTTACAAGCAGGAACTAGCAAATTGAAGCACTCTCTTGGTTCGTCTAACTTCCTTACTCCAATGCGCATCTCAAAATAGTACTTTCCAAGCTCCGACTCATCTCATCTCCTAAATGCATGCGTAGGGACATGTTTTAGGCTTGATTCCGCATCTCTAAGCTCATTCCTGCAATTAATATAAGAACTTCCAAAGTATGCAATTCGGGGCATATTCGTAGCAAATAACTACTAAAATAGCATAAAGATGCGTGCAAGAATAGACTAAAAAGACTATATAAAATGCACGTATCAAATCTTCCCAAACCAAACCTTTACTCGTCCCCGAGTAAACTAAAATGCAACTAAAGGAACGGAAAAGATAACTCAAAGCTAGCTACAAATGCCCACTTAAACCAATTTAATGCAAGCAACTAAACACTTATAGCAAGACAGTCAAATGCAAACGAGTTGTAAGATGTTTATAATAAAGCTGAACCGTCGACCTTGCAAGACCTTTAGTAATGGACTCTCACGGGTCACTCTTTCTCTCATGAAGCAAAGGGTGAACATATATATGTAAGAGAGAAAAGAAGTATAGTCGCTCACCTAGACTACGACCCACATGAACATGCATGCAACTAATATGATAGACAATTCTAGCTACCGTTCACACATTCCAACCAAACAAGGTCCTGTCACAGCCGAGGGCTTACAAAAATATGGTAAAGTGAGGCAATAGGTAAGAAAAGGCAAAACATTTATGGGAATGTGGAGGTATAGGTGATCAAGCTAGTACCTAAACAAAACCATATATCGACATCCGATTCCAACTCAATTATGAAATAAGCACCATGCCCTTCATTTGGCATAAAATCTCACCAAACCGAACTAGAAATACTCCTCAAATGATATAAGATAGAACATAGGAGCAGAAACCGACTCATAATTAAACATCTTTTTCTTTTTCTTTTTCTACAACTTCACGTTTTTCATTTTTTTTTTCGATACTTTTTTCAACTTTTTTCAATTTCACGTCTTATTTTTCTTTCTTTCCTTCATAAAATACCAACTCCGAATCAACAGAATATGCGCCAAAATTTGATACAATAAACAGTATACCGCAGAACAATCTAAACTAGCTTGACAAGGCAAGCTAAATTTGGATGTAGTTAAGGGTCAACAGGCAAATTTGGCTAATGTGGAGTTTAAATGGGTAAAAATGAAAGAAAGGGAAATTGTAAGCACCTCCCTGCATGTGACACCAACCACTAACCCGAATGTATGAAGGCAAAAAGCAATTGAATTTCATATACGTGCAAATTAATGATACATGATATGCAAGGAGTAACTACTCACAATCCTACATGAAACCGGTCACAAATGACACCAGTTTATAAAGCTCTAAATCTTAGAAATTATAAGTTAGGTTGCCAAAATTTCAGGTCAAGTCTATTCGTTCAACTAAATTTAAACATTAACTCGTAGATATGCAAAAGACAAAGCTAACAGAGATAACAGATTTAATGCAAGGCTTAAGCGGGAAGACAAATGCAAAGTGCAATTTCATCATGGAAATCTACCGTTCCGACTCAACCTATATGCAAAAATAAACGTGAAATTTTTTTGAATTTTTTCAATTTTCAAATTTTTATTGAATTTTTTTGAATTTTAACGAAAATAAACAACAATGCAAACATAAATTAAACATGATAACAGAAATGTAATAAAAACAAGATGCGACACGAGATATGGATGCATAACCTCCCCAAACCAAACCGTACAATGCCCCCATTGTACCAAAACATGGAAAGGAAATGCAAACTGAAGGAGAAAGAGAGTAAAAGCGAAAAAAACTCACAAAATGCGCGAATAAGGGGACCTCCCCAAACCGACCATGAACATGGGAGGTTGCTAAAGGCCCGGAAAAACGTCTCAGTAAGCTAATCCAAGTCAAAACGTGAAAGGGCATCCAAAATCAGCTCGATCGAAGAGAATTGTGGTCGATCGAGTGATTTCTCATCTTCGGGTGGTCGATCGAGTAGATGAAATGCTCGATCGAATGGATTTGGCAACACAAGTGCTCGATCGAGTAGAAAAACTACTCGATCGAGTGATTCTCATTGTATCTTCTGCAAAAACGCAATGTAAACAGCCCGTAAACTAACTAGACAAGTAAACTGAGATAGTCTATGGTATAAAAACCATTTATTACAACTGAAAGTAAATAAAAATGCAAAATAAAATCGTCGGGTTGCCTCCCGGGTAGCGCTAGCTTCAGTCAGGTCCCATCTCGACCTTCTTTTTCTTCGAGCCTCTATAGTTAGTCACAATCAAAACAGCTCAAAGCGCGCAGCAACCTGTCAAATAGCTTCGCATGTGCTACACAACAGCATAAGTAGCACCAAAGTGGAATAGCAAAATAGGAAATAAAAATGTTTAACTTTTTAAGTCGAACAAATTTCCTATGAGCGCTCCTAAATTTATCCACAAAATAAAGGAGCGCGGGAGCAATTGTCAATATATAAGGGTCCCGATTCAGATTAGCAAACTTGAAATGATAAGGACGGTGAAAATTCGTTAAATTATGCGTCCACATATGAGAGGGTGTAGCATTAAAAGAAGGAGCACAAATTAAACGAGGCAATATACTTTTAAAACAAACAATAATGAAATTATCGCTTACTACCTCGGGTTGGTCGCTCTCAACGACGGAGTCACTGACAAAGGAATGGATTACCTCATCCGTGCTAGGAGCAATTACCGTCTCAGCTGCTTCTTCATCAACCTCCTCAGTGGAATCCATCCCGTAAATCGCAGCTTCAAGTGTATCCGCCTCTGCTGTGAATAAGGGAGGTTCACCGTAACCTTCATCATCGTCAAACTCGTCATCCAATATGAACCCAAGTGACGAATTAAAGCTCCCAATGGCCAATTCAGTCGATCGAGCAGAATAATCACTCGATCGACCACTTTCCTCCCGCATCTCACTCGATCGAGTAACAAAATCACTCGATCGAGAACTATCCTCCTGCATGTCACTCGATCGAGAAGAGATATTACTCGATCGAGGACTTTCTTTCTATACAGCGCTGATATCCTCGCATACACTCTGGAAATACGATAGAAAGTCGTCATCTGAAATATAGAAATCATTTTCAGCATTGGGCAACGCGGGTTCTTCATGGGAAAAACCGCTCTTGGTCAAGTACACCTCTTACAGTTGCCGATCATTCAACCCACCTGTTAACCGAGCAATTTCAGATCGCAACTCGGCAATTTCGGTGACTTGAGCACCCATATATCTACCATATTCTAGAATTAAGGATCTTAGCTCCGCGATTTCTTTTTCTCGTATATCACGAGGATCTTGTTGCGGTGGCCATTGATGGGGTAGATGTGGCGGCACAACTATACTGCACCGTGCTCAAGAAGACCACATCCCCAAGATTTCTTCCTTTCCCAACTAGCGGGTTTCTCAGCTTGGGCTTCAAACTGAGCAATTAGTCGGGAGACAGAGGTCATCTTGGCAAGAGGGATCGAAGGTACTCAAGCCTTCCCTTCGATAATCTCCTCGTAGCCTATCTAATAAACCGTAGGCCTATCAAAACAACACTAAAGAAAAAGATAAGAACAACCTCAAGGTACTTAGTCTTCCCTTGAGGCGAAAGGACAAACAAAATAAAAAAAGGATAAAAAGCGTCGCCTCCCGCAAGAACGGCGCCAAAATTTGATACTGTCGTTTCGTACCAAAAATAAATACCTAAGTTACTACTAACAGAAGTCAGCGGTAAGTAGGGTCGATCTCCACAGGGAGGCTAAGTTGCTATCTATCTGTTTAATTCGGTCTGTCAGGATGTCACAGAAATGGGGGTTGAATTGATTGTGAACTAACTAAACTACTGAAACTAGAGGCAAGAGAAGGTAATAAAGGAAATTAAAAATAAGAGAAAGGAAGTATGCTAGGAATCGGTCTACCGTGGCAGCTATCAGATCTTATACTATCGGGAATACTAAGGCGATTAGACTATTGATAAGGAGAGCTATGGTCGTCACCTTTCGGTCCTTAAACCGCCCTAGAGCGTAAACAGCTTAACTTTCGCCCTCACTGCAATACCCTATTGTAATTAAGCAAGCCTTCCCTTCCAATATTTCGATCTAGGTCGGGGTTAATTAAATTTATGGTCTCCTGCATGCATTCATTCGACCGGATAACAATTATATTGCCTAATACAATTCATATCGCAAGACTAATCTATATAAGTCAATTAAAACATCGCTACCACGGCTTCCCTAATCCTAACATACTAGGGGGAATTAGCTATGCATAATTAAGGGAGAACAAGAAATAAAGAAAGAACAAATAATAAACATTAAATTAAATTAAAGAGAGAAAAGGGAAGAAAGGATTACTGAAATAAATGATCCGGAATTGAGCAAGAATAAAAGTAACAGTGTGTAAAGAAAGGGAGAAGAGTAACGTGCTAACTGGGTGATTACAAATGACATCCTAACTCCTATTTATAAGAAAATAGGAGAACAATTAAACCTAATGACGGAACTAGAGCAAAAAGCCCAACCCATCAGCGAAATCCACTCGATCGAGCACTTAAGGCTCTCGATCGAGTGATATTCCTTAGCATTCCTCTCGATCGAAGACTTCTTTCCCTTTAATCACTCGATCGAATAGAATTAGCTCTCGATCGAGCAAATGGGCTCTCGATCGAATAGAATTAGTTCTCGATCGAGCACTTCTCAGCGCGTAATTCCTGCTTCGCGCACTGAACTTCAAACGGCTGCCATTTCTTCGTTACTTGGTCAAACAGGGTGATTCCGGTGGCGTTGGAAAGCTAAGAGGACAAACTTTCATCTCCAATGGGAATCTCCTGTATATCTGTTGTAGAACTCGAGATATGGCTCTTACAAGCAGGAACTAGCAAATTGAAGCACTCTCTTGGTTCGTCTAACTTCCTTACTCCAATGCGCATCTCAAAATAGTACTTTCCAAGCTCCGACTCATCTCATCTCCTAAATGCAAGCGTAGGGACATGTTTTAGGCTTGATTCCGCATCTCTAAGCTCATTCCTGCAATTAATATAAGAACTTCCAAAGTATGCAATTCGGGGCATATTCGTAGCAAATAACTACTAAAATAGCATAAAGATGCGTGCAAGAATAGACTAAAAAGACTATATAAAATGCACGTATCAAATCTTCCCAAACCAAACCTTTACTCGTCCCCGAGTAAACTAAAATGCAACTAAAGGAACGGAAAAGATAACTCAAAGCTAGCTACAAATGCCCACTTAAACCAATTTAATGCAAGCAACTAAACACTTATAGCAAGACAGTCAAATGCAAACGAGTTGTAAGATGTTTATAATAAAGCTGAACCGTCGACCTTGCAAGACCTTTAGTAATGGACTCTCACGGGTCACTCTTTCTCTCATGAAGCAAAGGGTGAACATATATATGTAAGAGAGAAAAGAAGTATAGTCGCTCACCTAGACTACGACCCACATGAACATGCATGCAACTAATATGATAGACAATTCTAGCTACCGTTCACACATTCCAACCAAACAAGGTCCTGTCACAGCCGAGGGCTTACAAAAATATGGTAAAGTGAGGCAATAGGTAAGAAAAGGCAAAACATTTATGGGAATGTGGAGGTATAGGTGATCAAGCTAGTACCTAAACAAAACCATATATCGACATCCGATTCCAACTCAATTATGAAATAAGCACCATGCCCTTCATTTGGCATAAAATCTCACCAAACCGAACTAGAAATACTCCTCAAATGATATAAGATAGAACATAGGAGCAGAAACCGACTCATAATTAAACATCTTTTTCTTTTTCTTTTTCTACAACTTCACGTTTTTCATTTTTTTTTCGATACTTTTTTCAACTTTTTTCAATTTCACGTCTTATTTTTCTTTCTTTCCTTCATAAAATACCAACTCCGAATCAACAGAATATGCGCCAAAATTTGATACAATAAACAGATATACCGCAGAACAATCTAAACTAGCTTGACAAAGGCAAAGCTAAATTTGGGATGTAGTTAAGGGTCAATCGGCAAATTTGGCTAATGTGGAGTTTAAATGGGTAAAAATGAAAGAAAGGGAAATTGTAAGCACCTCCCTGCATGTGACACCAACCACTAACCCGAATGTATGAAGGCAAAAAGCAATTGAATTTCATATACGTGCAAATTAATGATACATGATATGCAAGGAGTAACTACTCACAATCCTACATGAAACCGGTCACAAATGACACCGATTTATAAAGCTCTAAATCTTAGAAATTATAAGTAGGTTGCCAAAATTTGAGTCAAGTCTATTCGTTCACCTAAATTTAAACATTAACTCGTAGATATGCGAAAGACAAAGCTAACGAGATAACGAGTTTAATGCAAGGCTTAAGCAGGAAGACAAATGCAGTGCAATTTCATCATGGAAATCTACCGTTCCGACTCAACCTATATGCAAAAATAAACGTGAAATTTTTTTGAATTTTTTGAATTTTCAAATTTTTATTGAATTTTTTTGAATTTTAACGAAAATAAACAACAATGCAAACATAAATTAAACATGATAACAGAAATGTAATAAAAACAAGATGCAGACACAGATATGGATGCATAACCTCCCCAAACCAAACCGTACAATGCCCCCATTGTACCAAAACATGGAAAGGAAATGCAAACTGAAGGAGAAAGAGAGTAAAAGCGAAAAAAACTCACAAAATGCGCGAATAAGGGGACCTCCCCAAACCGACCATGAACATGGGAGGTTGCTAAAGGCCCGGAAAAACGTCTCAGTAAGCTAATCCAAGTCAAAACGTGAAAGGGCATCCAAAATCAGCTCGATCGAAGAGAATTGTGGTCGATCGAGCTGATTTCTCATCTTGCAGGTGGTCGATCGAGTAGATGAAATGCTCGATCGAATGGATTTGGCAACACAAGTGCTCGATCGAGTAGAAAAACTACTCGATCGAGTGATTCTCATTGTATCTTCTGCAAAAACGCAATGTAAACAGCCCGTAAACTAACTAGACAAGTAAACTGAGATAGTCTATGGTATAAAAACCATTTATTACAACTGAAAGTAAATAAAAATGCAAAATAAAATCGTCGGGTTGCCTCCCGGGTAGCGCTAGCTTCAGTCAGGTCCCATCTCGACCTTCTTTTTCTTCGAGCCTCTATAGTTAGTCACAATCAAAAAAATTTCAAAGCGCGCAAAGAACTTTGTCAAATAGCTTCGCATGTGCTACACAACAGCATAAGTAGCACCAAAGTGGAATAGCAAAATAGGAAATAAAAATGTTTAACTTTTTAAGCCGAACAAATTTCCTATGAGCGCTCCTAAATTTATCCACAAAATAAAGGAGCGCGGGAGCAATTGTCAATATATAAGGGTCCCAATTTGATTAGCAAACTTGAAATGATAAGGACGGTGAAAATTCGTTAAATTATGCGTCCACATATGAGAGGGTGTAGCATTAAAAGAAGGAGCACAAATTAAACGAGGCAATATACTTTTAAAACAAACAATAATAAAATTATCGCTTACTACCTCGGGTTGGTCGCTCTCAACGACGGAGTCACTGACAAAGGAATGGATTACCTCATCCGTGCTAGGAGCAATTACCGTCTCAGCTGCTTCTTCATCAACCTCCTCAGTGGAATCCATCCCGTAAATCGCAGCTTCAAGTGTATCCGCCTCTGCTGTGAATAAGGGAGGTTCACCGTAACCTTCATCATCGTCAAACTCGTCATCCAATATGAACCCAAGTGACGAATTAAAGCTCCCAATGGCCAATTCAGTCGATCGAGCAGAATAATCACTCGATCGACCACTTTCCTCCCGCATCTCACTCGATTGAGTAACAAAATCACTCGATCGAGAACTATCCTCCTGCATGTCACTCGATCGAGAAGAGATATTACTCGATCGAGGACTTTCTTTCTATACAGCGCTGATATCCTCGCATACACTCTGGAAATACGATAGAAAGTCGTCATCTGAAATATAGAAATCATTTTCAGCATTGGGCAACGCGGGTTCTTCATGGGAAAAACCGCTCTTGGTCAAGTACACCTCTTCTGGTTGCCGATCATTCAACCCAGCTGTTAACCGAGCAATTTCAGACTGCAACTCGGCAATTTCAGTGACTTGAGCACCCATATATCTACCATATTCTAGAATTAAGGATCTTAGCTCCGCGATTTCTTTTTTCTGTATATCACGAGGATCTTGTTGCGGTGGCCATTGATGGGGTAGATGTGGCGGCACAACTACAGCTGCATTGTGCTCAGCAGCACCACATCCCCAAGATTTCTTCCTTTCCCAACTAGCAGGTTTCTCAGCTTGGGCTTCAAACTGAGCAATTAGTCGGGAGACAGATGTCATCTTGGCAAGAGGGATCGAAGGTACTCAAGCCTTCCCTTCGATAATTTCCCTCAGTAGCCTGTCTAATAAACCTGTAGGCCTATCAAAACAACACTAAAGAAAAAGATAAGAACAACCTCAAGGTACTTAGTCTTCCCTTGAGGCGAAAGGACAAACAAAATAAAACAGATAAAAAGCGTCGCCTCCTGCAAGAACGGCGCCAAAATTTGATATCTTTGTCGTTTCGTACCAAAAATAAATACCTAAGTTACTACTAACTGAAGTCGTCGGTAAGTAGGGTCGATCTCCACGGGGAGGCTAAGTTGCTATCTATCTGTTTAATTGGTCCTGTCAGGGTGTCACGTAAATGGGGGTTGAATTGATTGTGAACTAACTAAACTATCGAAACTAGAGGCAAGAGAAGGGAATAAAGGAAATTAAAAATAAGAGAAAGGAAGTATGCTAGGAATCGGTCTACCGTGGCAGCTATCAGATCTTATACTATCGGGAATACTAAGGCGATTAGACTATTGATAAGGAGAGCTATGGTCGTCACCTTTCGGTCCTTAAACCGCCCTAGAGCGTAAAATGACTTAACTTTCGCCCTCACCGCAATACCCTATTGTAATTAAGCAAGCCTTCCCTTCCGATCTTTCGATCTAGGTCGGGGTTAACTAAATTTATGGTCTCCTGCATGCATTCATTCGACCGGATACCAATTATATTGCCTAATACAATTCCTATCGCAAGACTAATCTATATAAGTCAATTAAAACATCGCTACCACGGTTTCCCTAATCCTAACATACTAGGGGAATTAGCTATGCATAATTAAGGGAGAACAAGAAATAAAGAAAGAACAAATAATAAACATTAAATTAAATTAAAGAGAGAAAAGGGAAGAAAGGATTATTGAAATAAATGATCCGGAATTGAGCAAGAATAAAAGTAAAAAGTGTGTAAAGAAAGGGAGAAGAGTAACGTGCTAACGGGTGATTACAAATGACATCCTAACTCCTATTTATAAGAAAATAGGAGAACAATTAAACCTAATGACGGAACTAGAGCAAAAAGCCCAACCCATCAGCGAAATCCACTCGATCGAGCACTTAAGGCTCTCGATCGAGTGATATTCCTTAGCATTCCTCTCGATCGAAGACTTCTTTCCCTTTAATCACTCGATCGAATAGAATTAGCTCTCGATCGAGCAAATGGGCTCTCGATCGAATAGAATTAGTTCTCGATCGAGCACTTCTCAGCGCGTAATTCCTACTTTGCGCACTGAACTTCAAACGGCTGCCATTTCTTCGTTACTTGGTCAAACAGGGTGATTCCGGTGGCGTTGGAAAGCTAAGAGGACAAACTTTCATCTCTAATTGGAATCACCTGTTTATCTGTTGTAGAACCCGAGATATGGCTCTTACAAGCAGGAACTAGCAAATTGAAGCACTCTCTTGGTTCGCCTAACTTCCTTACTCCAATGCGCATCTCAAAATAGTACTTTCCAAGCTCCGACTCATCTCATCTCCTAAATGCATGCGTAGGGACATGTTTTAGGCTTGATTCCGCATCTCTAAGCTCATTCCTGCAATTAATATAAGAACTTCCAAAGTATGCAATTCGGGGCATATTCGTAGCAAATAACTACTAAAATAGCATAAAGATGCGTGCAAGAATAGACTAAAAAGACTATATAAAATGCACGTATCAAAACTTCCCAAACCAAACCTTTACTCGTCCCCTAGTAAACTAAAATGCAACTAAAGGAACGGAAAAGATAACTCAGAGCTAGCTACAAATGCCCACTTAAACCAATTTAATGCAAGCAACTAAACACTTATAGCAAGACAGTCAAATGCAAACGAGTTGTAAGATGTTTATAATAAAGCTGAACCGTCGACCTTGCAAGACCTTTAGTAATGGACTCTCACGGGTCACTCTTTCTCTCATGAAGCAAAGGGTGAACATATATATGTAAGAGAGAAAAGAAGTATAGTCGCTCACCTAGACTACGACCCACATGAACATGCATGCAACTAATATGATAGACAATTCTAGCTACCGTTCACACATTCCAACCAAACAAGGTCCTGTCACAGCCGAGGGCTTACAAAAATATGGTAAAGTGAGGAAATGGGTAAGAAAAGGCAAAACATTTATGGGAATGTGGAGGTATAGGTGATCAAGCTAGTACCTAAACAAAACCATATATCGACATCCGATTCCAACTCAATTATGAAATAAGCACCATGCCCTTCATTTGGCATAAAATCTCACCAAACCGAACTAGAAATACTCCTCAAATGATATAAGATAGAACATAGGAGCAGAAACCGACTCATAATTAAACATCTTTTTCTTTTTCTTTTTCTACAACTTCACGTTTTTCATTTTTTTTTCGATACTTTTTTCAACTTTTTTCAATTTCACGTCTTATTTTTCTTTCTTTCCTTCATAAAATACCAACTCCGAATCAACAGAATATGCGCCAAAATTTGATACAATAAACAGTATACCGCAGAACAATCTAAACTAGCTTGACAAGGCAGGCTAAATTTGGGATGTAGTTAAGGGTCAACTGGCAAATTTGGCTAATGTGGAGTTTAAATGGGTAAAAATGAAAGAAAGGGAAATTGTAAGCACCTCCCTGCATGTGACACCAACCACTAACCCGAATGTATGAAGGCAAAAAGCAATTGAATTTCATATACGTGCAAATTAATGATACATGATATGCAAGGAGTAACTACTCACAATCCTACATGAAACCGGTCACAAATGACACCAGTTTATAAAGCTCTAAATCTTAGAAATTATAAGTAGGTTGCCAAAATTTCAGGTCAAGTCTATTCGTTCAGCTAAATTTAAACATTAACTCGTAGATATGCGAAAGACAAAGCTAACAGATAACAGTTTAATGCAAGGCTTAAGCAGGAAGACAAATGCAGTGCAATTTCATCATGGAAATCTACCGTTCCGACTCAACCTATATGCAAAAATAAACGTGAAATTTTTTTGAATTTTTTCAATTTTCAAATTTTTATTGAATTTTTTTGAATTTTAACGAAAATAAACAACAATGCAAACATAAATTAAACATGATAACAGAAATGTAATAAAAACAAGATGCGACATTGAGATATGGATGCATAACCTCCCCAAACCAAACCGTACAATGCCCCCATTGTACCAAAACATGGAAAGGAAATGCAAACTGAAGGAGAAAGAGAGTAAAAGCGAAAAAAACTCACAAAATGCGCGAATAAGGGGACCTCCCCAAACCGACCATGAACATGGGAGGTTGCTAAAGGCCCGGAAAAACGTCTCAGTAAGCTAATCCAAGTCAAAACGTGAAAGGGCATCCAAAATCAGCTCGATCGAAGAGAATTGTGGTCGATCGAGCTGATTTCTCATCTTGCAGGTGGTCGATCGAGTAGATGAAATGCTCGATCGAATGGATTTGGCAACACAAGTGCTCGATCGAGTAGAAAAACTACTCGATCGAGTGATTCTCATTGTATCTTCTGCAAAAACGCAATGTAAACAGCCCGTAAACTAACTAGACAAGTAAACTGAGATAGTCTATGGTATAAAAACCATTTATTACAACTGAAAGTAAATAAAAATGCAAAATAAAATCGTCGGGTTGCCTCCCGGGTAGCGCTAGCTTCAGTCAGGTCCCATCTCGACCTTCTTTTTCTTCGAGCCTCTATAGTTAGTCACAATCAAAACAGCTCAAAGCGCGCAGCAACCTGTCAAATAGCTTCGCATGTGCTACACAACAGCATAAGTAGCACCAAAGTGGAATAGCAAAATAGGAAATAAAAATGTTTAACTTTTTAAGCCGAACAAATTTCCTATGAGCGCTCCTAAATTTATCCACAAAATAAAGGAGCGCGGGAGCAATTGTCAATATATAAGGGTCCCGATTCAGATTAGCAAACTTGAAATGATAAGGACGGTGAAAATTCGTTAAATTATGCGTCCACATATGAGAGGGTGTAGCATTAAAAGAAGGAGCACAAATTAAACGAGGCAATATACTTTTAAAACAAACAATAATGAAATTATCGCTTACTACCTCGGGTTGGTCGCTCTCAACGACGGAGTCACTGACAAAGGAATGGATTACCTCATCCGTGCTAGGAGCAATTACCGTCTCAGCTGCTTCTTCATCAACCTCCTCAGTGGAATCCATCCCGTAAATCGCATCTTCAAGTGTATCCGCCTCTGCTTTGTGAATAAGGGAGGTTCACCGTAACCTTCATCATCGTCAAACTCGTCATCCAATATGAACCCAAGTGACGAATTAAAGCTCCCAATGGCCAATTCAGTCGATCGAGCAGAATAATCACTCGATCGACCACTTTCCTCCCGATCTCACTCGATCGAGTAACAAAATCACTCGATCGAGAACTATCCTCCTGCATGTCACTCGATCGAGAAGAGATATTACTCGATCGAGGACTTTCTTTCTATACAAATACTGATATCCTCGCATACACTCGGAAATACGATAGAAAGTCGTCATCCGAAATATAGAAATCATTTTCAAGATTGGGCAACGCGGGTTCTTCATGGGAAAAACCGCTCTTGGTCAAGTACACCTCTTTCGGTTGCCGATCATTCACCCACCGTTAACCGAGCAATTTGATCGCAACTCGGCAATTTCGGTGACTTGAGCACCCATATATCTACCATATTCTAGAATTAAGGATCTCAGCTCCGCGATTTCTTTTTTCTGTATATCACGAGGATCTTGTTGCGGTGGCCATTGATGGGGTAGATGTGGCGGCACAACTATACTGCATTGTGCTCAAGAAGACCACATCCCCAAGATTTCTTCCTTTCCCAACTAGCAGGTTTCTCAGCTTGGGCTTCAAACTGAGCAATTAGTCGGGAGACAGATGTCATCTTGGCAAGAGGGATCGAAGGTACTCAAGCCTTCCCTTCGATAATCTCCCTCGAGTCTGTCTAATAAACCCGTAGGCCTATCAAAACAACACTAAAGAAAAAGATAAGAACAACCTCAAGGTACTTAGTCTTCCCTTGAGGCGAAAGGACAAACAAAATAAACAGGATAAAAAGCGTCGCCTCCCAAGAACGACGCCAAAATTTGATCTTTGTCGTTTCGTACCAAAAATAAATACCTAAGTTACTACTAACAGAAGTCAGCGGTAAGTAGGGTCGATCTCCACAGGGAGGCTAAGTTGCTATGTATCTGTTTAATTCGGTCTGTCAGGGTGTCACAGAAATGGGGGTTGAATTGATTGTGAACTAACTAAACTACTGAAACTAGAGGCAAGAGAAGGGAATAAAGGAAATTAAAAATAAGAGAAAGGAAATATGCTAGGAATCGGTCTACCGTGGCAGCTATCAGATCTTATACTATCGGGAATACTAAGGCGATTAGACTATTGATAAGGAGAGCTATGGTCGTCACCTTTCGGTCCTTAAACCGCCCTAGAGCGTAAACAGCTTAACTTTCGCCCTCACTGCAATACCCTATTGTAATTAAGCAAGCCTTCCCTTCCGATCTTTCGATCTAGGTCGGGGTTAACTAAATTTATGGTCTCCTGCATGCATTCATTCGACCGGATACCAATTATATTGCCTAATACAATTCCTATCGCAAGACTAATCTATATAAGTCAATTAAAACATCGCTACCACGGTTTCCCTAATCCTAACATACTAGGGGGAATTAGCTATGCATAATTAAGGGAGAACAAGAAATAAAGAAAGAACAAATAATAAACATTAAATTAAATTAAAGAGAGAAAAGGGAAGAAAGGATTACTGAAATAAATGATCCGGAATTGAGCAAGAATAAAAGTAACAGTGTGTAAAGAAAGGGAGAAGAGTAACGTGCTAACTGGGTGATTACAAATGACATCCTAACTCCTATTTATAAGAAAATAGGAGAACAATTAAACCTAATGACGGAACTAGAGCAAAAAGCCCAACCCATCAGCGAAATCCACTCGATCGAGCACTTAAGGCTCTCGATCGAGTGATATTCCTTAGCATTCCTCTCGATCGAAGACTTCTTTCCCTTTAATCACTCGATCGAATAGAATTAGCTCTCGATCGAGCAAATGGGCTCTCGATCGAATAGAATTAGTTCTCGATCGAGCACTTCTCAGCGCGTAATTCCTACTTCGCGCACTGAACTTCAAACGGCTGCCATTTCTTCGTTACTTGGTCAAACAGGGTGATTCCGGTGGCGTTGGAAAGCTAAGAGGACAAACTTTCATCTCTAATTGGAATCACCTGTATATCTGTTGTAGAACCCGAGATATGGCTCTTACAAGCAGGAACTAGCAAATTGAAGCACTCTCTTGGTTCGCCTAACTTCCTTACTCCAATGCGCATCTCAAAATAGTACTTTCCAAGCTCCGACTCATCTCATCTCCTAAATGCATGCGTAGGGACATGTTTTAGGCTTGATTCCGCATCTCTAAGCTCATTCCTGCAATTAATATAAGAACTTCCAAAGTATGCAATTCGGGGCATATTCGTAGCAAATAACTACTAAAATAGCATAAAGATGCGTGCAAGAATAGACTAAAAAGACTATATAAAATGCACGTATCAAAACTTCCCAAACCAAACCTTTACTCGTCCCCGAGTAAACTAAAATGCAACTAAAGGAACGGAAAAGATAACTCAGAGCTAGCTACAAATGCCCACTTAAACCAATTTAATGCAAGCAACTAAACACTTATAGCAAGACAGTCAAATGCAAACGAGTTGTAAGATGTTTATAATAAAGCTGAACCGTCGACCTTGCAAGACCTTTAGTAATGGACTCTCACGGGTCACTCTTTCTCTCATGAAGCAAAGGGTGAACATATATATGTAAGAGAGAAAAGAAGTATAGTCGCTCACCTAGACTACGACCCACATGAACATGCATGCAACTAATATGATAGACAATTCTAGCTACCGTTCACACATTCCAACCAAACAAGGTCCTGTCACAGCCGAGGGCTCACAAAAATATGGTAAAGTGAGGCAATGGGTAAGAAAAGGCAAAACATTTATGGGAATGTGGAGGTATAGGTGATCAAGCTAGTACCTAAACAAAACCATATATCGACATCCGATTCCAACTCAATTATGAAATAAGCACCATGCCCTTCATTTGGCATAAAATCTCACCAAACCGAACTAGAAATACTCCTCAAATGATATAAGATAGAACATAGGAGCAGAAACCGACTCATAATTAAACATCTTTTTCTTTTTCTTTTTCTACAACTTCACGTTTTTCATTTTTTTTTCGATACTTTTTTCAACTTTTTTCAATTTCACGTCTTATTTTTCTTTCTTTCCTTCATAAAATACCAACTCCGAATCAACAAAATATGCGCCAAAATTTGATACAATAAACAGTATACCGCAGAACAATCTAAACTAGCTTGACAAGGCAGGCTAAATTTGGGATGTAGTTAAGGGTCAACTGGCAAATTTGGCTAATGTGGAGTTTAAATGGGTAAAAATGAAAGAAAGGGAAATTGTAAGCACCTCCCTGCATGTGACACCAACCACTAACCCGAATGTATGAAGGCAAAAAGCAATTGAATTTCATATACGTGCAAATTAATGATACATGATATGCAAGGAGTAACTACTCACAATCCTACATGAAACCGGTCACAAATGACACCAGTTTATAAAGCTCTAAATCTTAGAAATTATAAGTAGGTTGCCAAAATTTCAGGTCAAGTCTATTCGTTCAGCTAAATTTAAACATTAACTCGTAGATATGCGAAAGACAAAGCTAACAGATAACAGTTTAATGCAAGGCTTAAGCAGGAAGACAAATGCAGTGCAATTTCATCATGGAAATCTACCGTTCCTACTCAACCTATATGCAAAAATAAACGTGAATTTTTTTTGAATTTTTTCAATTTTCAAATTTTTATTGAATTTTTTTGAATTTTAACGAAAATAAACAACAATGCAAACATAAATTAAACATGATAACAGAAATGTAATAAAAACAAGATGCAGACACAGATATGGATGCATAACCTCCCCAAACCAAACCGTACAATGCCCCCATTGTACCAAAACATGGAAAGGAAATGCAAACTGAAGGAGAAAGAGAGTAAAAGCGAAAAAAACTCACAAAATGTGCGAATAAGGGGACCTCCCCAAACCGACCATGAACATGGGAGGTTGCTAAAGGCCCGGAAAAACGTCTCAGTAAGCTAATCCAAGTCAAAACGTGAAAGGGCATCCAAAATCAGCTCGATCGAAGAGAATTGTGGTCGATTGAGCTGATTTCTCATCTTGCAGGTGGTCGATCGAGTAGATGAAATGCTCGATCGAATGGATTTGGCAACACAAGTGCTCGATCGAGTAGAAAAACTACTCGATCGAGTGATTCTCATTGTATCTCCTGCAAAAACGCAATGTAAACAGCCCGTAAACTAACTAGACAAGTAAACTGAGATAGTCTATGGTATAAAAACCATTTATTACAACTGAAAGTAAATAAAAATGCAAAATAAAATCGTCGGGTTGCCTCCCGGGTAGCGCTAGCTTCAGTCAGGTCCCATCTCGACCTTCTTTTTCTTCGAGCCTCTATAGTTAGTCACAATCAAAACAGCTCAAAGCGCGCAGCAACCTGTCAAATAGCTGCGCATGTGCTACACAACAGCATAAGTAGCACCAAAGTGGAATAGCAAAATAGGAAATAAAAATGTTTAACTTTTTAAGCCGAACAAATTTCCTATGAGCGCTCCTAAATTTATCCACAAAATAAAGGAGCGCGGGAGCAATTGTCAATATATAAGGGTCCCGATTCAGATTAGCAAACTTGAAATGATAAGGACGGTGAAAATTCGTTAAATTATGCGTCCACATATGAGAGGGTGTAGCATTAAAAGAAGGAGCACAAATTAAACGAGGCAATATACTTTTAAAACAAACAATAATGAAATTATCGCTTACTACCTCGGGTTGGTCGCTCTCAACGACGGAGTCACTGACAAAGGAATGGATTACCTCATCCGTGCTAGGAGCAATTACCGTCTCAGCTGCTTCTTCATCAACCTCCTCAGTGGAATCCATCCCGTAAATCGCAGCTTCAAGTGTATCCGCCTCTGCTGTGAATAAGGGAGGTTCACCGTAACCTTCATCATCGTCAAACTCGTCATCCAATATGAACCCAAGTGACGAATTAAAGCTCCCAATGGCCAATTCAGTCGATCGAGCAGAATAATCACTCGATCGACCACTTTCCTCCCGCATCTCACTCGATCGAGTAACAAAATCACTCGATCGAGAACTATCCTCCTGCATGTCACTCGATCGAGAAGAGATATTACTCGATCAAGGACTTTCTTTGTCTGCGCTGATATCCTCGCATACACTGCGGAAATACGATAGAAAGTCGTCATCCGAAATATAGAAATCATTTTCAGCATTGGGCAACGCGGGTTTTTCATGGGAAAAACCGCTCTTGGTCAAGTACACCTCTTCTGGTTGCCGATCATTCAACCCAGCTGTTAACCGAGCAATTTCAGACTGCAACTCGGCAATTTCAGTGACTTGAGCACCCATATATCTACCATATTCTAGAATTAAGGATCTCAGCTCCGCGATTTCTTTTTTCTGTATATCACGAGGATCTTGTTGCGGTGGCCATTGATGGGGTAGATGTGGCGGCACAACTACAGCTGCATTGTGCTCAGCAGCACCACATCCCCAAGATTTCTTCCTTTCCCAACTAGCAGGTGTTTCTCACTTGGGCTTCAAGCGAGCAATTAGTCGGGAGACGGATGTCATCTTGGCAAGAGGGATCGAAGGTACTCAAGCCTTCCCTTCGATAATCTCCCTCGTGCTTTGTCTAATAAACCTGTAGGCCTATCAAAACAACACTAAAGAAAAAGATAAGAACAGCCTCAAGGTACTTAGTCTTCCCTTGAGGCGAAAGGACAAACAAAATAAAACAGATAAAAAGCGTCGCCTCCCCGGCAACGGCGCCAAAATTTGATACTGTCGTTTCGTACCAAAAATAAATACCTAAGTTACTACTAACAGAAGTCAGCGGTAAGTAGGGTCGATCTCCACAGGGAGGCTAAGTTGCTATCTATCTGTTTAATTCGGTCTGTCAGGGTGTCACAGAAATGGGGGTTGAATTGATTGTGAACTAACTAAACTACTGAAACTAGAGGCAAGAGAAGGGAATAAAGGAAATTAAAAATAAGAGAAAGGAAGTATGCTAGGAATCGGTCTACCGTGGCAGCTATCAGATCTTATACTATCGGGAATACTAAGGCGATTAGACTATTGATAAGGAGAGCTATGGTCGTCACCTTTCGGTCCTTAAACCGCCCTAGAGCGTAAAATGACTTAACTTTCGCCCTCACTGCAATACCCTATTGTAATTAAGCAAGCCTTCCCTTCCAATCTTTCGATCTAGGTCGGGGTTAACTAAATTTATGGTCTCCTGCATGCATTCATTCGACCGGATAACAATTATATTGCCTAATACAATTCCTATCGCAAGACTAATCTATATAAGTCAATTAAAACATCGCTACCACGGTCCCTAATCCTAACATACTAGGGGGAATTAGCTATGCATAATTAAGGGAGAACAAGAAATAAAGAAAGAATAAATAATAAACATTAAATTAAATTAAAGAGAGAAAAGGGAAGAAAGGATTACTGAAATAAATGATCCGGAATTGAGCAAGAATAAAAGTAACAGTGTGTAAAGAAAGGGAGAAGAGTAACGTGCTAATTGGGTGATTACAAATGACATCCTAACTCCTATTTATAAGAAAATAGGAGAACAATTAAACCTAATGACGGAACTAGAGCAAAAAGCCTTACCCATCAGCGAAATCCACTCGATCGAGCACTTAAGGCTCTCGATCGAGTGATATTCCTTAGCATTCCTCTCGATCGAAGACTTCTTTCCCTTTAATCACTCGATCGAATAGAATTAGCTCTCGATCGAGCAAATGGGCTCTCGATCGAATAGAATTAGTTCTCGATCGAGCACTTCTCAGCGCGTAATTCCTGCTTCGCGCACTGAACTTCAAACGGCTGCGATTTCTTCGTTACTTGGTCAAACAGGGTGATTCCGGTGGCGTTGGAAAGCTAAGAGGACAAACTTTCATCTCCAATTAGAATCACCTGTATATCTGTTTTAGAACTCGAGATATGGCTCTTACAAGCAGGAACTAGCAAATTGAAGCACTCTCTTGGTTCGTCTAACTTCCTTACTCCAATGCGCATCTCAAAATAGTACTTTCCAAGCTCCGACTCATCTCATCTCCTAAATGCATGCGTAGGGACATGTTTTAGGCTTGATTCTGCATCTCTAAGCTCATTCCTGCAATTAATATAAGAACTTCCAAAGTATGCAATTCGGGGCATATTCGTAGCAAATAACTACTAAAATAGCATAAAGATGCGTGCAAGAATAGACTAAAAAGACTATATAAAATGCACGTATCAATAGCTAAACCTAATTCCTCTCAAAATCTCTCTTTCTCTTGGGTTAGTGGTGATTCTTGGGGTTGATTTTCTTGTTTAATTCCGTTCTTTTGCTTTGTTAATCAATCAAGGTATGATTTCCTTCCTAGTTTATGCGATTTATTGCTTTGAATGTGTAAGAATGGTGAAATAATCTGAAATTTTCGGTTCACATGGGTAGGTTATTGTTTTTGATGGTTGAAATATGATTCACATGCCTTCTTTTCATGCTTATTGGTGACTAATTGCTGTAAATTAGATTAGAAATTGCTAAATTTGAAATCGAAATTTCTAGGGTTTCCAAAATTGAAATTTATTTTTGGTTGTTTTACAATGGTTAGATGGTAGAATTGAGCCTTAAGTATTGTTTATATCATGTTGGAGGACAGATTTTGATGATTTTACCCTTAGAAAGTTGCCTTAAAACTCCGTCTTAAAAGTGCCTCAAATGGAAATTCGTGATTTATAATTGAAAATTGATGTTGTAATTGACATTATAAGTATGAGTTGAACTTCAATATGAAAATAGAAACAATAATTGATGAAAATATGCCAAAATTATCACAGCTGTAAAAGACCGTCTGAAAATTCTAATTGAGTTGTCGTTCATAATATTGAAGGGTGGTAATGATATGTTCTAAGTTATTCTTGTCCAAGAACTAGTAAGAATGCCTCACATGTGATTAGAAGTGTGTTTGGAACAACCTTTAGAAGCATGCTAGGATATTCGAATTTGTTGAGCATATGTAATCACCATGATAATTTCTTTCACAACTACGGCTTATGAGTAGTGATAATATGAGCTTTTATGTCAAAATTTCGAAACGGTTGACGAATGTATGTACATAGGGTGATAATCAAGGTTAATAGCATGAATTATGTGCTTCACATGTCAAATTCGTTGGTAAAATTGTGTACTTAGCTGAGCATGTTAAGATTGAATTACATGAAGTAGATGTTTGCATGTTTATACAAGTTGCTTGATCATATGACTAAAGCGATGCCGAGACCGAGACACGGGAATCCGCCAAAGTAAACGGGGGAGGGTAATCCACCGAGACGGGGGGAGGGGAGTGGACTGTGGTACCCGCAGTCCCGAATACCCTACGATTGTTTTTGTTGATTTCAAGCGAGAGGGAGCGTTTTGTAGCCTTACAAAAATGCAAAATGAGACCTACGAAGTGTATAGACACCACTGTGTTAGAGGAGTTGGAGATAGAGACGGATGTCCGTCACATATTCGAGACCTTGGGTTTTACGGGTTTGTAGAGGCTGAGGAAGCATACTTACCCTTTTCTTACCTTGGAGTTCATGAGCTCTTTTAACTATGACCAGCGGGTCGATCTGTTGAGTTTAGATTGATGAATACCAGTTTTCTGTTGACTATGGATCTGTTTGCCTCTCACCTTGGGTTGGCCAAGCCTCCCAAGGACTCCATAACCGATATCCCGGTGAGTGCGGCTCGCCGCCTAATGCCTTGCTTGACCGGGAAGCAAGCTCCCACCTCGAGCAACATCCGATTAATGACGTTCAAAGCATATTACCTTGAGAGTCTTTCTCCGTTCTCTTTCGAACCTCCTCTATGACGAAAGGATATCGAGTAAATTGAATAATCATGAGGTCTTACTTCTGATGTCTTACCTCAACCCGGAGCGGGCCAGGAAAGTGGTCTTTAATGCTCCTTCTATAGTTTGTGCTGCCCTTGCCTTGATGGCTTCTTCCTCTTCTCGGTACCTGAGTTGTGGCGCTATTGCCACTCGGTAATTGAAAAGCTAACCTCTTTTGAGGCTTCTTCGGAGTACGTGCCTCTAGCTACCCCAGTGCCTACCATAGATCGTGACTACTATCTCGACCTGAAATGGTTGAGGACCTTGGCTGACGGTAGCCTAGCGTGGAGGGTGTGGGGCATGAGTTGGATGAAGATTCCAACTCCTGAGCACCTCCCACCCACGGAGCCCTTGGAGCCGACAGTAGTGACGGTGGACTCCGATGACGAGGAGGAGGAGGATGATGACAGACCCCGCCATCTACAGACCTATCTCATCGACGACACCATCCTCGAGGAGATGCCGGAGCCGACGAAGGGCGAGACTGCGGGAGTTCAGGTGGTGGAGAGACCTAGAGTGGGGAGGGGACCCCGTCGAGTGAGGGAGAGGGCCTCGGAGACTAGGCCAAAGCCAGCAGCACCACAGCAGCAGCAGTCTTTTCCATGCTACCCTTACCTCGACACCCCGGAGACGCGATCCGATTTCAGCGGAGAGAGTGTCATCTACCTTGACACTCTGGAACATGCACGAGATGGCGTACGCTCAGGGGATAGGGACCGAGGGACCGCATCCAGTTTGGTGGAGTGGAGTTGGGGACTACTCAGGGGTTTTCCATTCCTACGGGGTGGATCAGTCGACGTGGGGGGGCACCTCAGTCCTTCCCTTACGGTGGCTTGACTCCATGGTACGTGGGCCCAGGAGCAGGAGCAGGAGTGGACGCGGGGATTGGGACATCGGGAGCAGGTACTTCTGGCGGTGGTGGTGATGATGAGGTGATGTTTGAGCAGCAGCAGCAGCAGCAGGAGGAGTGATACTCCTTGTACTTACCTTTGTTAGTGGTAGTTGGTTTTAGGTGTTGGTATCGTTGTTAGACATTAGTAGTTGTTTTATTGAGACTTTGTTAGACTTGTATTGTTGGCCATAAGGCCGGATTTGATACTTCACTTGTTGCAGGATGTTAGAAGTCGGGGAAGTCGTCCCGACTCGATCTTTATGTGGCAAAGATGTGCATATACGTGATTTATGGCAGGCTTTATAAGGCTTTAGCCTGTAGGTACTCGATAGAGTACCCCGTACTCTATCGAGTAGCTGCAGGAAGACGGGATGAAAAGTTTCTGATCTTTGGGCTACTCGATCGAGTAGCCGAGACACTCGATCGAGTATCATGGCACTCGATCGAATATCGCTACATACTCGATCGAGTAGCACTGTTACAGTAGGTTTTTGAAAATTAAAAATGTTCAGTTGTTTTATAATGGCAAGTTTAATGTTTAATGTGGTTATTAGTGCGTAGTAACACCTTTGAACCGTTAAATTCATATGTTGGAAGTCGTGCTTGAAGTTTATATGCGTAGTTGTCACAGCTAGTGAAGCAGCGATAGTTTCTTGTACTTTAATGTTGCATACGCCTTATTACGACTTATTTATCGGAATTATATCTTCTCACACACTTGTGCATATCATAGTAACGTGCCTTCTAGACGGCGGCTAACTAGTCCGGTGGTTAGTGTATAATTGCTAATTTAACGAGTTTGTGCTTAACGAGTAATGTCCACGATAGATAACATGTTTTAACCCATGTCATGAATCAAATAATAAGTAAAATGCGTGGTAATTTGGGTGGTGAACTTCGGGGACGAAGTTCCTTTTTAGAGGGGAAGAGTAATGTCGCGAAATAAAAAGGTTGTTTTTGAATAATGTTTTGCTTGTTTATAATGTTGTTGGTAGTTGTTTATAATGTTGTTGGTATTATGTTCTACTTTAGTTACAAAAAAAAAAAAAAAAAAAAAATTTCCTGAAGTATAATGAATTACTTTAGCTCTTTAAAGTGAGTGTGGTTGCATGTTTCAAAAGACGGTTATGGAGAAATAGTTATAGTGCGACGAATTGTATTTGAATCACGTTGCCGAGTAACATGGTGGCATTAGTTGAACCACGTGAAAGTGGATATGAGACACGTGCTAGATTGATAGTTGGATAGTGATTACTGTATGTTGGGTGATCGTGAGTGGCGATTCGCATTGCGAGTCAGATGTTTTATATATATATATATAGAATAACGGTTGACTGTGATAACGCTTGCATGATAGTGGCAATAATCGATAGGTATAAATGTGGACGGTGATGATGATGACATGGGGGGGGGGGGGATGGTATTTACAAGAGGTAATGGTTTGACCGGGAAGATTGGTGAGATTGTGTTGGTTCCGTGTCGTGAGCGGGAGAGGTGAGTTGAACTTCGGGGACGAAGTTCTTTTTAAGGGGGGAAGACTGTAATACCCGTCCTTTTAGGGACCCTTTGACCAGCGTTGACTGACCTTGGGAGCGGGAATAGTCTTAGAAGTAAGTGCTGAAGTCACCTTGGGTTGCGTGTTAAGAGTGGTACTCGATAGAGTAGAGGCTACTCGATCGAGTAGTTAGGGTACTCGATCGAGTAGGGGGCTACTCGATCGAGTATGTTGGGTACTCGATCGAGTACCCAGTTTTCAGCGAGGGTTTTATATCGCGTTTTGTTAAATCCGCAAATCACTTCCGTCACTTTCCTCCTATCTTTCAGTCGCCTCTTTCCCTTCCCTTCACCTCAAAACCTCCATGGAAACCTTTGTGAAGATCCTTGTGCCTTAGGAGAGCGTCTCTTGAGTCGGGTAGCGGTCTTTTGCTGAGTTTCTCCCTATAGGTATGTCATAATCATCATCCGTGTTCTTGTTCCTCATAGTTAGGGTTTGCTTGTTAATAATCTAGAATTGTATTCTGGTTATAGGCGTTGCTTGATCGCTGGACATGTTATCTGTCGGCATGGATTGGTTGCGATGGCTTAAAGGTAGGTTCGCCTACTCAGTTTCTGTAGATGGTCTAGCGTGTCAGTTGGTTGTTGTGTTGTGTTGGTTTGTTTGATATAGTAATTGTATTGTCATTGTGGTTGTGATCGTTGTTGATGGTTCGCGAGGCGTGGCCTCGGCTGAGTGGGGTCACTTGCGGGAGTGACTTCACGCCCTAGTTTCGCCTTCTGTGGAACCCGCCACAGAAGGGATGTGCACATTAATGGACAGGGTTATCGCTCAGTAGAATGAGCGGGGATTTGGTGGGTACGGCTGCGGTCCCCCACTTGCAGGACTGGTCCAGTGGACAGTCAGTGACAGAGGATGTTGGTTTGTTGTGGTTGTATGTAAGACTGTTAGCATCGTATTGTGTCAATAATTGTAGTCGTTATTGCTGCGTCGTATCTCAGTACTGACCTTGTGTGGTTTTTGTTTGTTATGTGTCTGCCGTGATCCCCTATGGTGAGCAGTCGGTCTTAGCAGGTGTTGATGTTGTTGATAGCTGGAGTCCGGGCAGGGATGAGTCCTCACGAGATATGATGGTCTTAGTGAATAGTCTTTGAGTTGTACCTTTATATTGTATTCTGGTTTAAATCGCTTGTAATAAACCTTAATAGTTCTTTTATCGACATTTGAATATTGCTATCCTCGGGCAACCGAGATGGTAACGCCCTTATATCCTAAGGAAAGCCTAGTTAAGGCTCCTCTGAATATGGGGGTGTTACAATAAGTACTTCGTATTTTAGTGAGCCTTTCTAGCGTTGTCCATAATCAAATTGTTTTAGTATTTATCAAGCATTAGTACTCCCTCCATTCAACTCCAAATGGTACTTATCACTTTTTCACGTTTGTCAACGAGAGTTTTACTTTGTAAATATCTTTAGTTACACATTTGTAAAAATTATAAAAGTTTGATATTTTAAATGTACTCCTAAAGACGAATAAAACAAGATTCCACATGAATATATTTTATCTTATATATTAGGAGGAAATGAAAAGATTCTTCTTACTTGTGAATAGTGTACAAAAAAATAACTACCATTTGGAGTTGAATGGAGGGAGTATATTAATATAAGTTTTTGTTAATAAGGCCTATCTTTTAAATATTGCATATGGCCCCCAAAATGTTAGGGACGGACTTAATCGAGTAATTATATTTTAGCGTTTTTTATGTTGTAAATTTTACTAAATACCCTCATTTCATAAATTCTAGATTTGACACTAAGTACATACCACTTATGTATATAAGAATGTATAGGAATAAACAATATGTTTATATTTATCTTATAATGTATAAACAAGTGGTATATAATCGACCATTTTTAAGCTTAAAACGAATAATATCATCTTAAATGAGAATTTATAAATACTGTACTAAATGTGCTCATTTCTCATTATTGACGGAGATATCCGTCTATAACTATAGACTGACCAAATATCCACCCACTTTAAGCATAAGACAAGCAACAAGTTCCCAAAAATGTCACACTTTAAGCATATTTGACCCATCTATAGCTATAGACGGATATATCAGTCTATAGGGAGACTACTCAGACTAGTTGTTTTTGTTTATCTTCTTGTCGTTTTATTACTTTTATTCATGCATAAAGTATTTTAATCTATTTACGATTTATAATTTTTAGTACACAAGTTAAGAAGTTAATTTTAAAGAACGTTTAAAATTATATCATGATAAATTGATGTATAAATTTTTTTTTCTTAACTAATAAAATCGACAAATCATCTTAAGCATATTTTCTTATTAGTTCTTAATTATGTTGTAAAGGGCACGCGTTAGGAAATTGGTTTATTTATTATGAGATTTTGATTTACGTTCATTGCATGTTTTATGAGATTCTAAGGTACGGTACTCATGACAATTTAAAATGACTCACATAATAGAAGTAAGGTCTAGTCTTCTACTAATCCATATCTAATTAAAGAACACAAATTCTCATTTGTAACGGCGATATCCGTCACAAGTTTGTGATGGGTCAAGTAAAACTCACATGGGTAGATAAGACAAATCATTTGTGGCTCCCAAGGCACTTTAATTGTTGTCTTATCTGCCCATGTGGGTGATACTTGACCCGTCACAAGGAAGACTTACTGCTAAAAGAATAGATATTTTCACAAATTTTTCCTTCAAAAAACATCTTTTTAGATAAGGAAGCTAATTATAATTATCTCTTATCTACTAAAAGAATATGTATTCTCACAAATTTTCTCTCAAAAAACATCTTTTTAGATAAGGAAGCTAATTATAATTAAGTGCATTAAACTAAATAAGGAAACTAATTATTTTCACTAAACTCTAAATTGTAATCTTTTAATTAAAATATAAATAAACACTACTACAGATACGGGCTATAACAACGGGTAAAAACCGTTGTAAAAACAAATGCGGACGTTGTTAAAGCGGCCGTTGTAGAAGGTATTTACAACGGCTAGGTTATTTACTTAAACCGTTGTCGAAAGTATTCACCACGGTTAAAAGCCGTTGTTATTGCGTGTAAGCCGTTGTGGAAAGTGTTTCAAAAATTTGGTGGGAATAATATAACAACGGTTATCATATGAATAACCGTTGTTGTAACTTTCCCACCAAAATTGTGAAGACTTTTAACAACGGGTAAATGCTAAAAACCCGTTGTTGAAATTTGTAGTAACAACGGTTCTTCGTTTAAAACCTGTTATTGAATATTATGCGCGGGTATTTGTGAAAGGTATTTACAACGGTTCTTATTTTAAAACCTGTTGTTGAATATTATGGCGGGTATTTGTGAAAGGTATTTACAACGGTTTTTGTTTTAGTAACCGTTTTTATTACCAACTCCCAATTTTTTAAAAATTAAATTTGTTTCATGCCATTCAAAAACCTGCATATATATCAAAGCACCATATATCAAGACAAAGATAAATCACAAATTTGGTTCATCAGAACTCAATAGATTCAATTCAACCACAACAGCATCATATATATATATATATATATATATATATATGTATATATATATATACTTACAAGGAGTTTTACATGAACTAATCATTCCCTAACTTCAACAAAAAATTTACTAATACGCTGGTCTAAGCTCTGATCAGTATCATGCATTTAGCCTTCAACATTGCTATGTTCTAAGACGTATTTGCCCAACATGTCCCTTACCTCGTCTATATGTTGCGATTTGTACTGCTGAAGTTCTTGTGGCGCGCTGATTAGATACTGCGGAAAAAACAAAGACAAGACATTATTGTAACAACATACATCATTCAGCATAGCAACATCATGGTATAGCAGCAAGCAAGACAACATCAGCTCTAATTTTAAAAAAAAAAAAAACACATTATTAAATTACTAACCTTTTCTGGAATAAGGATATATCTTCGCATAATAATCTCGTACATGAACCGACAAACGTAGTATCCACATTGTATGCTATCCAGCTGGCGAGGGACCTATTATTACATAAAAACAAACAGACGAGAGAAGGCTCACATCAGAATCTTGAACTTTAGGTATTGTATTAGTATTAAACACAGATTTTTGCACTTAAGGTATTGTATTTGAGCACGTACCCCTGTTATCGTAATAAAAGTAGGGCCATCATCAGAATCTTTCGTGGGTTGATCCTGCTCGTTAGCTCTTTTCTTCTCAAAGGCCTTTTTTTTTTAAAAAAAAAAGAGGCAAAAACTCATTTTTTTAGGGGCAAAAATGAGTTTTTTGCTATAAATAAAAATTGAAAATGTTATTATAAATAAATCAGTATTATAAACTTACTTAATAATCAAGCGCTTAAAAGTCTCGCTTGGTGGATTATGTATAGAGTCCAACCAAAAAACTTTCTTCTTCGTCGGCATGATGGCTGCTAGCACCCAATGAGCCCTACATCAAGAGACATCATCATTATTAACAAGTACATATATTAGTTATGAAAATGCAATTGTAGGGGAAACGTAATATTAATTTGTTTATTACCCTTTTTCATTATAAGGGGCAAAAACCAGCTTCTTGTTTGTCGCCAATTGCTGAGCAATATAATCTACCCGATCTTCGAACGAAAAAATCGAGATAAACATAGATAAAACATAGGGGCACAGGAATCCGTATTGATCACTTGGAATCTTGTTCTCGGGGATCACTCTCAATTTCAATATCCTACATTATTACGGTATTAATTCCGGTATTTAAAACACTATCTAGTAGTCAGAATATTAGAATATGAAATTATTTATTAAGAAACTTACTTCATCCAAACAAATAGGTGTTGGACATCAATCTCGTCTAGGCCAACCCAAATGGCTAGCATATCCCATGACATAATTATTTCGCGCTCAACCCCTAGAATATGCTCCTCGAGCGGAATAATTATCAATTGCTCGTTTTCTACGCGATCGCAAGCCTCCTCATGCAGTTTCGTCATCGTCACCGTTCTTACTTTTAACATGTAATCCTTCCCAGAATATTTTGTGGAGTTTAAACTCCTAACATCTTTCAGTTCGGGGGAGTAATGATTCTTTGATTTTGTGCTACTACCACCAGCCTACACATGTAGATAATTAAAATAATAAAAAATCCAAAGGTAACATATCCTAGCTAGCTAGTTGGAGTAATAAAAGTAAAAGAGTACTTAACTAAATACCTCATCAACCTGCTCTTTCAATGATGAGGTAGTAGTAGCAGGTATGACTGGGGACTTAGGCTTATCCGTCTCTTTTGTCCCCTACACAAAATTTCCATGCTTTTTAGAAATACAGAAAAAATATAAATAAAGGGAGGTTTTTAAAAAAATGGAGAAGTTAATTAAATACCTCATCAAGTTGTTGTCTGGACGAGGTAGTTGACATGTCCGGGGACTTAGGCTTATCTGCCTTAGCCGGCTTTATTGTTCCCAACAAAAAATTTCCATTCTTTTTAGAAATACAGAAAAAATATAAATAAAGGGAGGTTTTCAAAAAAATGGAGAAGTTAATTAAATACCTCATCAAGTTGTTGTCTCGACGAGGTAGTTGGCATGTCTGTGGACTTAGGCTTATCCGCCTTAGCCGGCTTTTTTGTTCCCTACAAAAAAAATAACATATAAATTTAACATATAAAAACATTCAACAATTAAAAATTTAACATATAAAGGTATTTTTTCTAACCCCAACTGCTTTCGGCTGAGGCGGAGACGAACGAGCCAGGAAGATGTGAGATTCAGGCCATTGGATGAAACTTCCAACCACATCTCCCAGAATGGTAATGTCGTCACGAACTGGGACGGGCAGTTGAAAGTTTTCATGGCCTGGAAAGACTTCAGTTATCTCCACTTTTCTTTGATTCGGCAAAAGTTTTTCGCCATGAACAACCACTACAGTTTCCGCTGCTGATTTGGTGGGCACTTCTACGAGATCCCGGCCAACACGCACAATTGGTTTATCGAATTTAGAGTCAGCAAGAATAACTGGCCTCTTGTTTACGGCCTGAAGAATATACATACATTATTATATCCCAAAATTTAATAGAATTCATATAAATTTAACTAATTAAACACTTCATGCATATCTTACTGAAAACAGTGAACTGACTTGAAGGGGATGTATGCTGTTTTCCATCAGCCGTCTTCTCAAGTTGCATCTCCTTTTTAGACCCATTATTTACCTAATAAAATTAACCAATGGCACGATATCAGAAGTTATAGCATTAGAGTTGGCAGGTAACACACCCCCTGATCTTACCCAAAAAAAAGAAAAGAAAAATAAGGAAGTATTAGGTACCTGATCGGCTTTAGTTGTTACAACTTCAGAAGCATTAGGTACCTGATCTTTCTAAATCTCGTTGACCGATACTTCCTTCTTATGTATTGCCAAGGTAGTAGTGTTCTCGACCTTTTGACCAATCTGTTGTACCTTATTACCCCCTTTAATGACATCCTCCATCATTTTCACTTCTTCTTCGGAAAGCTTGCCTCCAACATTCATCTTTAGTAGTACGGATGCTATTAACTGAAACTGCGTGCCAAGAATGTAATGTTTCAGCAATTTTTATCCCAACAATAACATGTGAATTGAACTTAAATGAAAATAATAGAATAAATGGTACCATGTCAGCCTTCTCAGCCTTAGTCTTCCTTTTCTTCTTTTTCGGGGCAGTTGTCCCATAATATTTCGTTACTCTAACCTGTAACGGGACGCCCCTCAATCGACCTGGATGTTCGGGTCGGCCGATCGCTCTAGCAAGAACGTTTTCACGACCATTGGGAGTGAATTTCCCTTCTTCTACCTCCTTCAATACCTTGTCCTATAATATATTAAATAAACTTCAAATTATATTTGTGACTAAAATAATAAAGTTAGTAATGAACTCGTCTTAATAAAATAATGCTTACTATGTTGGCCAACACTTCCTCATCATATTTGTCACGCGACCGGGATCCTTTAGGCGTGTGCCCTTCTTTATAAGTTACATGCCGATCCAAGTCGGCCACTCCCTTTGCCACCTACACATTAACATGGTAACAGTTATACATGTAAATGTGTATTAAGTCCAAGTGTGATTAAAAAAATCAAATCTCACAGGGGAATGCATGCTACTTACGAGGTTTTCCTCTATCACTACTACAGATACAGGCTATAACAACGGGTAAAAACCGTTGTAAAAACAAAAAGTGGACGTTGTTAAAGCGGCCGTTGTAAAAGGTATTTACAACGGTTTGGTTATTTAATGAAACCGTTGTCTAAAGTATTCACCACGGTTAAAAGCCGTTGTTGTTGGGTGTTCTCCGTTATGGAAAGTGTTTCAAAAATTTGGAGGGAATAATATAACAACGGTTGTCGTATGTATAACCGTTGTTGTAACTTTCCCTCCAAAATTGTGAAGTCTTTTGACAACGGGTTTATGCTACATACCCGTTGTTGAAATTGTTAGTAACAACGGTTCTTAGTTGAAGCAAACCGTTGTTGTAACTTTACCTTCAAAATTGTGAAGACTTTTAACAACGGTTCTTCGTTTAAAACCTGTTGTTGAATATTAGCGCGGGTATTTGTGAAAGTCATTCACAACGGTGTTTTTTTTATTAACCGTTGTGAAAGGTCTTCACAACGGTTTTTTTTTAGTAACCGTTTTTATTACGAACTCCTAATGTTTTGAAAAATTAAATTTGTTTCATGCCATTCAAAAACCTGCATATATCAGCAGCACCATATACCAGCACCAGCATAAATCACAGCTGGGTTCATCCGAACTCAATAGATTCAATTCAACCACAACAGCAGCATCATATATATATATATACTTACAAGGAGTTGAATTTACATGAACTAATCATTCCCTAACTTCAACAAAAAATTTACTAATAAGTTGATCTAAACTCTGAGTATCATGCATTTCTATTTTCTAAGACGTAGTTGCCCCACATGTCTCTTACCTCGTTTATATCTATACTTGATTACTGCTCAATCTGTTGTGACGGGTTGATTACATACTGCGGAAAAAACAAAGAGAAGACATTATGGTATATATAGCAGCAAGCAAGACAACATTAGCAACATCATGGTATATATAGTAGCAAGCAAGACGACATTAGCTCTAATTTTAAAAAAGTAATAAACACATTATTAAATAACTAACCTTTTCTGGAATAATGATATATCTTCGCCTAATAATCTCCAACATGAACCGACAAGCGTAGTATCCACATTGTATGCTATCTGGCTGGCGAGGGGCCTATTATTACATAAAAACAAACAGACGAGAGAAGGCTCACATCAGAATCTTGAACTTTAGGTATTGTATTAGTATTAAACACAGATTTTGCACTTAATGTTATTGTATTTGAGCACGTACCCCTGTTATCATAATAAAATCAGGGTCAACATCAGAATCTTTCGTGGGTTGATCCTGCTCGTTTGCTCTTTTCTTCTCAAAGGCCCTTTTTTTTAAAAATAAAAAAGGAGGCAGAAACTCATTTTTTTAGCGGCAAAAATGAGCTTTTTTTTATAAATAAAAATTGAAACTTAATGTTATTATAAATAAATCAGTATTATAAACTTACATATTAATCAAGCGCTTAAAAGTCTCGCTTGGTTGATGATGTAAAGAGTCCAACCAGAAAACTTTATTCCTTGTCGGCATGATGGCTGCTAGCACCCAATGAGTCCTACATCAAGAGACATCATCATTATTAAAAAGTACATATATTAGTTATGAAAATGCAATTGTAGGGGGAAACGTAATATTAATTTGTTTATTACCCTTTTTCATTATAAGCGCCAAAAATCAGCTTCTTGGTTGTCGCCAATTGCTGAGCAATATAATCTACCCGTTGTTTGAACGAGAAATCCGCAATAAATAAAGATAAAATATAGGGGCACAGGAATCCGTATTGATCAGATGGAATATTCTTCTCGGGGATCACTCTCAATTTCAATATCCTACATTATTACGGTATTAATTCCGGTATTTAAAACACTATCTAGTAGTCAGAATATTAGACTATGAAATTATTTATTAAGAAACTTACTTCATCCAAACAAATACGTGTGCTATATCAATCTGGTCTAGGCCAGCCCATACGGCTAGCATATCCCATGATAGATGTGCTTGGCGCTCAACCCCTAGAATATCCTCCTCGAGCGGAATAACTATCAATTGCTCGGTGGCTATGCGATGGCCAGCCTCCTCATACAGTTTCCTCATCGTCACCGTTCTTACATATCCCATGTAATCCTTCCCTTTATATTGTGTGTCGTTTAAACTCCTAACTTTCAATGATGAGGTAGTAGTAGCAGGTAAGACTGGGGACTTAGGCTTATCAGTCTTTTTTGTCCCCTACACAAAATTACCATGCTTTTTATAAATACAGACAAAATATAAATAAAGGGAGTGAGGTTTTTAAAAAAATGGAGAAGTTAATTAAATACCTCATCAAGTTGTTGTCTCGACGAGGTCGTTGGCATGTCTGTGGACTTAGGCTTATCCGCCAAAGCCGGCTTTTTTGTTCCCTACAAAAAAAAAATAACATATAAATTTAACATATAAAAACATTCAACAATTAAAAATTTAACATATATATAAAGGTATTTCTTTTAACCCCAACTGCTTTCCGCTTCTGAGGCGGAGACGTCCGAGCCAAGTAGATGTGAGTTTCAGGCCATTGGATGAAACTTCCAAGCGCATCTCCCAGAATGGTAATGTCATCACGAATCGGGACAGGCGGTTGCAAGTTTTCATGGCACTGGTAAGACTGTAGTTATCTCTACTTTGGTATGATTCGGCAAAAGTTTTTCGCCATGAACTATAGTTTCATTTGCTGCAGATTTGGTGTGCATTTCTACGAGACCCGCCAACACGCACATGTGGCTTTTCGGTTTTAGGTCGCAAGAATAACGGCCTCTTGTTTACGGCCTGAAGAATATACACATACATTATTATATCTTTGCAAAAACGCTTCAGCATTCAAAAGATTTTGCAAAAATGCTTTCTGTCTGAGGCCGATTTTTGCACAAACTTCAACATTCATATAAATTTAACTAATTAAACACTTCATGCATACCTTACTGAAAACAAGGAACTGACTTGAAGGGGATGTATGCGGTTTTCCATCAGCCGTCTTCTCAAGTTGCATCTCCTTTTCAGACCCATTATTTACCTAATAAAATTAACCAATGGCACCATGTCAGAAGTTATAGCATTAGAGCTGGCAGGGAACACACCCCCGATCTTACAAAAAAAAAAAAAAAAAAGAAAAGAAAAATAAGGAAGTATTAGGTACCTGATCGGCTTTAGTTGTTACAACTTCGAAGCATTATTAGGTACCGATCTTTCGAATCTCGTTGACCGATACTTCCTTCTCATGTATTGCCAAGGTAGTAGCGGCCTCTTGACCAATCTGTTGTACCTTATTATTACCCCCTTTAGAAATGACATCCTCCATCATCTTCACTTCTTCTTCGGAAAGCTTACATCCAGCATTCAGCTTTAGTAGTACGGATGCCATTAACTGAAGCTGCTTGCCAAGAATGTAATGTGTCAGCAATTTTTATCCCAACAATAACATGTGAATTGAACTTAAATGAAAATAATAGAATAAATGTTACTATATCAGCCTTCTCAGACGTAGTCTTCCTTTTCTTCTTTATCGGGGCAGTTTTCCCATAATATTTCTGACACGTCTGTCGCGTACCTGTCAAAAATAAAACCTAACGGTCTCAACTAAAATGTAGTAGAGGCAGTCGAGTATCGAATCCACAGGGAGGTAATGCAACTATAGCTATCTATTTCTAATCCTATGGTAACAATTGGTGTTGGATTGAATTTTGGTTCCTAAACTACGGAGTTGAAAGGCAGTAAATTACGATTTAACTATCAAGAAGAGAGAGACATGTCGGGATTTCGGTTCACTACGGTAATCCAACAACTCAGCAGTGAATGGCTCAGACGAACTAATGTGAGACGGATGTTAGAAGGTCCTTTCGGTCCACTTCCTACCCTAAAATACCACTAACTTAACTTTCGTCCTCATTAGGGCGAGTCTCATTTATAGCAGGCCTATTTAGTCCAATCTTTCGATCCAGGATTAATTGTAGCCAGTTTAATGGGTGACATAGAAGCGTGCACTCAACTAGGTCGGGAATTACAGTTAAATTGCTATAGTGACAGAGTCTCGTAATCAATTCGTCTAATTCATTCACTACATCGTCATTTTCTACCGCAGATTCCCTAATCCCAACATGAAGGGGGTTTAGCTACTCATATTCTTAATAAAACTAACAGCAAACAATTTCCCAGCAGATGACATAATGAAATGAACGATAAAATGCGATAATGATAAATTAGGGCAAGAGAATAAATAAAGCAAGCAAGGAATTAATGCAACAAGAAGGTTAATTATTATTAAGGGAAGAGAGGAGATTACAATCCGAGCGATTCCGGCGTAAAGAACAACCGAGTCCGAGTGAAATAATCCCAAAATGAAAGTATCAGTAGAGAAAGTCCAAAGCAACGTAGCAAAGGTAACAGTAGTTTTCTAGTATGAAAGATGATGAATTAACCTAATTAACTTAGGTTTAAATAGAAAAAGAACTAAGGTTGCGGAAATAAACAACACATGGACTAATTAAAGCCCATTCCCGTGAAAACCACTCGATCGAGTGGATTAAACCACTCGATCGACCAACATCTCAGCAGAAGTCCCTCGATCGACCAACTTCTTACTCGATCGAGGACTTGGTCATGTGCAGCTTACTCGATCGACCAAAGAAACACTTCGATCGAGCATCGGGAGCCTAGAAACCACTCGATCGACCAGCAAACAACTCGATCGAGCACTTGTATCTTCAATTC
Source organism: Silene latifolia (assembly GCF_048544455.1). Lineage (NCBI taxonomy): Eukaryota > Viridiplantae > Streptophyta > Magnoliopsida > Caryophyllales > Caryophyllaceae > Silene > Silene latifolia. The sequence continues at coordinate 105,592,224 of NC_133526.1, read as the reverse complement.
AGCTCACGTCTTCACCCAAGTGCCTCGTAATGCGTGCAACGACACTTCCAAGTGCAATATCTTACTGCAGGACAATCCCGTCTCCTCTAAATGCATGCAAAAGGACGAAAAGGAGTATGGTTCCACTACTTTCGCGATCATTCCTACAAAAAGGAAAAAATACACCAAAGTAGCCAATTCGGGGCAAAATACTATAAAAGCAGTATAGAAATGCATAGAAAAATACGTCTTTGAAATAGGCCAAAAAGACTATACATTAGGCACGTATCAAATCTCCCCAAACCAAACCTTTACTCGCCCTCGAGTAAACTCAAAACTAAACTAATGGAACGGAAATGATAACTCAGAGCTAGCTTAACTTGTCTACTTGAACCGATTTAATGCAACGAGAAATCAACGATTAAAGCTAAGTAGTCAATACGCAAACGAATTATAAGTCGTTCGAGAAATAAAGTCGACCTATCGACCTTGCAAGACCAACAAAACTGGACTCTCACGTGGTCACTCTTCTCTCATGAAGCAAAGGGCAATTGTTATATGTAAAAGAGAGAAGAAAGGACAGTCACTCACCTAACTGCGACCTACATAGCATGCATGCAACAAAAATGAAAGACAATTCAAGTACTAATGCACACACTCCAACCAATAATGTCCGTCACAGCCGAGGATTTGCAAATAATATGGGAATAGTGAGGCTCAGGTGAGAAAAGGCAAAACAAGTTATGGAAATGTGGAGGTAAAAGCGTCAAGCTAGTTCCTAACAGGACCATAATAAACCATCCGGATCTCAACTGACTGAAAGACTAAACACAAGTGCCCTTCAATTGGCACAAAACTCACTAGACTCAAACACAATCTCCTCAAGAAAATATGGAATAAGAGTGGAGGAGTCAGACGGTCACAAAATTCCCTTTTTTTAAACACCGTCTGAAAATACTAACTGAAACAAACAACCCTTTTCGATTGTACATCTTCGAACATCTTCTCAACTCTGACAAGAGGGTACAACTGTTTTCTCAACAAATTTTTTCTTTCTTTTTTTTTTCGTTCCAGCTCTCTTTTTTTTTTTTTTTTTTTTTTTTTTTTTTTTTTTTTTTTTTTTTCATCATTTTTTTCATTTTCTTTTTTCTTTCACGTTTTCCTTCTTTTTTTCTCAATACTTTTTTTTTCTTTCCTCCTTCCTTAATACAGATACCAACTCCAACAAGAATGACAGACCAAACTGCAATGGAAAACATACCACAAGAGGACAAACTAACTAGCTTGACTAGACAGGCTTTGTTTGGAATGTAGCTAATGGGTCAAAAAGGCAAGTTTGGCTAAAGTGGAGCTAAATGGGTGAAAGATGTAAAGAAAGGGGAATTTGCAAGACCCTCCCTGCATATGACACCAACCACAAACCCGAATATGTGCATTTGACGAGAAATTGAATGTCATAAATGTGCAAATGAGATGAACATGCTATGCAAGGAGTACTACTCTCAAAATTCCTAATGAACTGGTCATGAATGGCACCAGTTATGGCTCTAAAAACTCAGAATTTTTAAGTAGTTTGCCAGTTTATAGGTCAAGTCTAAACAAATCACTATTATTTGAACAGAAATTCGTAGATTATGCGTATGACAAAGCTAAAAAACCATCAATAAGGTGCAAGGCTCAAGTAAATTGACAAGTTATAGTGCATTGTCATCATGGAAATCTACCGTTCCGACTCAACCTAAATGCAAAAATAAACGTGAAATTTTTGAATATTTTTTTTTTTTTTTTTTTGAAACTTTCTAATTTTTTTTTTTTTTGGATTTTTGATTTTTTTATTGAAAATAAACAACAATGCAAACTGAAAAATTAAACGTGAATGCAAAACAAATGCAGATGCAGACTCAAAAGGATGCAATACCCTCCCCAAACCAAAACGGACAACGCCCTCGTTGTCCTCCAGCATACACCAGCAGAAAAATGGGGGATGGGAGTATACAACCAACAAAAGAAAAATAAAGGAGACGAAATAAAAAGAGTAAGAGAACATACAAAACACGAACTTCCCCAAACCACCGTAAAACCGGGGAAGTGAGTAGACCAAGATACTACTCGTCGTCGTCAAGCACCGCCGTCTCCCAGGTACTCCGACTCAACAAAACGGTCTCCCCAAACCAGCAACAAACAAGGGGGACCTCTAGTCGTCACCTCCAGCCAAGTCCTCCGCAGTCGGTGTAAACGGGGGATCCCTCTCCTCCTCTCTGGCAGCTCGCTGTGCTGCCTGCTCAGCCCGCAACCGCACCTCTCGTGCTACCGGTGTCTCCTCCGCCTCTTCCTCTGTGTCAGAAGGCAGTGGAGGGTACCCGTCCGCTGGGTATCGGTAGAAGGAGGGATGTGGCCACCCCTCTGGAACTGGTCGTCGTGCTCGGATATGGTACTCGTAGACCGGGAATAAGGCAAGGGCCTGATCCCGTCTCATCTCAGTAAGGTACCTGCACATATCCAGAAGCAGACCATCACGACGCCCTTGGTCCATGACCTCGGGCGCCCCTAAAGTAGGAGGGCAAACAAAATTGGCCGGGAAAACCGAACCAGAAGGAGGAGGGGTAAGTGGAGTCACAGGTGTGGGTGTAGGCGTAGGCGTGGGGGTCGGTCCAGCCTGGGCCTGAGTCTGAGCCTGAGAGCTAGAAGATGCTCCGGCCTCCCGCTTCCTCTTCCTAGAAGAAGAAGTAGGAGTAAGGGTGAGGTGGTAAGTAGGTGGAGGTGGCCTCGCTCCCTCAGCAGCAGACGGGAGCGGTAAGAGTGGAGGAAGGGTAGAGCACTTCAAGGTAACAGACGTGGAGCCACAAATCTTCCACGTCCTCGCGCTCCCCTTCGCCTTTGGGAACCAGGCGAAGTCAGCCATGGCACCCAGGTCAAGGTAAACCATCCTATCAGGTGCAGTAAGTCCAGGCTCAGTGGGGTAAAGGTGGCGGGCAATCCTAGTCACTAGCCCGCCGCAGACAACAATGGTCTTGACCCGAGTCCCAATTCCGTTCCAATGCTGAGCTACTAGATAGGCAATGTTTAGAACAAACGGGGTACCGTAGTCAATGTTGAGGTACCCCGCGAGAATCGCTAGCTCAGTGTTGGTCACGTTATTGGGCTCAGGTCGCCCAAAGATGGTCTCTCCTATCAGACGCAAGTAGTAACGGGGCGCAGGTAGGTGAACGTGAGCTCCCTTCCGTGCGTGGAAGGGGGTGTGAGTAAGTGCAGCCCAAAGTGGCTGAAGGAGGTCTCTAGGTGGGTCGGTGGGACCGTCACTAACTAGGCCTAAAACCTGCCCAAACCGGGCCAAAGTCCAGTGGTGCGACTCATTGCGGAGTCGAAAGTGAATGCAAGGACTGGAGTGGTGAGCAGTATAAGAGTCGGTGTCGAAGGAATAGGAGCTAAAAAACTCATATGTAGGGATACGAATAGTAGCCTCCTGCATGGTAATCAGACCCGACATACCCGTCCCGTTCAACAAACTACAGACCTCCTTATAAATACCTAAGGTCCCTAGGTCAGTCCGTGCAAGGAAACGGGTGGGGGAGAGAGGGCATCGAAGTAAAGCGGCTAACCGAGTCCGGTGAGCCTCTGAAGTGAAACGTACTGTAGGCATCTTTGGTAAAGGTGTGAGAGTGCCCTCTCCCGTAACAACAGCCTCAGAAGGGCTGGAAGTGATGGCTAACTGGCTAGCCTGCTGGTTCGGCCTCGGTGGCACCATACCAGGCTGCGGGAAACGAGGGGTGAGTCATCTGTCCAGCATGGAGAAGGGCCTGGCAGGAGTGGTGGCTGGTGTAGCCTGAACTGAGCTTCCGGCTGAGCTGGTTGCGGTGTAAACTGTCCCTGCAGCTGAAACAAGGAGAACCGGTGCTGCAGTGGTGACTAAGGCGGAGCTAGTGGCAACAGCAGGGGCCACTGGCTCGCTCACGGGCTGACTGGAAGTGGTACTAGTGGAAGGCAGCGAACTAGTATCCATCCTGCAATCAAATCAAGGGCTTAATGAGAAAGAAAGGCTGCTAACCGTGGCTAAAATAAAGCGTTAACCAACATGTGACAGCAAAAGGTGGCCCTATCAGTCGAAAAATTCAACTTCCAGCATGTAAAATCCAACAATCCTCAATGAATTCGAAAGGCAGCATGTGAGTGGTGCTAAAATGATAACGTAATGACTGCTAAAGGGGCTAACACAGCATGAGAACCACATATGGGAGTACATAGGACTCCTAGCAGTCGAAGATTTCTACTCACAGTACGAGATTTCCCAATAATTCACATCAAGTAATGGCGATAGGGGACGGTAAACAGCAGTTAACAACAGCAATAAGTAGGAAAGAACTGAAGTTAAGCAAGGAAGGCAACAGAAAAGACCGTCTGACAGTCGACAAATTTCGACTTACAGGCCCTAATCGCGGAAATCTCCCGCAAATTTCGAATAAACAAGCAGAAACAGTGAGGGATTGGGATAAGATCATCAAGCAAGCTCATTAAGGGTATATAAGCACAATTAAGTCGAAGAAAATTCAACTAGATATGGATTTTTCGAACCCTAATTCAAAATCACCTCAAGGAAATCGAATTAATCGAAGAGAAAACGCAAAGAGTGTGAATGAAACACTTACTTGATGATGATGATCCTATAAAAGCAATTAAACTTCAAATAACAAAGCAATGAAGGCGGATTTTGATCGAAAAAACCGCAAACCCTAATTCCCTTTAAAAATAGTGAAGATGAACACAAATAGAGGGGAAAACAAGGGGCTATTGAAGATTAAAGTGCTAGTAATGGAATGTAGGTGACGGATTTGGTGATTTGGGCAAGAAAATTGGGGATTTGGGGGAGTGAAAATCGCAATTAGGGAGGGGGTTAGACGGAATTAGGGTGAAATGAAATAGAATTAGGAAAATAAAGAGTTTTAAGAAAGAAAACTCCCGTGTCCACTGTTCATTTCACTCGATCGAGTGGTTTTTAAATCACTCGATCGAGGACTTTTGATGTCCCCTCTATTCGATCGAGTAAGCATCCCTTCGATCGACCAGTTCCTCTGTGGCCTTTCTCGATCGAGTAACCAGACAGCTCGATCGACCCAATTTCCACTCGATCGAGGATTTCCTCTTGTAGACTCTTGGATTTCCGTCTTTACTTCCTTGAAGTGCGTGAAATCTCCCCAATCCTGCATAAAACATATCCAAAAACATCCCAAAATACCAAATACGCAGAAAACACAGTCTATAGTCTTAGTCTATGCTAAAAATTGTCTAAACTAGTTGTCCTAATTAAAACGTAATAAAGCAAATTCAAAGGAAATTCAACGAATTGTCTATTATAATTTGTTACACGGGGCATTTCCCCGTTTAGTTCTCATCAGCTTTCAGTAGCCCCTTCGTGGGCTTCTGACTGGAGGATGTCACCTCAGCGATACTGACCGACCTCTTCATCTTCCATGAGCTTGAATCACTATTTGCAACAGTAGGAGGTATGTAGTTCCAGTCTATGTAGGTTCGAACTTTCTTCGTTCTCGCTCCTCTGTCATCTTCTTTGGCATCCTTGGCTCCAGTTTGATTGATAATGGTTGCGCCATGTCCCTTGACAGCTCCTTTCTCGCTTTCATCTGTACCTGCAGCAAAAAAAACAGACGAACTTTCCTCCTTCTTGCTCTCAGTCTGAGGCGGAGGGTTAACAATAACAGCAATATTCTCCAAATTTTCATCTGGAGCGTCAACAACAGGGACAATAGAAGAAAGAGCATTGCAAGGCTGAACTTGCATGGGAGCTCTCGGAACTTGGACCGATGAAAAATCGGCTCCTCATCCCCTACCCGAAATGTCAAAGTCTTCCCATCGACGTCTATCACCGCACGGGCAAAGTGGATAGAAATGGTCTCCCTAAAATAATAGGGGTGTGTGCATCTTGAGGGGATATCTAAGACAACAAAATCGACGGGAATAAAGAACTTCCCGATCCGGACAGGTACGTCTTCTACTATACCTAATGGCCGTGATAGACTACGGTCGGCCATTTGACATCATGTTGGTGCAACTCGGTTTTGTCAAACCAAGTCTCTTAGCCAGAGACAAAGGTAAGGCACTTACGCTAGCGCCTAGGTCGCATAACGCATTATCAATCAATCGCATACCGATGTGACAAGGGATCGAAAAACTACCCGGTCCGATTGCTTAGGGGTAACTTATTTTTGAAATAGGGTGACCCTATCTCGTCAAAGCTACGGTCTCTTGTCATTTATAGTCCTCTTACGTGCTAAAATTTCTTTCATAAATCTTAAATAAGAAGGTACCTTAGTCAGCAATTCAGTGAATGACACGGAAACTTCCAAGTTCTTCAAAAGTTCAACAAATTTGCTAAACTGTTGATTAACTTTGGTATTCTGCAGCCGCCTCGGGAAGGGAACCGTGATTGGTATCTCGAGTCCCTTGTTTCTCGCTTCCAAAGTGTCTTCTGGTGCAAGTTCGGTATCCTTTGGACGCCTCTTACCTCTCGAACGAGGTCTTTCCGGTGATTTCTCGCTTAAACGAGCACTAGCAGGCTCTCGAATAAGCTTCCCGTCATCAATATCACTCGATCGAGCAATGTGCTCACTCGATCGAGCGGTTTCTTCATCAACGTCAGTCGATCGAGTAACATTTCCACTCGATCGACCAACCTCAGCTTCCTGTTCATTCGATCGAGCAGAAAGACTACTCGATCGAGGGCTTTCTTCACCATTTCCACTCGATCGAGCTCCAGATTTCAGTCGATCGAGTAACTCATTTGTCGTGAGTCCTTTTTTCTTAACAGAACACTGTTCACCATCGTGAGAGCTTCCTCGGGTCCGATTCTTTGTACTTAGGTCCCTCATAAGAAAGACCGCTTCTCAATTCTATCAAATTTACCGTCTCATTTGGGTTCTTCTCATTTTGAGTCGGTAAATGACCCGGCTTCCTCGAGGATTGATTCGCGGCAAGTTGGGCAACTTGAGTCTCAAGTGCCTTGAATGCCGTGTCCTTCTGTTGTAATTGCTTTGCAATGGACTGCATCATGGACTTTAACTCACCCATCTCACTCACCCCACTAGATGACGAAGCACTTTGGTTAGGAGGGTTGAAAGACGGAGGCTTCTGATAGCCTTGTTGGTTCTTATGCGGTGGGATATACGGTTGTTGCTGCTGATTTGGAGGAGGAGTAGGATTGAGCACGTTTTGGCTTGTCCACCTCAAATTGGGATGGACCTTTGGCTCGTAATGAGTGTTGTTTTGCCTGTAATGTTGAAAGGCAGCACACTGCTCATAAGGACTAGGACAATAATCAGAGACATGTCCATCTCCCCCACACCTTGTACAGACGAAAGGACCGTCTGTCATAGCATTAACCTGGTACATTCCTCCCTTGAAAGCTCCCCCTAGTTCATACTTGTCAAACCTCACGGTAAGGGCTTTAAGTGCAGCGACAGAAGAGGATTCAGCGGCTCTCCTTTGGTTTCCTCTTGAATTCCCATATTCGGCCTTATGAGTGGCCAAATCGTCTATGATCTTCCATCCCTTGGTCGCTCCCAAGTTGTCAGCAAATCGACCATTGGTGCAGATCTAAAATAGCCCCTCGATCGTCATATAAACCATTGTAAAAATGGTTGCACAAGCTCCACTTTTCAAAACCGTGGTGCGGTATGGTTCGCACTAGTTTCTTAAATCGAAGCCATGCCTCGTGGAAGTTCTCGTCAGGCCCTTGTTTGAAACTTGTTATCTGAGCTCTGATGGCGATGGTTCTCGAAGCAGAGAAGTACTTTTTATAGAACGGTAATGCTAGCGAATTCCAATCCGTTATGCCGTGGGCAGCTCGGTCCAAATCCCTATACCACTCCCTTGCAGCATCGCGGAGTGAGAAGATGAACAAGGTTTCTTTTATCTGATCCGCTGTCATGCCAGCGGGAGGAGGTATGGAGCAGCAGTAATCAATGAAAGTCTCCATGTGCTTTGCCGCATCTTCGTTTGCAGCCCCACCGAACTGATTCTTCTCAACCATGTTAAGGTAAGAAGGTTTCGGCTCGAATTTCCGAGCTTCCCCTGGTAGCTCGAATCCTTTGTAAAGATCCTCGGTGAGGGTTCGAATGACGGCAATGGTCGCTTCTTCGGCCATTTCGGGAATGTCGGAAAAATAACGGATTCAACCGACGAATTGGAAACGGAGAAGACGGTGGATTGTCTTGAACGATTCGTTCTCGTAGAAGGCTGGAACGAGAACTAGACTCTTCCTCTAACTGTTGTTCTTTAAACAATCTCCTCTTTACGTGCAAAGATCTTTCAATCTCTGGATCGAACGGTAGTAGTGGACCACCCTGCGACCTGCGCATAAGAAGAAACTACAACAAAAATGAGAATAGTCCAAGGAACTGGTGTCCCTTAGACCGAAAAAGGATTAAAACGAAACAACTAATAAATTGAACAATTGCCTCCCCGGCAACGGCGCCAAAATTTGACACGTCTGTCGCGTACCTGTCAAAAATAAAACCTAACGGTCTCAACTAAAATGTAGTAGAGGCAGTCGAGTATCGAATCCACAGGGAGGTAATGCAACTATAGCTATCTATTTCTAATCCTATGGTAACAATTGGTGTTGGATTGAATTTTGGTTCCTAAACTACGGAGTTGAAAGGCAGTAAATTACGATTTAACTATCAAGAAGAGAGAGACATGTCGGGATTTCGGTTCACTACGGTAATCCAACAACTCAGCAGTGAATGGCTCAGACGAACTAATGTGAGACGGATGTTAGAAGGTCCTTTCGGTCCACTTCCTACCCTAAAATACCACTAACTGAACTTTCGTCCTCATTAGGGCAGTCTACTGTTTATAGCAGGCCTATTTAGTCCAATCTTTCGATCCAGGATTAATTGTAGCCAGTTTAATGGGTGACATAGAAGCGTGCACTCAACTAGGTCGGGAATTACAGTTAAATTGCTATAGTGACAGAGTCTCGTAATCAATTCGTTTAATTCATTCACTACATCGTCATTTTCTACCGCAGATTCCCTAATCCCAACATGAAGGGGGTTTAGCTACTCATATTCTTAATAAAACTAACAGCAAACAATTTCCCAGCAGATGACATAATGAAATGAACGATAAAATGCGATAATGATAAATTACGGCAAGAGAATAAATAAAGCAAGCAAGGAATTAATGCAACAAGAAGGTTAATTATTATTAAGGGAAGAGAGGATATTACAATCCGAGCGATTCCGGCGTAAAGAACAACCGAGTCCGAGTGAAATAATCCCAAAATGAAAGTAACAGTAGAGAAAGTCCAAAGCAACGTAGCAAAGGTAACAGCAGTTTTCTAGTATGAAAGATGATGAATTAACCTAATTAACTTAGGTTTAAATAGAAAAAGAACTAAGGTTGCGGAAATAAACAACACATGGACTAATTAAAGCCTATTCCCGTGAAAACCACTCGATCGAGTGGATTAAACCACTCGATCGACCAACATCTCAGCAGAAGTCCCTCGATCGACCAACTTCTTACTCGATCGAGGACTTGGTCATGTGCAGCTTACTCGATCGACCAGCAAACACTTCGATCGAGCATCAGGGAGCCTAGAAACCACTCGATCGACCAGCAAACAACTCGATCGAGCACTTGTATCTTCAATTCAGCTCACGTCTTCACCCAAGTGCCTCGTAATGCGTGCAACGACACTTCCAAGTGCAATATCTTACTCTGGGACAATCCCGTCTCCTCTAAATGCATGCAAAAGGACGAAAAGGAGTATGGTTCCACTACTTTCGCGATCATTCCTACAAAAAGGACAAAATACACCAAAGTAGCCAATTCGGGGCAAAATACTATAAAAGCAGTATAGAAATGCATAGAAATACGTGCTGAAATAGGCCAAAAAGACTATACATTAGGCACGTATCAATTTCGTTACTCCAACCTTTAACGGGACGCCCCTCAAACGACCTGGATGTTCGGGTCGGCCGATCGCTCTAGCAAGAACGTCATTACGACCACTGGGAGTGAATTTCCCTTCTTCTACCTCTTTCAATACGTTGTCTTATAATATATTAAATAAACTTCAAATTATATTTGTGACTAAAATAATAAAGTTAGTAATGAACTCGTCTTAATAAAATAATGCTTACTATGTTGGCCAACACTTCCTAATCATATTTGTCACGCGACCGGGATCCTTTAGGCGTGTGCCCTTCTTTATAAGTTACATGCCGATCCACCTCTTTCACTCCCTTTGCCACCTACACATTAACATGGTAACATTTATACACGTAAATGTGTATCAATGCAAGTCCAAGTGTGATTAAAAAAATAAAGTCTCACAGGGGAATAATGCATGCTACTTACGAGGTTCTCTTCTATTTTCAGAACCGCCTCGAGAACCATACCATTTCCCCTTCTTGCATGAAATGTTAGCACGATTTCTTCTGCTAACGGCCTTCAAATAATTATATAAAAGCGCAAGTAGATGAGATAATAAAAAGATTATATAAAGGACTCATTAATTAAAAAAATGATAGGTAAATCGTTAAAAGGCGAGGATATTTAACCTGAAATTTCTCAGTAGTTCTCATCTTTTTGAAAAGATCCCATTGTTCCTGCTTGATGGTGGGACACTTGTTTTCCGGTGGGCTCTTACGCATCTCCCCCGTTGCCTTGTCCACATACAACCAATCCCTAGCAACGTCACACCTCCACCGCCCTGTGGACATCCGCTGCCTTATGCATTAAATACGGATCATGGCTTTCATCGGGTATAATAAAGCCTTCCTTTACACGAGCCAAGTATAACTCCGCCAATTTTGGATTCAAATTTCTAAAATCATCTAAATGGATAGGCACAAACTGTCTTGTGCAAGTACCAATCCAACTGGAGAAAAGACCCGCATTTGGACCAGTAGGGAAACCCATCTCACTCCATGTTATTTCGAACGGCTGTTTAGCGGCTATAGCTGCAATGACTTTCTGGCACTTCGTAGCACCCCTCTCACCAGGCTTATTATCACCAGGCTTATTATTCTTTTGACTTCTTTTACGTTTTTCACCCATGATAATCCTAAAACCCAAATATGAATGATATAGGAAATGAACAACTTAACAACGTACATGCAGAGTATTATCTAAAACCCTAAACCCTAATAGGAATGAAAATTTAAAACAACAGATTGAGCTTCTAAAATCCTAAACCCTAATAAGAGGAGTGAAGTAGATGATGCGGGATGATAAAGATAACAAAGAAGACGAAAAACAAACAGATGCATGAAAAAGAAACAAGATGATCGTCTTAAAACCCTAATGACGAAACACAAAATTAAAGTGAACATACCTGATGATGATGATGATAAAGAGAACGAGCAGGATGATAAGGGAAGGCAACGGAATCTGGGCGTCGGAAATTGGGCGACGGGCTAACGAGAATGTAGAAAGCGAGGAAGAGAGAAGAATTAACTCGGGATACCAACGGTTGAACTAATGTTGTGTGTGTTTGTGTATGGCATGTTGTATGGGTTTCTAAATTAGTTTTTTATTAAGACAAACTATTGACAACGGGTGCTCAAAGAAGAACCGTTGTTATATGTTAATAACAACGGGTCAATAAAAGTCAACCGTTGTCAAAAGTTTATTACAACGGTTAAAATATACCCGTTGTAATATATTTTCACCAAATTTGCGCCAAATGAAATATGTCAAAAAAATCATTGACAACGGGTAGAGGTACTACACCCGTTGTTGAAAGTATTAACAACGGGTAATTTAAATATAACCGTTGTTATTGTTGAACCTTTTTTTTTTAAAAAAATTACTGTAATTCCATTACAGTCCAAACCTATAACAATACATCGTAATAAAATGAAGCACCATATATCGCAACATTATTCAAACAATTTCAACACCAAAGATCCACATCTAATAATAAGATCAAGAAAATAAGACAACACCAACATGCATGCATACTGCATATCTAAGCTACAGGATTTACCATGCCATGCAAATTTGGGAATTTTTATTTAACAATATAATGACCATTATTGATTTACCAATAAATTAAACCATCAAATTATTGGTCTGAAAATGACTCAAAATGTTGGTCGTCCATATCACTGTGTCCTGATGAACTATCTCAGGATCGGGGACGTTTCTTGGATGTCATAATTTCTTCGTTAACCCAAATACCTTCACCATGGTCATCACGCATATAGATGCTTTCAGTGTCCACATGATCAGTGTCAACATCGTCGAAATAAGATACAGTGGTAGACTGATCCATTCCCTAAAAAACGACATCCTGATCATCATCACCATTATCGGATGGATTACTCCTTCTACTCCTTATATACAATACAACAGACCACTTCTTATCCATAGGATCGGTGACATAGAACACTTGTTTAGCTTGGGATGCCATTATGAAAGGATCATCCTTATTATTGCCAACCTTACCCAGATTGACCAACGTAAATCCCATCTTATCCTTTCGGACACAATGGATGTTGTTATCAACTTGATTACATCGAAACAAAGGCATTGTGAAATCAATGTAATCTAGTACCAATATTTCTTGAATAACACCATAATAAGGGCATTTTCCCCAAATAGGCTTTTTATCTTTTGAAGTAGCAAAGTGCATTGCCTCAAATTCAGAACTCACACCACTATTTTGCATTGTGCTCAACTCATCTTGTTCGCGGGTGTAAAAAGTATATCCATTAATGGCAAAACTGTTGTAAAAGGTGACCTTGGCATTTGGACCTAAACCAAGACGTAGTAACCTAGGAGAGATGTCATCACCAGTTTGATCAGTACACTCTAAGACAATATTCCTAAACCACTCTGGAAATGTCTTCGTATGCTCGTTCGCAATCCACTTCTCGGTCTTGTTTTGGTGATCGTATTTGAGCTCATCTTTGTGTTGTTGAATATAAGGTTGCACCTCATCTTCGTTGTTTAGCACATACATGTGTGCTAAATGCAACATTTCACGTGTCACAATTTTTTCAACTCGGCCCCTAATACCTTTTCCGGTCATCCAGTCACTATGACGATTCTTAGGAACCCCAATCAACTCCTCAGGGGAGAGATGAGCGTAACAATATGAAATAGCTTCGTCTAAAATAGCGCGTTCAGCAATACAACCTTCCGGACGATACCGATTAGATGTATAGTCCTTGTAGACTTTCATCAATCTTTCGAAAGGATACTGGTATCTCAAGTACACGGGCCCAAGGTACAAAATCTCCCTAACCAAGTGAATGGTCAGATGAATCATGATAGTGAAGAAAGAGGGTGGAAAATACATTTCCAACTGACAAAGAGAGGTTACAACGAGGTCCTGCAATGAATCCGCGTCATCGGGATCGATGACTTTCTCGCATATGGACTGGAAGAAGAGACAAAATCTAGTTATAGCATATCTTACCTTTTCAGGTAAAATGGAACGAATAGCCACCGGTAGTAATTGTTGCATCAAAGTGTGACAATCATGTGACTTTAACCCGGTGAGTTTTAGGTCTTGCATCGACACTAGGCTCTTGATGTTCGACGAATAACCATGTGGCACTTTAATTCCATTTAAGCATGCACAGAACTCTTTTCTCTCATTCCGTGAAAGGGTAAAAGCTGCTGGCGGTAAAAATGTACGATTACCTCTCTTCTGTGGTCCCAACTCTAGCCTAATACCCATCATTTTCATATCTTCCCTAGCTGCGGCGTTATCCTTTGTTTTACGAGGAACATTTAGAAGGGTATTGATAATATTATCACAGACATTTTTCTCAATGTGCATGAAATCGAGGCAATGCCTGACCTCCAGGTCAGGCCAATATGGAAGTTTATCAAAAAATATGGATCTTTTCTTATACCCACGAGTAGACAATTTAGAGCCGCTCTTCTTCCCATAATCTATCTCAATATGCTTTACTTTCTGATAAACTTCATGCCCACTCAAAATTCTAGGAGGTTGACGAAGTTCTTGTCTTCCATTGAATGCTTTCTGCATCTTGCGATAACAATGCTCATGATACAAGAACCTCCTATTTCCCATATACACATACTTACGAGCAGACTTCAAGTATTCAGACTCGATATCCTCCCCACACAATGGACAAGCCTCTTTCCCATGAACTGTGTGCCCAGAAAGGTCGCCATAAGCCGGATAGTCAGTTATTGTACACAATAACATCGCTCTCAAATTGAAAGTTTCGTTCTTATATGCATCAAATACTTCTATCCCACTATCCCACAACAATTGCAAATCATCTAGAAGAGGTTCCAAATATACATCTATATCATTTCCAGGTTATTTAGGGCCGGAAATTAACAACGACAACATCAAATACTTTCTTTTCATGCACACATATGGAGGTAAGTTATAAATAGCCAACACTAGTGGCCAAGTACTATGTTGGCTACTCATGTTTCCGTGTGGGTTCATTCCATCAGTGGACAACGCTAGACGTAAGTTTCTAGGTTCATTGCCGAACTCGGGATACTTAGCGTCGAACGATTTCCGTTGCTTACCATCTAGGGTGTCTTAGCTTTCCATCATTTATTCTTCCTGTTTCATGCCAAGTTAACATTTTTGCATCATCGGGATTCGCATAAATCCTTATGACTCTTGGTATCAATAGAAAATACCACAACACCTTAGCCGGGATCCCTTCCTTATCCTTATAACGCCACTCCAAACATTTAGGGCAATTGGTTAAGTTTTGATATAATTTCCGATACAATATGCAATCATTTGGACATGCATGTATTTTCTCATATTTCATACCCACTCCTCTTATTAGTTTTTTCGCCTCATATGTCTTAACAGGTAGAACATTACCATCGGAAAGCAACTCCTTTATCAAGGCTAAAAACTAGTGAAACACGTGTCACTCACCCCATTTGCCCCCTTGATATTATACAACTTCACCACAGCCGACATTTTTGTGAACTTACAACCAGGATACAGAGGTGCTTCAGACTCACACAACTTCTCATACATGTTGTTAAGGTCATCCCAATTACTAGTGTCATCACCTACATCTTCAAAAGCAATGGACTCATCATCATTCTCTTCATTATCTATAGACCCAACATTCAACTTCTCTACTTCCAACTCTTCCAACTCAAATAACTCGGCAAACTCGGGATCATCGAGTTAGCCTTTCGTGTACCTCAACATCATCTTCTTGAGTTATTCTCTTCCTCTAATGATTCCCCATGAAAAATCCAAAGTGTATAGGATCGACTAAATCTCCACTTTTCTAGGTGTATTTTAACGTCCGGAAAAGCCATATAGCTAATATTACCACATCTTTCACAAGGACATGCAATACTAGAAAAACCTTTCAAATTGTTCGAAACGAATTCATAAAATTCAGCTAAACCATCCTTGTAGGTGCGGTCACTCATATTTGCATCAATCATCCAAGTTCGAGTCATTATTCTACATTCGTAATAATAGGCAACTAATTCAGAAAATACAATAATAGGCAAACAAATAAACGAAATTCAGGAAAGCAATTAAGCTAAATTATCAACAAATTAGATAATAACCCAAAAAATCCTATATCTATAAGCGTTGCTAAGAAACATATATATACCTGATTGATAAACACGATGAGGGAGAGAAGACGTGACAACAGTGACGGAGATGAAGACAGAGAGAAGATCAGGGAGGAATGGAGGATGATATAGTAGCAGTATTAGCTTGTGTTTGTATTTTGTAGCGTATAGCAGAATAAAGCAATATGTTGTTCTTAAGATTTTCATAATATTAATAACAACGGTTATTGAGTCTACAACCGTTGTTAAAAAGTATTAAAAACGGGTTCTAATATAACCGTTGTGATTACTTTTCACTAATTTGGCGCCAAACCATTAACAACGGTTAAAATTTAACCGTTGTTATTAGTTTTTTCATTAACAACGGTTGTTTAAGTATGACCCGTTGTTAAAACCAATAACAACGGTTAACAACACAGAACCGTTGTAATTAAGTTTGGTAAAATTCGCGGAATCAATTCTACAACGTGTTTTGATGATTTTCGTGAATAAGCGTTGTTAAAGAGCCGTTGTGGTTGTCTGTATTTGTAGTAGTGTATCAATCTGTAACCGCCTCGAGAACCATACCATTTCCCCTTCTTGCATGCAATGTTAGCACGATTTCTTCTGCTAACGGCCTTCAAATTATATAAAGTGCAAGTAGATGAGATAATAAAAAGATTATATAAAGAACTCATTAATTAAAAAAATGATAGGTAAATCGTTAAAAGGCGAGGATATTTAACCTGAAACTTCTCACTAGTTCTCATCGCTTTGAAAAGATCCCATTGTTCCTGACTGATGGTGGGACACTTATTGTCTCCCAGTGGGCTCTTACGCATCTCCCCCATTGCCTTGTCCACATACAACCAATCCCTAGCAACGTCACACTTCCACTGCCTTAGGGCACCCCCTGCCTTCTGCATTAAATACTTATCATGGTATTCATCGGGTATATCAAAGGCTTCCTTTATACGAGCCAAGTATAACTTCCCCAATTTCGGATTCAAATTTCTAACATCATCTAAATGGATAGGCACAAACTGTCTTGTACAACATCCAATCCAACGGATAAAAAACCCGCATTTGGACCAGTAAGGAAACCCTTTGAGCTCCATGTTATTTTAAGCGGATCTTTAGTGGCTATAGCTACAAAGGCTTGCGGGCACTTCGTAGCACCCCTCTCACCAGGCTTATTATCATCCCCACGCTTATTATTATTTTGACTTCTTTTCCGTTTTTCACCCATGATAATCCTAAAACCCAAATATGAATCAAATAGTTGATGTGACCATTATTTGCGCACATTTAGTCCCCTAATTGAGCCTATTTTGCATACTAGTATAGCATTTCATGGCCATTTTATCCGTCAAAACCTTCCTATTTGCTTTTCTATCGCATTTCATATGTTTTGTAGGAAAGAAGATAATAAGGCGAAAATTCCCGTCTTTCGTGCGTATTCAGAAGCTATTTGACGATATTTGATGGACTAGTATGAAGAGGAAGCGAGAACTAAAGACTAATCCCACAAGAATAAAATGGAAGTAAAGGAAAGGGAAGAATAAAAGAGAAAACGAGATAGCACTCCAATCCGTGCGGCTTCTCTAGAATCCGGACGTCCCCAAACTACAGAAGACGTGCGTCTTCACCCAAAACCGCCCGTCTTCCCCTGCTACAATCCGCCCGTCTTCATTCAAAGTCGCCCGGGCAAAATCTCCAGAATCCGCCCGTCCCGACACTAAGACGCACGGATTCCAGTCCAGCACAAATCCGTTTCTTCAAGCTTAAAAGAAAGACGCCCTTCCTTCGAAAAATACCGGCGTCTCCCTGCCCAAATCTCAAAAGTGTAATTACTAGTTTAGCCCTTAGTTAACCCTAATGCATCCACCTAATTTCTACTATAAATACCCCACTTGTAGATAATCAAGGGGGGATCCTTGGATCAAGTTTCTATTAGGTTAATTCAATCCTTCTTTAGATTAGATTAGGAGTAGATCAGAATAGATTATCATTTAATCTTTCCACAAATCTCACATTAATCTCTCCTTAATTATTGTTCAAGTTTATTATTTCAAGTTCATCATTTTGGGTAATTGAAGATTATTGGGTTATTATTGGGAGATTGACAACCTTCCATCAATCATCAAGTTCTTCTATTATTCTTTGCTTTATTGTTAGGATCATCTTAAGTTGGTATAATTCCTTTACTCTTTACTCTTTATTGTTCATTTCTTCATTCTATTATCATGCTTATACTTGTTGTGATGATTGACACAATTAATGACATGTTCTCCATGATAATGAGTGAGTAGTTTCTTTAGCTAGGATTAGTGGGTAAATAGGGAAAACCAACATGGGATTGATTCATGCTTAATCTAATATGTTTTCATAATCAAATTGCTTGCTTGTTGTGATGTCAACTTTATGCACATGTTATGTATGATGAAATGCTAAGCCTATGAATCCTTGCATTTACAACCATCTCTTATCTACTCAACTTGACTTGTAAGATATAAACCAACTCGAGTCTTGTTAGACCATGCATAGAAGTTGAATAGGAGGAAAGTAAGTCGACTTGTAGGTGTTGTACAATCTAATCGATTCGGCTCCGGGACCCAACCCTTTCTATGAACCGTAAGACATAAACCAACTCGGTTCCTCCACAACATTAATTGCTTGCATATAATTGTAAACATGTTTGTATGATCAACACCATGAATCCCCTATGACCTCATAATATCCTAGCATCTTTAATTAATTGCTTACATCCTTCTTTTATTGCTTGGTTTACTTTATTGCTTGCAATAGTCTAGAACACAACTACAAACCCAAATCAATTGTGACACTAGCATAAATTGAGATAGATAGACTTAGAACCCAAAGCACACTGTCCCATGGATCGACCTCGACTTACCACTAACTAGTTGTTTGTTGAGTATTATAAATGTGTTTGATTGGATGTGACCCGACGACATTCACCCATCAAAATGGCGCCGTTGCCGGGGATGGTGCTATGTGATTAAGTTCTTACTTGTTTGTCTATTTTGATTTTGCTTTCACCTTGAGGAACTTGTTCCTCAAGGATTGTTCTTACCGTTTTTGTGTAGTTTCTATGCTTGTAGTTGTTTCCTTGTCTTAGCTATGATGGCTCAAGACTTGACACATGGTGTATGTGGTAGATTCTTTGAGTATGATTATGGGTATGGGGAGTTTGAGGAGCAAGTCAACACAAACCTACCTTACTATTTGTACAATGAAAATCCTAACCACTACCCCAATTTTTCCCACCAAAGTCACCACATCCAATATCCACAACATCCACCCACCTTATACCCACTTCATAATGAGTTTCAATTGTCACGATGCAACCACTTTCACACTTACCCACAACAAGAAGATGAACCCATTCAAAATGTGATCCTCCAAATGATGGGAGATCAACAAAACTTCTTCAAACAAATGCTAGAGGAGAGCCAAAAGAGGGACAATGTTCTTCAAGGCATTGTTGCCCAAGGCGAGGAGTTGGAGATTCAAATTGCCCAATTAAAAGAATCCCTAGAAACCACTCCCCACCATCCTTTGGACATTGAGCATGAATGCGAATTTGAAGTAGTAACTTTTGATATGGAAAATGAGAAGTGGGAAGAGCCAATCTCCTTGAGCTCTTGTGACTATGAAAGTGTTATGTTCGATGAGGAAGACATGAGGTTGAGTAAGCCAAATACTCTTAACCTTTGTGAGTATGAGGGTGTGACCTTTGAAGTGAATATTGGGATGTTGGAGAAAGAGTTGCATGAAGCCCCCATCTATGATTCGTATGAAGATAACAACAATGATGATGAGCCTAACGGGTAGACTCATAATATCACCTTGCTTGAGGAGCCTATCCTTGAGACATTTGAGATACCCTATCATGAAGAAGAACGTCCTTCCTTTATTCCTCATGAAGACCACTTGACACCTATCATGGAGCCAATGATCATTGAAGAGGATATGGTAGATCTTCTTCAAAAGGTCAAAGTATCATACAAGAGCTACTTGGTGAAAAAGCTCAAAGAGAAAATTGCTCGTGAGGCCACTTGTGAAGATTTGGCACCCACAATGTCAACTTCTAGGGAACTCGATCATCAAAGCCATGACAATTCTCTTTCCACCTTGGAAGGATTGAAAAATCAAAATGCTATCATCATCACCAAGATTGAAGAAGAAGTTGGTAAGTGGAAGTCTACGGATGAAAATGAACCACACTTCATGCCTAGTGTTGACAAGAATCATGGGCTTGTTCGTTGGAAGCATCGAGAAAGCTCTAATGCCAAGGACAAAGCAAGAAAAAGAACATTCTACAAGCTTACTTAGCCAAATTTCATATTCAAGTTGAGCAACCCATACTTGTGCTTATTTGGAGCTTGTTCACAAGCCTTTGATCTCTTATTAAGAGCCTTGAGCTCTATGGATAAGAATTTCTACAATTTGAACTAGTTTGGTGGAGTCCTATCTCAAACCACCATTTGTAAGATATTTCTTGGCCCCTTTTACTTTGTATAATATTGTACATTATTGCATTTACATTTAATTTCTTGCATGAGAGTGGTGAGAGAGAGAGTCATCTTACATGTTTAATGAGCAAATTTCAGAAAAAGATAAGGAGGAATAGCAAATCGGTGAAAGGGTATGTTATTGCACGAAAAAGAAAGAAAAAGAAGAAAAGGAGCTGAAGACGCCCGGATTTAGAGAAAGACGCCCGTCCAGGACCCACGACAAAAGACTGGTTGGCGCTGTAGTAAAAGACGGGCGTATTCAACCCAAGACGCCCGTCCTGAGGGAAGACGTCCGTATTCTTCACGGGACGCCCGTTCCGCATGTCATCTAAAACAAGATTTTTGAGCTGCTAAGAAATCCGAGCGGATTTCTGAAAATTCGCCCGTCCCGACCAAGACGCCCGTCTTCTATTCTCACAAGACGCCCGTCCCGACGCGAAGACGCTCGGATTGGGCCTATTTTCTCGGATAACCCGGGTTGGCCCCACCCTTATCCGCTCGGATTCCCCCTTTCTTCTATAAAACCACCCCCTTTCTCCCTCATTTCTTCACCTTATCAAACCCTAAACACTCATCTCCATCCTCACAAACACTCCCCTCACATCTAAAGCCAAGCAAAACCCCATTTCCTCAAAATGGCACCATTGATGAACCTCAAAGGCAAGGCCAAGAAATTGGTTGAATCCACCGGAAAGAAACGCAAGGGATCATCCTCTTCAATACCACGGGAGGTAGTGCTACCAAGGAACTCCCAACCCATAATGAGGGGAGGAATTGAACAACTTGACTACTTCCAAGAGGTGCTATTTGAATCCAATGACCACCGCAAGAACTTCGTCAAATTACTAGGTAAGAACTACGAACCCACTCAATTCGTAGATACTAGGGTGTTGGAAATCCTTAAGATAAGGTACCCTACCGAGATGTTCTTTGATGGTCTTGGCATTGGGAAACTTTTCCATGCCCATGAGGAGACGTACCTTAGTCTCACCCTTGAATTCTTGAGTAGCCTTCGCATTGTAACGAATACCCACACCAATGTGGGCATGGAGTTTAGGTTGTGCAACCTAGACCATCATCTTTCACTCGAGGAATTCGCCTACATTTTCGGTCTTGAAGTGCCCACCAACTATACCGAAAAACCCGATAATTTCGGTGTGGACCTTCTTTGTAAGGCTATCTCCGGGAGGGATTTTACCCACCCAAAGCAATGTTATACCTTCGCCATCCAACATCCGGTGATTCGATTCACCGAGCGCTTTGTGGCCGGTATCATCAACGGGAGGTACGAACAAGATAGGTGTACTCTCATCGATTTAACCTTTCTTGAATCCTATTTGAATGTTCGAGCGGTGAGGCATTATAACTTCAATACGCCACTTGAGATACTTACTAGGTTCAATGATTTTGCTCAAGGAACCACTCAACTCAAGACCTTCGTGATGGGAGGTCTAATTACTATTTTGGCCCACCACCTTTGTCCCGGGTTCAATGCCCGAGGGACCTATACTCCTCTTGAGGGGAGGACTTTGATTGATGAGCACACCATCTTCAACCATCACCGATGGTGTAACTACACTCGAGACGGGAGTGTAGAGTGGCACACCAAAGGATGCACTTCAATGATCCTTGAAGGTTGGAAGATACCGGGCATTGACCCAAGATTGAGCCCATATTCGCCTCCACCAAGCTACCTCCTTGATATCCAAATTCTTGACAATCCCTCTCAAAGAGAAGAGCCGCACCGCCAAATACCTCGTGGAGGACCGGGAAGGCCTATCCGCCCACCCTCCTATGTACCTATCCCACCATACCCTACCCTATATACCGAATTCCGACCGGAAATCCCCAATACCCCGGGTATTAATGATTTGATGAAACTCATGAATAGAGTGGACCTCGGGGTGCATGAAGGGAGGGTCGACAACTACTTGGCCCTTTACCCCCAATACTATAACATGGCTCAACAAGGCTATGTTGACCCCAATGGTCCTTTGCCCTCTTGGGCACAACCGGAACACTTGTTCCCTAATCAAGGGAACCAAGCTTGGGATCGCCAAGGAGGAGGGTACTCGGGTCAAGGAGGAGAATTTGACCAAGGAGGGTATTGGGGTCAAGCAAGCGGGTATGACCAAGCCGGGAGTTCTCATCGTTATGACTATGATTAAGATGAGGATGACGAGTGAAAGAGGCCTACCTCACCACCTCCATTTGTATGATACCCATCTCTCCCTCTCTCTTTTGTATATACATTGCATTTAGTGTAGTTTTCGCATGCATTTGTATCATATTTCATTTGCATTATTTAGTTCATATAGTATAGTTTGCATTGTATATATCTCACATGATTCATGTAGATAGTTGCATATAGACTAGAATACATGCATAGTCACTAATGACCAATCCTATTCATTTCTACACTAGAGATAGTGTTTAAATCGGTTTGGGGAGGTTTGATCATAGGTGACTTAAGCATTTATCATGCATCATTTAGTATAGTTTAGATTGCATTCATTTGTTATATATGCCATATAGAATTGCATTTAGTTAGAGCATGCATTCATTCATATCATATCATTGCATTTGTACTTTATTTCCATAAAATCAAAAATCCAAAAACATGTATTTCCTTTTTATTCCTACTCCTACATGTACATTGAGGACAATGTCCAAAATAAAGTGGGGGATGGGAATTTATATTCCAAAATACATAAAAATTGAAAATTTTCGAAAAAACCATAAAAATTTGAAAATTGAAAACCCAAAAACAAGTTCATTTCTTTTGTAGTGTAGTCTTGTATATATTATTGTATATATTATGTTTGTTCTACCCTTGTTCACATTGATTGACTACGCCACATCCGAGACTTGAGGATCATGAAGACCGCATGGTATGATCTTTCCAATCTCCTTTTTCCTCTTTATGTTAATGACTATGTGGCTTTATTTTGATTGCTGCAGTATAACAATGTGAACTTAGGACTTGCATTTAGTTTATATGTCATATTAGTTGGTAGAATCACTTGCATTAGGATGTATATATTAGTTGCATCATAACATCTAGTTGCATTTAGATGAAATATTTTGAAAAGTGCCTAATTGAGAACTTTGACAAGAGCAACTAAGCCATTACAAATATTTTTTCAACTTAAGACTTTGCCTACTAAAATGGTTGTAAAACACCCGAGATAGTGTCATACTAGTGTCTTTTGACCCATGACCCAAAGCCTAGTCAAGGGTTTGCATGTGAGTCACCTATCCAACCCCGTGATGCGATGTGGACTTGGTTAACTTGTCTAGGTGACCTTGATTGACCTTGTGGTAAGGCAGCCCAAAAATACTTTCTATCAATAAGTTTGAAGTGCTCATTTTGAAGATTTTGTTATGTGGAAGTAATTTATTGCTAAGGAAACCTCTAATGTTTTGAAATGTTGAAATGTTGAGAAATTTTAGTTGTTTTGATGGAGGCGTACCACTTCGATGTGCTTTGGAGAGGGATCCATTGAATTGGGCCCCCACACGGTTGTGAATTCGGCCGCCCAGAGACAGAGTGACTATCACCCCGAAAAGCTATTGTCTAGAGGTTAACCGGTTGCCTAATAAGCGATTGGCGAAAGCAAAGGACACTAGCCCGGAAGGGACAAACCCCATCTTAAATTTTTGAAATGTGAAAGTTGAATGAGGTCAAATTTTGAATACTAGTCATATCCACCCTTTGTTTATAACGATTTGAGCATTTCATTCCCAAAAAGCCTTTTTGTCAAGCCACTTTGTCGAGCTTGGGACGATCCATGACCTTTACATTTGTAGAGAATTCGATACTTGTCATGTCATATACTACTAGCATCATAGGGATCATCATTCCACCACCATCCGATCGCTCTTGACGAAAGCATTTGGAAATTGAGGACGAAAGTAGTCTAGTTTAACACCATTTGGAGGTGATTTAGTGCCATCCTCTTAGCCTTAGTAATTCGTTGAACTAGTATTTGTGAAGGATTATATGCTCTTAAATTTGTTCTCCCTTAGTTGCCTCCGCCACTTGATGAGGAAGTGGCTATTCCTTTTGTAGATGCATCCATTACTTGATTTTGTGTGCTTAATGTTTGGATGTGTCGCCATTTTGGCAAGACCCACCTTGCCTTGCAAGAAGGCATCCTACCTCATGGTTGTCTTGTTGTGAGTTGAAGGGGCGGAGTGAGACCCGCTAATTGTCTCATATCGGTTATATTAGTAGGATAGTTTAAATAAAGGTCTAGTTTTTGTCACCTCCTTACTCGGGACGAGTAAAGGTTTGGTTTGGGGTATTTGATGTGACCATTATTTGCGCACATTTAGTCCCCTAATTGAGCATATTTTTCGTACTAGTATAGCATTTCATGGCCATTTTATTCGTCAAAACCTTCCTATTTGCTTTTCTATCGCATTTCATATGTTTTGTAGGAAAGAAGATAATAAGGCGAAAATTCCCGTCTTTCGTGCGTATTCAGAAGCTATTTGACGATATTTGATGGACTAGTATGAAGAGGAAGCGAGAACTAAAGACCAATCCCACAAGAATAAAATGGAAGTAAAGGAAAGGGAAGAATAGAAGAGAAAACGAGATAGCACTCCAATCCGTGCGGCTTCTCTAGAATCCGGCCGTCCCCAAACTACAGAAGAAGTGCGTCTTCACCCAAAACCGCCCGTCTTCCCCTGCTACAATCCGCCCGTCTTCATTCAAAGACGCCCGGGCAGAATCTCCAGAATCCGCCCGTCCCGACACTAAGACGCACGGATTCCAGTCCAGCACAAATCCGTTTCTTCAAGCTTCAAAGAAAGACGCCCTTCCTTCGAAAAATACCGGCGTCTCCCTGCCCAAATCTCAAAAGTGTAATTACTAGTTTAGCCCTTAGTTAACCCTAATGCATCCACCTAATTTCTACTATAAATACCCCACTTGTAGATAATCAAGGGGGGATCCTTGGATCAAGTTTCTATTAGGTTAATTCAATCCTTCTTTAGATTAGATTAGGAGTAGATCAGAATAGATTATTATTTAATCTTTCCACAAATCTCACATTAATCTCTCCTTAATTATTGTTCAAGTTTATTATTTCAAGTTCATCATTTTGGGTAATTGAAGATTATTGGGTTATTATTGGGAGATTGACAACCTTCCATCAATCATCAAGTTCTTCTATTATTCTTTGCTTTATTGTTAGGATCATCTTAAGTTGGTATAATTCCTTTACTCTTTACTCTTTATTGTTCATTTCTTCATTCTATTATCATGCTTATACTTGTTGTGATGATTGACAACATTAATGACATGTTCTCCATGATAATGAGTGAGTAGTTTCTTTAGCTAGGATTAGTGGGTAATTAGGGAAAACCAACATGGGATTGATTCATGCTTAATCTAATATGTTTTCATAATCAAATTGCTTGCTTGTTGTGATGTCAACTTTATGCACATGTTATGTTTAATGAAATGCTAAGCCTATGAATCCTTGCATTTACAACCATCTCTTATCTACTCAACTTGACTTGTAAGATATAAACCAACTCGAGTCTTGTTAGACCATGCATAGAAGTTGAATAGGAGGAAAGTAAGTCGACTTGTAGGTGTTGTACAATCTAATCGATTCGGCTCCGGGACCCAACCCTTCCTATGAACCGTAAGACATAAACCAACTCGGTTCCTCCACAACATTAATTGCTTGCATATAATTGTAAACATGTTTGTATGATCAACACCATGAATCCCCTATGACCCCATAATATCCTAGCATCTTTAATTAATTGCTTACATCCTTCTTTTATTGCTTGGTTTACTTTATTGCTTGCAATAGTCTAGAACACAACTACAAACCCAAATCAATTGTGACACTAGCATAAATTGAGATAGATAGACTTAGAACCCAAAGCACACCGTCCCATGGATCGACCTCGACTTACCGCTAACTAGTTGTTTGTTGAGTATTACAAATGTGTTTGATTGGATGTGACCCGACGACATTCACCCATCAATAGTAAATGAACAACTTAACAACGTCATGCAGAGTATTATCTAAAACCCTAAAGAGGAATGAAAATTTAAAACAACAGTTTGAGCTTCTAAAATCCTAAACCCTAATAAGAGGAGTGAAGTAGATGATGCGGGATGATAAAGATAACAAAGAAGACGAACAACAAACAGATGCATGAAAAAGAAAAAAGATGATCGTCTTAAAACCCTAATGACGAAACACAAAATTAAAGTGAACATACCTGATGATGATGATGATAAAGAGAATGAGCAGGATGATAAGGGAAGGCAACGAAATATGGGCGTCAGAAACTGGGCGACGGCCGGCAACGAGAATGTAGAAAGCGGGGGAGAGAGAATAATAAACTCAGGATACCAACGGTTGAACTGGTGTTGTGTGTGTTTGTGTGGTATGTTGTATGTGTTTGTAAATTAGTTTTTTTATTAAGACAAACTATTGACAACGGGTCCTCAAAACAAAACCGTTGTTATATGTTAATAACAACGGGTCAATAAAAGTCAACCGTTGTCAAAACGTTATTACAACGGTTAAAATATACCCGTTGTAATATATTTTCACCAAATTTGCGCCAAAATGAAATATGTCTAAAAAATAAATGACAACGGGTAGGGGTACTACACCCGTTGTTGAAAGTAATAACAACGAGTAATGTACCTATAACCGTTGTTGATAGTAATAACAACGGGTAATGTAACTATAACCGTTGTTGAAAGTATTAACAACGGGTAATTTAAATATAACCGTTGTTATTGTTGAACCTTTTTTTTTTTAAAATTACTGTAATTCCATTACAGTCCAAACCTGTAACAATACATATTGTAACAGCAGAAGCACTATATACTGCAACATTATTCAGCTATTTCAACAACAGCATCCTTATCTAATAATAAGATCAAGAAAATAAGATAACACCATCATGCATGCATACTGCATATCTACAGGATTTACCATGCCATGCAAATTTGGGAATCTTTAACAATTACCATTGCTTCTATTGGCTTTTTAAAGCTACCAAAAGCTAAAGACAACACATCTCAAACTTGCTATAAATTCAGAAAAGAGGCATCCCATTAGCTCCCCACAACTCACAAATAAATTAAACCATCAAATTACTGGTCTGAAAATGACTCAAAATGTTAGTCTTCCATATCACTGTGTCCTGATGAATGTCCCAGGTCACATAGATATAGACAATGGAAAATTTGCTGCCAAGAGCTTTAATCCTTTGAGGAAAAAGCTTATTGAGCTGGGGTACTCGGTCAGCAAAGTTAAGCCACAATGGGGGCCATGGGGATTCAAAGGGAGTCTACTCATTCAGTTTGGAACATCACCTGCACATGCAGAATCAGCATTTAAGCTTGACATGATGTTTCAACTCAGAGGCCATGGCAGAACGCATGGAATGCTCCGAATAGGTCAACACTCGAACCATACCCGGGTAGCCACGGACTCGGATCTTTGAGCTTTGAAGAATACCGTGGACTATGTCCAAGTGCCGTATCGACCATCATTGATGGGCGCGATCACCAGTCGAAAGCGTCGATGCCTACAACCAGGTTGTGGCTGTTTTCCATGCAATGTACCCCTAAAACCCCTACAAAATGTGTCCGTGTCTACAACCAGGTTGTGGCTGAAACTTCCAAGCAATGTCGTGTGTTATTTGTTGAGTGTCAAACTGTGTGTGTCTGTATCCGCCTATCATAAGCAGTGTCGTGGGCCTGTATGAAAAGGAAACTTAAATAAAGATAATGTATAACCCTATGGTCTTGTAAGATTTCCAGTACGTTTTTATTAAATATGCAGTTCCTTCTACTAATCTGTTCAGTGGAGATAGTTATTTAAAAAAAAAAACTAAAAGGAAGATATATATATATATATATTTAAAAAATAAAAATAAAAATAAAAGCTACTATTTCATTATAAGATACAGTGGGTAGATCATATGAGAACGGAGGAAGTAATAACTTACATTATGGACCATCTCAGGATCGGGGACGTTTCTTGGATGTCATAGTTTCTTCGTTAACCCAAATACCTTCACCATGGTCATCACGCATATAGATGCTTTTAGTGTCCTCATGATCAGTGTCAACATCATCGAAATAAGATATAGTGGTAGAGTGATCCATTCCCTCAAAAACGACATCCTGATCATCATCACCATTATCGGATGGACTACTCCTTATACTCCTTATAGACAGTACAACAGACCACTTCTTATCCATAGGATCGGTGACATAGAACACTTGTTTAGCTTGGGATGTCATTATGAAAGGATCATCCTTATTATTGCCAACCTTACCCAGATTGACCAACGTAAATCCCATCTTATCCTTTCGGACACAATGGATGTTGTTATAAACCCAGTTACATCGAAACAAAGGCATTGTGAAATCAATGTAATCTAGTACCAATATTTCTTTAATAACACCATAATAAAGGCATTTTCCCCAAATAGGCTTTTTATCTTTTGAAGTAGCAAAGTGCATTGCCTCAAATTCAGAACTCACACCACTATTTTACATTGTGCTCAACTCATCTTGCTCGCGGGTGTAAAAAGTATATCCATTAATGGCAAAACTGCTGTGAAAGGTGACCCTAGCATTTGGACCTAAACCAAGACGTAGTAACCTAGGAGAGATGTTATCACCAGTTTGATTCGTACACTCTAAGACAATATTCCTAAACCACTCTGCAAACGTCTTCATATGCTCGTTTGCAATCCACTTCTCGGTCTTGTTTGGGTGATCGTATTTGAGCTCATCTTTGTGTTGTTGAATATAAGGTTGCACCTCATCTTCGTTGTTTAGGACATACGTATGTGCTAAATGCAACATTTCACGTATCA
Organism: Silene latifolia; assembly: GCF_048544455.1. NCBI lineage: Eukaryota > Viridiplantae > Streptophyta > Magnoliopsida > Caryophyllales > Caryophyllaceae > Silene > Silene latifolia. The sequence continues at coordinate 105,563,266 of NC_133526.1, read as the reverse complement.
AAATTTTTTCAACCCGGCCCCTAATACCTTTTCCGGTCATCCAGTCACTATGACGATTCTTAGGAACGCCAATCAACTCCTCAGGGGAGAGATGAGCGTAACAATATGAAAGAGCTTCGTCTAAAATAGCGCGTTCAGCAATACAACCTTCCGGATGATACCGATTAGATGTATAGTCCTTGTAGACTTTCATCAATCTTTCGAAAGGATACTGGTATCTCAAGTACACGGGCCCAAGGTACAAAATCTCCCTAACCAAGTGAATGGTCAGATGAATCATGATAGTGAAGAAAGAGGGTGGAAAATACATTTCCAACTGACAAAGAGAGGTTACAACGAGGTCCTACAATGAATCCGCGTCATCGGGATCGATGACGTTCTCGCATATGGACTGGAAGAAGATACAGAATCTTGTTATAGCATATCTTACCTTTTAAGGTAAAATGGAACGAATAGCTACAGGTAGTAATTGTTGCATCAAAGTGTGACAATCATGTGACTTTAACCCGGTGAGTTTTAGGTCTTGCATCGACACTAGGCTTTTGAAGTTCGACGAATAACCATGTGGCACTTTAATTCCATTCAAGCATGCACATAACTCTTTTTTCTCATTCCGTGAAAGGGTATAAGCTGTTGGCGGTAAAAATGTACGATTACCTCTCTTCTGTGGTGCCAACTCTAGCCTAATACCCATCATTTTCATATCTTCCCTAGCTGCGGCGTTATCCTTTGTTTTACCGGGAACATCCAGAAGGGTATTAATAATATTATCACAGACATTTTTCTCAATGTGCATGAAATCGAGGCAATGCCTGACCTCCAGGTCAGGCCAATATGGAAGTTTATAAAAAAAAATAGATCTTTTCTTATACCCACGAGTAGACAATTTAGAGCCGCTCTTCTTCCCATAATCTATCTCAATATGCTTTACTTTCTGATAAACTTCATGCCCACTCAAAATTCTAGGAGGTTGACGAAGTTCTTGTCTTCCATTGAATGCTTTCTGCATCTTGCGATAACAATGGTCATGTTACAAGAACCTCCTATTTCCCATATACACATACTTACGAGAAGACTTCAAGTATTCAGACTCGATATCCTCCCCACACAATGGACAAGCCTCTTTCCCATGAACTGTGTGCCCAGAAAGGTCGCCATAAGCCGGATAGTCGGATATTATACACAGTAACATCGCTCTCAAATTGAAAGTTTCGTTCTTATATGCATCAAATACTTCTATCCCACTATCCCACAACATTCGCAAATCATCTAGAAGAGGTTCCAAATAGACATCTATATCATTTCCAGGTTGTTTAGGGCCGGAAATTAACAACGACAACATCAAATACTTTCTTTTCATGCACACATATGGAGGTAAGTTATAAATAGCCAACACTACTGGCCAAGTACTATGTTGGCTACTCATGTTTTCGTATGGGTTCATTCCATCAGTGGACAGCGCTAGACGTAAGTTTCTAGGTTCATTGCCGAACTCGGGATACTTAGCGTCGAACGATTTCCATTGCATACCATCTGCCGGGTGTCTTAGCTTTCCATCATTTATTCTTCCTGTTTCATGCCAAGTTAACATTTTTGAATCATCGGGATTCACATAAATCCTTATGACTCTTGGTATCAATGGAAAATACCACAACACCTTAGCCGGGATCCCTTCCTTATCCTTATAACGCCACTCCAAAAATTTAGGGCAATTTGTTAAGTTTTGATATAATTTCCGATACAATATGCAATCATTTGGACATGCTTGTATTTTCTCATATTTCATACCCACTCCTCTTATTTGTTTTTTCGCCTTATATGTCTTAACAGGTAGAACATACATTACCATCTGGAAGCAACTCCTTGATCAAGGCTAAAAAACTAGTGAAACACGTGTCACTCACCCCATTTGCCCCCTTGATATTATACAACTTCACCACAGCCGACATTTTTGTGAACTTACAACCAGGATACAGAGGTTCTTCAGACTCACACAACTTCTCATACCTGTTGTTAAGGTCATCCCAATTAATAGTGTCATCACCTACATCTTCAAAAGCATTTGACTCATCATCATTCTCTTCATTATCTATAGACCCAACATTCAACTTCTCTGCTTCCAACTCTTCCAACTCAAAAAACTCGGCAAACTCAGGATCATCAGTTAGCCTTTCGTGTACCTCAACATCATCTTCTTCAGAGCTATTCTCGTCCTCTAATGGTTTCCCATGAAAAATCCAACGTGTATAGGATCGACTAAATCTCCACTTTCTAGGTGTATTTTAACGTCCGAAAAAGCCATAAAGCTAATATTACCACATCTTTCACAAGGACATGCAATACGGGAAGAACCTTTCAAATTGTTCGAAACGACTTCATAAAATTCAGCTAAACCATCCTTATAGTTGCGGTCACTCATATTTGCATCAATCATCCAAGTTCGAGTCATTTTTCTACATTCGTAATATATAGGTAACTAATTCAGAAAATCCAATAATAGGCAAACAAATAAACGAAATTCAGGAAAGTAATTAAGCTAAATTATCAACAAATTAGATAAAAACCCAACAAATTCACATATTCAAAAATAATCGACATTCATAGGCCAGGAAATTGAACAATCCTGTATCTATATATAGCTTGAAAATCTTAATAAGAAATAGTTAATAAGCTAAGAAACATATATACCTGATTGATAAACACGATGAGGGAGAGAAGACGGTGACAACAGTGACGGAGATGAAGACAGAGAGAGACGATCAGGGAGGAATGGAGGATGATATTTGTGTAGCAGTATTAATTAGCTTGTGTTTGTGTTTTGTAGCGTATAGCAGAATAAAGCGATCTGTTGTTCTTTAGAACTAACTTCAATAACAACGGTTATTGCATCTAGAACCGTTGTTAAAACCTAATAACAACGGGTACTAATATAACCGTTGTAATTACTTTTCACTAATTTTGCGCCAAATTATTAACAACGGTTATAATGTATTACAGAGTAAACTGTTGTTATTAGTTTTTATATTAACAACGGTTTTTCAAGTTTGACCCGTTGTTAAAACCAATAACAACGATTAACAACACATAACCATTGTAATTAAGTTTAGTAAAATTTCGCGCAAAGATAATTATCCATTCTACAACGTCTTTTGGTGATTTTCGTGAATAAGTGTTGTTAAAGGGCTGTTGTGGTTGCCTGGATTTGTAGTAGTGAAATTTTATATAAAACTATAAATTGCTAAATCTTTTATTATGATATTCTTTGAGAATGACTTGACTAATACTATGGATAAAACAAAACTATAAATCTCTATTATTAGTTTCGTAACAAAAAAAAAAGAGAATTTAAAAGTTGAAATCATTAGCCTTAAGGTGTAAAAAATATTCTGTTTAAAATACATTTCAGCACATTACGCAATTCTTTTGATTAATTGTCAGTTACGACTTTTTTTTTTCTCAAAGCAAAATAAAATGACGAGAAATATGAATAATTAATGAGACCGCTATTTTATAAGTAATTTATTAAATAAAAAAACACTTTATATCGTGCATTTATTGCAAGGGGTCTAAACTAGTTAATAACTAAGGAGGTACGAAGAAGTAGGGAAAAAATTACTATTTAGGAAAATACAAAAAATGAGGGTTTATGTTAAATGTTAATATAAGACAATTTTATACTCCGTATTAGTTTTTGTATTAAAGAAAAGTCACAACGTAAGTAAATTATGTAAATACTGTATAAATAGCGACTCATTTTTTTATAAAGGTGATAGTTATTCTCATGTAAAATAATGATTTTATATATTAAATGGGACGTGCTAAATCTCGCGCATCATTATACTCAATCTCGCGCATTTTCCCCCCTTATTCCAGTTCTATGACTCTCATTTTTTAACCCATCAAGAGAAAAACAAGAGAGAATTCAAAACCTAAAAACTCATTTGTAAAACAGTCACCGTCACCTCCACCACCACCCTCCCATCGTCGTCGACCACCCCGCCATGCACTCGATCCATCGACCATATGCCACCGATGACGGTTGACTTAGGGCCATATATAGAGCACAAGCGACGACTCTAGTACTGTGACACCCCCACATACCAAGGTGCCTTACCAGGACCACCCTAGCATGAGAGACCGTCACCATCTCGGTTTACCGAGGCTAGTATATCAAAGTTACCATTCTAAAACAACATTTATTAAAGTATATATAATAATGATTACATGTTCCAAAACCAACTCCAAAACAAATGTTTACTAATGTTCAACAACTGAAACTAAAACGATAAATCTCATGGCAGCGGAAGCTAGACCTGAAGTGATGACTCCCATCTCGTCCCCAAAGCTAAAGACCATCATCACCTATCACAATCTGCTCACCATCCCCGAATGGATCACCACAGATTTTACAAAACAACAACGGGGTCAGTTCACTGCATAATCAAAATAAGACAAGTACGATAAGATAAACAACTGATCACAATCCACCTCCAACTCCCAATCACATCTCGTAACTGACTACAAACTAAAGTGTGTAGCCCTGCCAGTGGGGGACTGCAGCCGTACCCACCTAAGCCCCGCTCATCAACGAGCGATAACCCTGTTCATTAATGTGCACATACCCTCCTATGGCGGGTTCCACAGAGGACGAAACTAGGGCGTGAAGCCACTCCCGTAAGTGACTCCACTCAGCCGAGGACGCACCTCACGAACATCACCATCAGCCATCACAACACCAACACCAAACTCCAATCCAACAATAGCAGTTAATCACAATATCAATCGTACAAGCAATCACAACAAAATCTTAAATCAATTAAACAGTAAACCGAGTAGGGAAACCCTACCTTAGCACAAACTGAAATGAGACAATCAAGCAGGCTAAAATGGCTCCTCTACGAAGTCTCCACCTAACCACAATCACATAATTCCAATTACAACATACCAAAATCCCCTTTCCCCCAAATCATAAATTAGGGCAAAACCCTAAAAGACAATTAATGAAACTCATATAATCAGAGGCTTACATACACAATCGACGCAAGGAAAGATGAACTAGACTCACGAAAGAACCACGCACTTGAGAGAGAGATTTGGAGATGATTAGAGTTACGTTGTAAGTTTAGGTTTTGTTAAAAATGATTAAGAACTGTAAATCCCATTTTATATAACTCTAATCCTCTCTAAATCAAATCGCGGAAATAAGCCCCGTCAAACCGGATACTCGGTCGAGTATAGAGTATACTCGGCCGAGTATCCTCTACTCGGTCGAGTATTCCCATACTCGGCAGAGTATTCCTAGACAGTAGTCTGTCCAGAAACACACGACACACTTACTCGGCCGAGTAAGCCATATTCGGCCGAGTAACAGACTTAGAAAACTGTAGTATTACAAGTACGACCTATTCGACGAGCGGAAACTGGGGATGAGAGTTGGGTCGTTGCGCATGGGCTCGGAACAGAGGTGGGATTGATGATGAAGACAGAGGTTGGGCCCACAGATCAACGACGATGATTTGAGCCTGTAGACCACCGGTTTGGGGATGGGCGTTGGGTATATGCGCGGGATATGGTGAGGGCGCTAGGGCAGAGCGGTCGATGGCGGAGGGATATGGGGATGAACAAGAGGGAATGGGGTGGGAGGAGGGGTGGTTAAGGTGGTGAGGGGTCGAAGGTCAGGGAAAAACCCGTCAGTTTAGGTTTTTTCTTCATTATTTTTTTTAGAGAGGAAGGGTATTAATGAAAAAAAAATGACAAAATTCGTCGAATAAAGTAAAAGTTTACGCGGGATTTAGCAATTGCGTATTAAATTAGTGTAAAATCATCCATTAAAGCTACACACAACTGACAACCCTCATCAAGAACTTGGTAATTAATTTAATTAAAAAAAAAAAGCTATGGAGAGAGTATTTAGGCATAATGTTATATGGTGTTAAATTTACCTTGCACAGTATACAAATTTGTGGATTACTATCTAGGTGGTACGGACACTTCTCTTAATCAGCCGTCCCGTGTTCGACACCGTGTCGGACATCGACACTCGTCGGACACACGTCCAAACGTGTCGGACACCTATAAAGCCGTGTCTAACTTTCTACATTTATTTGGGCACGTGTTCGACTCGTGTCCTTTGTATTTGGGCCGTGTCCGACGCGTGTCCATGATATTTGGACATCATTTGGGATGAATGATGTTCTTTACACGAAAGATGAGCTGTCGAAAGAGATTGATTAGAAATAGATTTGGATAGGAAATAAAAATGAGTTATAATTAAGGGCAATTTTTAACTTCATTTATTTAAATTTAATATCAAATACTTTTAGAAAAATAAAATCGAACGTTTATAACTATAAAATATATATTTTATTAAATTTAAATAACGTGTCCCGTGTCCTAAATTTCATGGGATGCCGTATCACGTATCCGTGTCCGTTTTAGTGCAACCTAGATTGAAGAGTATTATGTATTATTGTATAATTGTATGGATGGTCTCACGAAAACTTGTCAGACATTTTTTATGATCTTTTAATATAATTAATGAATTTTGTCGACCAGTAGGTTATTTTATATACTCTCTTTTGATATAAAAATAGTAATTTTTAAATGCAATGCAAATTAGTTTATAGTATTTCATTCGTTTCAATGAATTGTATATATTTGCTTTTTAGACAATATTTATAGGCGAGGAGAATCTTCAATACAACTTTCAATATATAACCTATAATATAGTTATGTGAAATCTTGTTTAAATTGTTTGCCGAGTATATTATAAACTAGGTTTGGTGCCCGGCTACGCTCGGGCTACCTTTATTTACCATTTAAATTTAATTTTTTTATGAAATATATTTCGCTAAATTTGGTTAACAAATACATTTACAATTTATATCTTGAAATTATGATGAAATGTAAAATTAATCAACAAATTATATGACACGTTCACCCCTCCCGTTGTTAATATTATTACTTTTACTACATCCCATGTTAATATATACTTCATCCCATGCAGACCAAAGGTTACATTGACTTTTTGGCACTATTCATGGTCGTAGAGAATCTTTGATAATACTCTTAATCTATAAGAGAAAATATGGTCATGTGAGATCTTGTTTGGTTTATCGTCATGAATGCTATAAGAATATCAAATTTTTATAATTGTTAATAATGTATAATTAAAGATATTCACGTTCCAAAACACGTCTCGACAAGTGTGATAAAGTCAATGTAACCTTTGGTGTGGATGAGAGGGAGTACTATTATGTTCACTACTTCTTCGGTTACTGTTGTTTGTTTAATTACCCTTGTTATTTTTACGGTTAACCAGTTAGTTTTGCCGAACTCATATATTTAAATAAATTAATATTTTCTTAAAATCGATTTGTTAGTTAAATTTTCATACTTTTCCCGTTGTTCGTACTGTTACTTTCATTACATGTTTTGTGTCTACTATAGTACTATTACTTTCACTTCTCCCGCCGTTATAATTATTTCTTTCACTACTCCCGCATTTATTATTGTTAATTTCACTACTCTCACTACTGCTAGTACGACTTTCACTACTCCGGTTGCTATTATTGTTACTTTTACTACTCACATGGTGGTTACAATCATATCATATTAGTTAATTATCCAATTATATTAGAGTTATATATTCAAATAAATCTAAAATATTAGATTAGAATATTATTTAAGAGTAATCATTATTATTTACTAATTTAATTACAAATCTAATGATTATGGAATATTATATTTTTTGGAAATCTAGATTAATTTATTTACCTTTTAATAGTTTCCAAAAAAAATATATATTAATATATTAATATTATATTTGTGTATGTTAAATAATTAACATCTTTATACTAGTTAATACCATAAGTAGGGCATCTTATTTTAAGGACATTCACCATATTATAATGTTCTCTAAATTTATACTTTAACCAAAACTATATAATATTTACATTGAAGTCCCTTGGCCGGGTCCATCACACAGTGCTATGATTAAAAACTATATAGTAAAATTAATTTGTATAGATTTATTTAATTACATTGAAATCCCTTGATTTCTGGAATTAATATATAATATTGATATCAAATTTTTATAATTTTTTAATAGTATATAACTAAAAGTATTAATATTAATAAAAAAAGCAAGTATTGAGATACTGTATAGAATTCATTGGAACTAGGAAGTATTGTGACCGATTTATTATTTAGGTACTTACTCGGACTACTTATGGTAATGACAACATGTGTATTTGTATGTACACACACGGGCGTGAAGACAAAAATGTGTAGATAAAGTAGGTTGAGTCAAAGAGGCTTTTTTTTTTTTTTTTTTTTTTTTTTAGAGAAAGGGGCAGTAAATGAAACAAAGTACTCCCTCCATTTTTTAATATATGACGTTTTGTTTTTTCGAGGCGAGCCTTTGACTTTAATATTTACAAAAATATATTTGGTAAAAAATTATAAAAATTATACCATGAAATTCCTTATGAAAAACTCTTTCATATGAGTATACATATGACTATATTTAAGCATATAATTTGAGAGATATTGGAGAAAGAAGTGTGTGTCTTGAAATGTGAGAAAGTCATATATAGAAAAATAGAGGGAGTAGCAGCTTGTATTAACCGTTGTTGTAGTTTGACCAGAATATATGCCAGATGTGTGGTAGACATTGTTACTTTGCTATGACTGTACGACCGTGCAGTACTAGGATTCGGTCTGGGACTTTTAACTGCTCTCTTTGACTTGCTTCATTTTTAAGCTACACAATAAACACATGTCAGTTCACTTTTATTGCATGATCCCATATTTTACTTCTTAAATTGGAAAAATATTTATTCCACAAATTATTGTTTAAGATGTGTGTTGGGTCTTAAATTTAAGACATGTCAAATAATATAATGTTAAGTATTAAGTGGTAAATAAAAATAAAATATGGAAAATGCACACACGATTTTAGTGAAAGAACTCTCCCACACCCTTATTGTATTAATTAACAAGGCCACTTACAAAGAACTCTTTGTAAAACTATAACTTAACTCTCAAATATGACTACTAGGCTCTCTCTCACAATTCTTGGGTACAATTATGAGCAACCTAGCCCACCCTATTTATAGGGTATTACAAATATTCTCCTTACAAAAAAAGAGTCTACCTTCCTAATTCTATTAGGAAATAAATAAACTTTCTAATATCTTATCTCTATTTTTCCAATAAGAAAATATTCCTAAATAATATGCAATATTAATTAAGAACTAACAAAATATCAGAAACGAATATCCTACTTTGTCTAGAACTCTAGACTTATATTTCCATATCAAGCCTATTTCCTAACATATAAATAAGACAAGATAAAAGTATAATGTAAAAAAGCAAAAAAATTGTCTTTAATACTCAAGTGGAATGATATTTAATCAGTTTTAATGTTAAGACAGAAACATTCGTCTTAAAGGAGACTAAATGTATTTATTCACTTATTCAAATGAAATCGGTCACTGTAGGTTAAAGTATTTTGAAAATAATTTGAAAGAGTGGATATTATATAAACTACGGAATCTCTTAAATGAATTGTTATATTTTTTTCTATCAAATGAGTATCGCAAGAATGAATTCCGATGCATAGGGTAAGTTTTGAGTATCCATAATATTTTAGTCTTAATAGATAAGCTAAGACCTCTAAATTGTAGCTAACGAACAATTAGTCCAAGACAAGGATATAGTTGCTTTTTTATGGACGAGTTTTACTTTATTTGTGGATTTTTTATCATAATTTTTCCATACCTTACCCTCTTGACAATGAACAAAAAAATAACAAATCTTTCTTTTTTCTCTCTTAAAACTAATTAAATTTTCATCAAATTAATCAATTATTAATCTTGTTTCTCATAATCAAATAATGATTCTTGTTTCACTAATTACTTCATTCATTTGTGTAGCACGTAGATGTAAGTAGTCATGTATATGTTAAATTAGGGTTAGATTGAATTAGGATTTTTGAAATTAGGGTTTATGGAAGAAGGGGTGGCTAGGGTGGCAGGGGAGGGGACGTTGGTGGCGGTGGGAAGGTCATCTACAGAGGGAGCGTCAGAGGTAGGCGGGCCGACCGACATGCAAGTGGTCAAGGTGGTGGCCTGAGGTGTTTGATGGTGGTGGCTTGAGGTGATAGCATGTCTGTTTTGGATACATGCAGGGAGGCGAGGGAAGGAAGGTGGTGGTCGAGTGTCGACATGCAGTGCGGTGGCCATCGCTTGCAAAGGGAAGCGAGGGAAAGGGGCAGTGGTCGGCGGCAAGCACAAGCGGTGGTGCGGGGAGGGGGAGGGGGGGGGGGTGGGGTGGGGGTGGGGGGTGGAGGTGGTAGAATTCAAAAGGGCCGGGAGATCTGAATAGAGAAACAAAATATTGAAAATTTGAGAGTTGAAATGAAGGATTAAAGAAGCAAATTATGTCCATGAAAAAATAAATTAAACTTGTACATGAAAGAGCATAGCCCTTGTGTAAAAGATCAATTCACAAGAAAATCGCATTCCATGTTAATTAGAGTAAAAGTAGTTACTCTAAAAAATGGTTTTACAATACTGTATCAAGCTTTAAACCATTGCATAAAACTTGATGTAGGTCTTCAAAATATGATTAGTAATCTGAATTGCGATCCATTTTTCGGTTTACTAATGTAATACCTCGTAGTTTCTATGGCTGTACTCGACCGAGTAGGTAGTTCACTCGACCGAGTGTAGCTCACTCGACCGAGTGACATCTGGGGAGTTTCAGAAAGTTTCTGAAACAGGGTCACTCGGCTGAGTGGCGGTTCACTCGACCGAGTGGAGCTTCATTCGACTGAGTGGACCGAGCACTCGACTGAGTGCCCTGTCGCTTTTCATTGTTTTACACGAGAAATGGTAGGTGGCCTTATCATCTTTAAACACCATATTTTCAGATTTTCCTTGACCCATATCACTCTCTACCTTATCTTTTAATCTCCAAAACCTCTCATATACATTATTCACCTTATCAGCAAGATTCAACACATATCTTTGAAGATTTACTTCCTAAATCCTTGTTCATGCCATTTATTCATATTGTGGTAAGATTATATTCACTTTCTTCCTTTTGTCTTTAATTAATAAACCCTAATTTGATTAGTATGTGGTTTTAAGGAATTAATTAGGGTTATGACTAATTAAATGAGGTAATTAGAGGTTAATTAGTATGGTTATTGTTGTAGTATGTTGTAGTAATGTTAGATATGGATTATGTAGGAGGAGACTTCATTGAGGAGCACTTCTAGCCCCTTAGCTTGATGTTTGTGGAAGACTAGCAAGAGGTGGGGTTTCCCTACTTAGCTTTGGTGATATGAATATTTATTTGTGCATTGTTTTACATTAGTAACACTGTAGATGCATTATAACATGAGCAGTGGTAATTAGGGTTTGATGATATGTTATTATGTGGCAATATTCATACATGTGGACATTTGGGTAAGTATTGTAACACCCCAACTATTCGGCCAAGATAATTGAAGCGTTACCATTTCGGTTTCCCGAGGTAGGGTTTCAAAACTCCAATCAAAGAACATTTTATTAATGTAATTGATAGGTCGGATTTGTCGTTGATGCGTGTCTTTTATATGATGTTTTACACCTCATTTTACACGCATTTCAGATCTCATTTATGAAGTTTATGCTACTATTTGCCCCATTTCGTCTACTTTCGTATTTTTATGTAATATTGCAGATTTATGCGGAAATGAGTAGATATTGAGCTAAATCCGTCCCCGAGTATCTTGCATTGCATTTGACATGAAGTATTTACGCAAGGAACAAGCTTGGTGCGCATTTCGAGGCCCGAAAGACTAATCCACGAAGTTTTTAAAGCAAAGTACCAGCTACAGTGGTCGATCGACTGATTCCTTTGGTCGATCGACCAAGGCACGAAGATCAGAAGCTACTGCTCAGTGTAGGTTGGTCAATCGACTGAGCAACATGGTCGATCGACCAGACCGTGATTCAGACGTGAATTAAAAGATCGAGGAATTTGAAGCCCATAGTACATTAGGTTTTGGAATAAGAACTACGTTGTATTCTATATAACGTAAGCTAGGTTTACAGAATAGTCATTCAGTTTTCATCTAGGTTTTATCATTCAGTTCGAAATACAATTCAACATTCATAGTTTAGTTCGTTCTTTAATAAAGTTTCGGTTTTGCATTCGGTTCTGATCTTCCCTTTACAAATCCTTTACACGGTATTCTTCTGTTTTATTATTCAATTTGTTTCTTCCATTCGTAGTATAGGATTGCAAGTTAGATCTCCCGAAGCCATAATTATCGTTTTATGCTAGTCTTTTATTCTATTAATTCAAGCATGAATTCAGTAGTTTATTTCATCAATCTTGTTGTTGTTTTCGTAATAATCATGAGTAGCTAATTTATTCGTGCTAGGATGTAGGGAATCTGTAGTTAGGCGGCATTAGAATTAATTTGGCCTGAAATCATGTGTTAGTCGATCGACCGCCATACCTAGTCGATCGACTGACCACGTGAGGTGTTACCTTCGTTTTAATTGATTTAATTCTATATTTGACGAATCGAGTGCACGCGACTAGTTGAATGTTTAGGTTTTGAGTGACCCATTAGATCGAAAGATAGGGGAAGTTGTTAGACCACCAATTAAAATGACTAAACTATGCTGAGATCGAAAGATAAGTAAAGTTTAGGTTATTAGTCACTTTTCAGGACGAGAGTCAGTACTAGTGATATTAGGGACCCGTAGCGAGATCGGAAGATGCTACTTGTTAAGAGTGGACCGAGAGGACCTCTTGTTTTCCCGCCTTATGTGTTTGATTTAGACCTACTTAGTATGCTGCCACCGAAACTATAGTGAACCGACCATCCTAGTACCCTTCTTTATTTTTGATTTAATACATTTCTTTAGTTTAATTTATTTTTCATTGCCTTTAGCTATAGACCGAATCAAAGCAAACCCCCACACATTTGTTACCCTAAAGACTAGAAATTAGACAACTAATCATTACATCTGCCTCTCTGTGGTTCGACCCTGCTACCGCTATCTATAGTTGTAGTTGGAAATTATAAATATTATTTTTGGTGCATAACGACAGGCATCAAATTTTGGCGCCGCTGCCGGGGAGGCAATTGTTCTAATTTTTAGTTGTTTTATTTTAGTCTGTTTCTTAGTTTAAGGGACATTCGTTCCTTAAACTATTCTCATATTCTTTTTGTAGTTTCTTCTTATGCGCAGATCACAGGGTGGTGAATTACTACCGTTCAATCCGGAGATTGAGAAGACTTTGCGCGAGTTGAGGCGATCATCTAGGGTATTGCCGACAGAGGAAGAGCTGAGTACTCTGTCTAGTTACTACGAGAACGCTCTATTTGAAGAGGATCCACCTTCGTCTCCAGTTTCTACTTTATCAGCTGAGACAGTCACTTCTCCAGATTTTCTAGAGATGGCTGAAGAAGCAACTATAGCCAGTCACTCAGAGCCGACAGCTGCGAACCTATATAAGGGGTTCGAATTACCAGGAGCTGATAGAAAATTCGAACCGAAGCCTTCTTATATCAACTTGGTTGAGAGGAACCAATTCGGGGGAGCTGCAAATGAAGATGCAGCTAAGCATATGGAGATATTTATTGACTATTGCTGCTCTATACCCCCACCGACCGGTGTGACCCAGGACCAGGTGAAAGAGACAATATTTATATTCTCACCCGTGATCCGCAAGAGAGAGTGGTACAGAGACCTGGATCGAGCCGCTAATGGGATCACCGATGGAATTCTCTCGGCCTTAGCATTCTACAAGAAATACTTCTCTGCCTCAAAGACAAATGCCATTAGAGCTCAGATCACGAGCTTTAAACAGGGTCCTGATGAGAACTTTCATGAGGCGTGGGTGCGTTTCAAGAAGCTGGTGCGAACCATTCCGCATCATGGGTTTGAGAAATGGAGCCTATGCAATCAGTTCTACAATGGGCTCTATGACGATCAGAGGGATATCTTGGATGCGGCAGCTAGTGGCAGATTCCAGGAGAATATGGGAGAGACTAAGGGGTGGAAGATCATTGATGACTTGGCCACCCATAAAGCTGAGTATGGGAATTCCAGGGGAAATCAAAGGAGAGAGCTGAATCTCCTTCTCAGTAGCGCATTAGAAGCTCTCACGACAAGGTTTGATAAGTACGAGTTGAGAGGAGCTTCAAAAGGAGGGATTTACCATGTAAATCTTTGTTTGAGACACGGTCCTTTCGCCGCAAAAGATGTGGAGCTGAGGGACATGTTTCAGAAAATTGTCCTAGTCCCTTTGAGTCTTGTGCTGCCTTTCAACATTACAGGCAGACAAACACTTATTATGAGTCGAATGTCCATCCGAACTTGAGGTGGAGTAGCCAAAATGTCTTAAATCCGACTCAACCACCACAGCAGCAGCAGCAGCAGAATTATGTGCCCCCTCATAAGCAGCAGCAGCACCAAAAGCCTCCATATGTTCCTCAGCAGCAGCAACAATCCCAAGGTTCCGATTTCACTGAATTGAAGAACTTGTTGCTGAAAGAGTCTCAAGCTAGAGAGGCCGAGATGAAGATGCTAGAGAGCCAAATTGCTCAATTGGCTAGCAAGAATACAACTCGAGCTCCGGGACATTTACCGACACAAACTGATAAAAAAGATACCCTTAATGCTATCACTTTGAGGAGTGGGTCCACCTTGAGGGGCCTGTTATGGTTGAGGATGTCCCTGAAAAAGATGAGGCGGAACCAAGCAAGAACAAAGCCGTGGTAAATAGTAGCAAGAAAAAGGCGTCTACCAGGTATGTCAGTCGATCGACTGACATACCCAGTCGATCGACCAGTCTGCGACAAACAGTAGCTTCTGTTCTTGTAGAAGTCAGTCGATCGACTGACCAACCTGGTCTATCGACTGACAGCGCTGCTGAAGGTGATTCTTTTCGCCCTCCAATGCCTGATAACTTGAGGGACCACTTGTTTCGGGGTACGACCGCCCCGAAAGTATTGAGGCAAGACCCGAATGCTGATGGGTCAGTCCCGGTTCCGAAATATGACCCTATGTCGATTAATGGTTCACATTTGAGACGGTCTGAAGAGGGATCAAGCTACAACAAGGAGAAGGTTGTGGACTTTCAGCCTAAGTCCACCGATGCCGGCGTGCGAGATTTAGAGGAGAGGGCTAAGTTACTTCTTACAGCCCCTTATCCGGAGAGATTGGTGCCGACGAAGGAACAGGTATCATTTAATAAGTTTGAAAAGGTTATTCGTAGCTTAAATGTACAAGTTCCTTTCCTTGAATTAGTAAATCAAGTGCCTACTTACACGAAATTCATGAAACAACTTTTGTCTAAGAAGAAGTCACTTGAAACTGTGCATACTATCGCACTCACTGAAGAGTCATGCTCTTATTTAACCCATACTGCACCACATAAATTAGCTGACCCAGGTAGCTTCTCCGTTCCTTGTAATATTGGTACCTTCTCAATTGAGAAGGCATTATGTGACTTAGGAGCTAGCATTAGCGTTATGCCTTTGAGTCTAGCTAGGAAATTGAAATTGACTAGGTTTGCAGTCACCGATATGACAGTACAGATGGCTGACCGATCTGCGGTCCAGCCAATAGGAGTCTTAGAGGACATTCCTGTTCAAATAGGAAAGTTTTTCTTCCCTGTTGACTTCGTTGTACTAGATATGCCTGAGGATGCCCACATTCCCATCATACTGGGTAGTCCATTTTCGCACACGCCGGTGCGATTATAGATGTTTGTTCAGGGACTTTGACCTTCAAGGTAGGAAAGCATTCTATTGTCTTTGCCCAAACAGCTAAGAAGAAAGCCCCCATGTGGCCAATAACTTGTAATACGGTTTCTTAAAAAAATCATATTTTGTGCTTTCTGATATGCCTGTCTCTACACCTCTTCCTGTTATAACCCCTCCGCCCCAGATTGGGAGCAAATTGGAGGAAGATTTGTCTATTTCTGATATCGCAGGAGCTGGTTTGGGGAAGGAAGAGCGCTGTTGCTCCGGTGTGAGGGAGCCAATCGTCTCAAGAGGCGGCCTAGGATGTCTTAGCTATGGCACTGATGAGGAGCTTGAAGATGAGCCAGTCAAAGTGAGGGAGTCTGACTTGGACTTTGATGAGCCAGAAGAGGTCATTGCTTGGGAGGATGATGAAGCTGTTGATCCGTTGAGTTCAGCGGATGTCGGAGTTGAGAAGAGTGCAGCTAAGAAGATGAGCACTGTTGAGGCTACCTCTAGTAGCCAGAAGCCAACCAAGTGGGCCATTCCGTGGCCGTTCTTGATAAACTATTAGTTGATCGAATGCTTTTCTAAAACATTGTTTTTTTTGCTTTCGTTAAACTCTTTTTATTGTTTTGTGTGCGCGAGACTTCGCTCTTTTAAGTTTGCTTAGGATTTTATACATTTTGGACTATTGCTTTGGGTTTTGCGCAATTTTGGGCGCGTTATTGTGTGTAATTGCAGGTTTATAGACCTTGATAGCTCAATTTATTGAGCTAATTAGACGAAATCAGGAAGTTACAGCAGGTTTTCCAGTCGATCGACTACCTCCTTTGGTCGATCGATCGGGTCGCTAATTCGTAAGCTCTGTTCTTGTTCACATTGGTCGATCGATCGGGTGATGTGGTCGATCGACCACCCAGAGTTTGCACCTGTTATCGATCATTCCCCTGCTGTGTTTGGTCGATTTGCGGAGTCAAGGGAGTATTCCCTTCACTTTATTCCCCGCTTAATTTCATATAATTATGTGATTTCTTCTGTTTTTCTTATTTTGCACATAATTTTACCGTCCCAATTTTGTTTTCTCGTTCTACGCGTGGTATTGTTTGTCTTTTCAGGCACTTATTGGTAACACTGCTGGCTACTGAAACCTCCTAGCTCACGCTGGTTTGGGGAGGTTTCCTTTTGCTGCGCTTAAAGTCTTGTGAGTTTCCGAGTCCTATCTCATGTCATATTTATTTATTTTAACGCAAATTCCCATTTCTCTTTTATTTCATTATATGATTTAGCACAATGGGGACATTGTGCGATTTGGTTTGGGGAAGGGTTTTGCGTCGCAATTCATTTGCTTGCATTCACGTTTACAGTTCAGTTTGCATTGTTTATTTCTTTTCTCATATATACAGAAAATTCAAAAAAAAAAATTTTGAAAAATTCAAAAAATTGCACGTTTAATTTGGCATATAGGTTGAGTCGGAACGGTAGTATTTCAATGATGACTGATGCGTGTCTAATATATGATGTTTTGCACCTCATTTCACACGCATTTCAGAGCTCAATTGAGTAGTTTATGCTACTATTTCCCTTGTTTCGTGTATTTCTTCCTTTTCATGTGATTTTGTAGGAATATGAAGATTTCAGTGGAAAACAAGCCGAATTCGTCCCTAAGTACTTAGCATTGCATTGACATGGAGTATTGACTCGAGGAATGAGCTTGGTGCGCGTTTTAAGGCCTAAAGATAGCAAAAGCAAGGGTGCGTACGAGTTTAACAAGCAAGGAAGCATTTCACGATATTGCAGCCTCGTTCAGATGGCTATATCTCGAGTTCTATAGTAGATAATCTAGTTATTCCAATTGGAGGTGAAAGCTTATCCTCTTAGCTTTCCAACGCCGCATAGAACGCCTGATTTGACCAAGTAACGAAGAAATGGCAGCTATTTTAAGATTGGTGCGCGCTGCAGGAATCGTTAGAATGCAATTCTGTACAGCACCTTTGGTCGATCGAGTGGCCTCAATGGTCGATCGACCACCACGCGAGCTGATGCGCAAATTAAAAGATCGAGAATTAGAAAGCCCAATGTGTTCTTAGGTTTAGGAATAAGAGTGCGTGATATCCCTATATAACCAACCCTATGTTTCAGAATAAGAGGAATTCATTAGCTTGGTATCATACAGTTCCTTTCATACATTCATATCTTTAGTTTAGAATTTTCAATAAAGTTTGCATCTTTGCTTTCGGATTCATCTTGTTCCTTTATATCGGTAATTTTAATATTTAAATTTCAGTACTGCTTTATTCGTTTTGTAGTGTTAATTCTTGCTAGATAGAATCCCAAAGCCAATTTCTCGTTTTATGTTAGTAATTTGTTTAGTTAATTTAATTATGAAATCAATCGCTTTAGTTGTTAATCTTGCTGTTATTATTATCATCGTTATGAGTAGCTAAACACCCTTTGCTAAGATGTAGGGGATCTATGGCGTAGATGTGATCGGTCCGTTTAGCATTCACAAATAAATAGATGTGGTCGTTGGTCACGGTCGAATCAAAACACAATTTATAGCTTAACAAGCAACTCTACAATTAGTAAAGAGGCAAGTAAAGGTCGGATCCCAAGGGACGGGAGTTGAAATGAGATTTCTATTGTAACTAGTGGTGTCTAAGGGGTGTCGCAAATTGGGTTGATGTAGAAGGTTACTAAACTAGAATAACAATGAAAATAAACAAGCAAGATGAATTAAAGGGGTGTAAACAATTGATTAAAGGCACTAGGGTGTCATGGGATCATAGGGGAATCATGGGATATGATCATACAAACATGTTCTCAAATTATAAGCAAGCAATTATTGTTGTGATGGATCGAGTTGGGTTATATCTTACAATCCTAGGAAAGTTTGGGTCCCGGAGCCGAATCGATTAGATTGTACAACACCTACAAGTCGACTTAATCTTCCCTACTCAACAACATGCATGGTCTAATGAGACTCGAGTTGGGTTATGTCTTACAAGTCTCATTGAAAAGATAGGAGATGATAGTAAATGCAAGGATTCATAGGCTTAGCATTTCATCAAATATAACATGTGCATGAGTTGAGATCAAAACAAGCAAGCAAATAAGATATGAAAGCATATTAATTTAAGCATGAATCATTCCCCATGTTGGTTTCCCTAATCACCCATTAACCCTAGCTAAGAGACTACTCACTCATTATCATGTTAATCATGCTAGCAAGGTTGTCAATCATACCAACAATATGAAACATGATGAATAAATGAAAGTAATTAACAATAATTAAAAAGGGATTAAGAGATTATACCTACTAATGATTCCAATAATAAAGCAAGAATAATAGAAGTACTTGAATGCTAGATTGAGAGGTTGTCAATCTCCCAATAATAACCCAAATAATCTTCAATTACCCAAAATAAAGGATGAACAAAAGAGAGATTAAAGAACTAAAACTTGGATTAAAACTTGATTAATACTTGATTACAATATTGAAGAGAGATTTGATTGATATTAACTACACTAATTATTGATAAGAAGAACATGCACCTCTAATTAGACTAATGGGGTATTTATAGTGAAAATTAGGGAGGATGCATTAGGGTTAACTAAGGGCTAAACTAGTAATTACACTTTTTAAGTAGAGCAAGGAGACTCCGGTATTTTCTGAGAGAAGGGCTTCTCTTTTCGTAGCTTGAAGAAGGCAACCCGCGCTGTGAAGGAATCCGGGCGGATTAGGGTCGGGACGGCCGGATTTGCTCGATGGAATCCGAGCGGATTCTGGGGAATCCGGGCGGATTCTTTGAGGGGAATCCGAGCGGATTCCACTGGGACGCTCGGATTGTGGATAGGCGGGACGGGCGGATTGATGACAATCCGCTCGGATTGTCAGTCAGCGTGATACTTCTTCTTTTTCTTCCCTTTTCTTCATAAATTCCTTGGGGATTTCCTTGGGGACTCAAGGATCCTTTCTCAACATTGCTCTTCTACTATGATATGTACAAAGGCCTTCTAATCTTGTCCCTCCTTGATGCTTGGTCATTGAATTTGATCAATTTAGTCTTGATTTGCCATGAAAATGCAAGATTCTTACTCCTTTCCTACCAAGGGATCAAAATCTCAAAGAATATGCAAAACAAAGAACTAAAGATAAGAAATGACCCAAATAAGCACTAAAAAGCATGGAAACAAGGGTAATTCGGGGGCTAAATATGCGCCAATTATGGTCACATCAAGATGGCAGTAGAATAGGTAACCCCGCATTAGGGCTTGGTCGATCGACTGGCTTAACTAGTCGATCGACTGAGCCGGTTTGTCGATCGACTGGGGTAGCTGGTCGATCGACTGTCTTCGTGTTTGATTAGCATTGTTTGATTCGTTAAGTGCAATATCTAGCAATGAGACCGAGAGGAGACTTGTTAGATGCTTAGTTTTGACCAACCCATAGATCGAAAGATAGGGAAGGGCATTAATTAACGAGTTGAGACGACTAAATTCTTTGAGATCGAGAGATAATGTAATTTAGGCTTTAGGAATCACTTTTCGGGGCGAGAGCTAGCATTAGTGAGACTTAGGGACTGGTAGCATAGGCCGAAAGGAGCTACTAGTTAACTTGGACCGAGAGGACTTGTTTTACCCATCCTACACGACTGTATTTCGGACTTACCTAGGATTATGTGCCATCGCAGCTATAGTGAACCGACCGTCTTAGCATTTCTTTTATCATTGTTTACCGTCCTTATTTACTTTTATTTGTTTATTTAGTTTATGTCATTAGATTTAGTTATAATTCTCATCAAAACCCCTCTTTGTTACCCGATAGATGAAATATAAAGCGACTATTATCTCCCTACCTCCTGCGGATCGACCCTTACTACCACTTGCTAGTTGTAGTTAGGTATTATAAATATTATTTTTGATACTCACTTCGATGTGTATCAAATTTTGCGCGCCGTTGCCGGGAGGCAGCGCTAGTTTTAGTTGTTTTTCGTTTTAGTCATTTTTCGCCTCAAGGGAAGACCGAGTACCTTGAGGCGTTCTTATCTTCTTCTTTAGTGTTGTTTATTTGCAAGACATCGGGAGAGTCCACTCATGTTCCATTCTCGAAGAGAAAGTAGTCTTTGTTTTGTGGGAGATGCGGCGGAGCGGGACACACATCTGAGGCATGCAGGCACCCTAATGAGAAGGTGTTTGCTTTTCATCAACTTCAGCTCGACAATTCTTATAATTGCGCTCCTACTTCACCGCATCAACCATATGTGCCTCCTTATGAAGCCCCACCACCATCCACTCCGTCACAGCAAGAGTTAAAAAACGAAGTTGCAGAGTTGACGAGTCTAGTGCAGCTGCTTATGGTGGAGGTACAGAAAAGCAATGCGGCGAATCAGGCCTTAATCACAAAGATGATATCTCAAATTGCTACATTAGACAAGAACGCAGCTGAGATACCAAGTCAATTTCACTCTCTGAATCAGCGTATTAAGACCGTACATGCAATGACGCTGAGGAGCGGGTCTGCTCTTGATGGACCCGAGAAAGCTGCTGAAAAAGGGAAGAAGAAAAAGGGCGAGAAAAAGACGATCAGCAGTAATCACGGTCGATCGACCATATCACCCAGTCGATCGACCAGTCTGCGCAACACTGCAGCTTCTGGTCCTGAAGAAGCCAGTCGATCGACCGACCCCACTGGTCGATCGACTGAGGAAGCAAAGGATGACGAACCATTTTGCCCTCCAATGCCAGATAATTTGAGGGACTACTTATTTCGGGGTATGACGGCTCCAAAATTATCGAGGCAAGATCCAGATGTTGATGGGTCCGTTCCGATTCCAAAGTATGACCCTACGTTGGTCAATGGTTCATTCCTGAGGCGGACTGAAGAAGGTTCGAGCTATAGCAAGGATAAAGTGGTGGATTTTCAGCCTAAGTCCACCGATGCCGGTATGAGAGACCTAGAGAAGAGGGCTAAGTTACTTTTGCAAGCCCCATATCCAGAGAGGCTGGTACCAACGAAAGATGAGGTATACTTTGAAAAATTTAAAAATGTCATTCATGGTCTTAATGTGCAAGTACCTTTTCTTGAGTTGGTAAATCAAGTTCCCGCTTACATGAAATTCATGAAACAGCTTTTAAATAAGAAGCGGAAACTTGATAGGGTCGAGTCTCTTAATTTAACTGAAGAATCTAGCTCTTATTTGACTCGCACTGCTCCACACAAGTTAGCGACCGGGTAGCTTTTCGGTCCCTTGTAATATTGGTACCTTCTCAATTGAGAAGGCATTATGTGACCTAGGAGCCAGCATTAGCGTTATGCCTTTGAGTCTAGCTAGAAAATTGAAATTGACTAGGTTTGCAGTTACTAGCATGACAAAGATGAGATGGTCGATCGTTTTGCGGTCCACCTATAGGAGTCTTAGAAGACATTCTGTGCAAATAGGAAAGTTTTTCTTCCCTGTTGACTTCGTTGTCTTGGATATACCCGAGGATGCTCATATTCCTATCATTTTGGGTAGACCATTTTCGCACACCGCCGGTGCGATTATAGATGTTGGCTCGGGGACACCGACCTTTAAGGTGGGGAAGCAAAGTCCATTAGTTTTGCCCAGACTTATAGGAAGAAAGATGCTATGTGTCCTGTGACTTGTAATGCGATTTCTACTCGTAAGTCTTATGTTGTGTCATTCGACACTCCTACTTCATTACCCGTGCCTATTCTGTTATGACACCTCCGCCCCTGAGAATGGGAGCAAATTGGAGGACAATTCTTTCGTTTTGGATGTTGCAGGAACCGGTTTGGGGAAGAAAGAACCGCTAATCGCTCCAGCTGTGAAGGAGCCCATTGTTCAGAGAGGCGGTCTAGGATGTCTTAGCTATGCAACTGATGAGGAGTCAGATGAGGAGCCCAAGAACAAGGAGCTAGTCAAAATTTCGGAGTCGGATCTTGAGTGTGAAGAGCTAGAAGATGATGGCCATGCTTGGGAAGATGCTAGAGATGATCCATTGAGCATCCCAGTCGGAGTAGATTGGAGTCCAGCTTCTGAGATGAGCACTACGGAAGCTACTTCATGTAGACAGAAGCCTTGGTCGGAGATTTTCCACAGTTTTCGTTGATCTATTCGTTTCTTAGATCTTTTTAAGACAATTTATTGCTTTTTAGACTATTTATCGTTTTTCGTGTGCACGAGACTTCGCTTAGTTTGGTTTGCTTAGGATTTTTATAAACTTTAGAATGTGTTTTTTGGGTTTGCGCAATTTTTGGGCGTGTTATTATGTGCATTCGCAGGTTTATAGACCATATTAGCTCAATTTATTGAGCTAATTTGAAGAAATCAGAACTTACAAAGAGATTTTGATCGATCGATCGCCTTCTTGGTCGATCGACTGACTGCTACAATTACAGGAGCTTCTGTTCGTGTCAACTTGGTCGATCGCCTGCCTGCTATGGTAGATCGACCGGCTTACGCTGCTGTACCTGTTATCGATCATTCCCCTGCTGTGTTTGATCGATTTGCGGAGTTAAGGGAGTATTCCCTTCACTTTATTCTCCGCTTAATTTCTGATTTCTTCCGTTTTCTCATTTTTGCACATAATTTTGCGTTTTATAATTGTTTTCTCGTTTTACGCGTGGTATTGGTTGTCTTTTCAGGTACCTTTGGTAGCACTGCTGGCTACTGAAACCTCCTAGCTCACGCTGGTTTGGGGAGGTTTCCTTTTGCTGCGCTTAAAGTCTTGTGAGTTTCCAAGTCTTTCTTTATGTCAAATTTAGTTAATTTATCGCAAAATTCCCATTTCTCCTTTTATCTCATTACATGATTTTGCACAATAGGGACATTGTGTGATTTGGTTTGGGGAAGGGTTTTGCGTTGCATTTCATTTGCTTGCATTCACGTTTACATTTTTTCTTGCATTGTTGTTTATTTCTTTATATATATATACAAAATTCAAAAAAAAATTGAAAATTTTAAAAATACAAACAAAATGCACGTTTATTTTAGCATATAGGTTGAGTCGGAACGGTAGTATTTCAATGATGACATTGCATTTGCAGCTGTTTTATGCCTAAGCCTTGCTAATTAACATGTTATTAGTAGAATCATATATGCATAGTCTACGAGTTTTCGTTAAATTTCTTGCTGAACTTGAGACTTGACTTAGATTTTTGGCAAACTACTTATATTTTCTGAGATTTAGAGCCTATAACTGGTGACATTTGTGACCAGTTTATCTAGGAATGTGAGTAGTTACTCCTTATGAGACATGTTACATCAAAATGCATAAATATGAACTTAATCTGCTTAATACCTGTATGCATTCGGTTTGTGGTTTGTTGACACATGTGGAAGAGGTCCCCTTTTCTCATTTTACCCATAAGCCTCACATAGCCAAATTTGCTTTCTCGTCCCATAAGCTACATACCATTATTTAGCCTACCCTGTCCGAGCTAGTATTGGTAGTTGTGGGAATGTGTTTATTGCATCTTGGTTATATCGCTCTGTATAAGAAGGTTGGTGGAATGTTGAAAGGAGGAAATAAAGGAAGAGAAAATAGAATTGAAAAAGAAAAAAGAAAAAAATGAAAAGAAAAAAATGAAAAGAAGGAAGAAAAGAAAAGAAAAGAAAAGAAAATCAAAATCGTATAATTCAAAGTCTTTATCAAATGGCGATTTTTGCTCCCATGCTTTATTATTATCATTTGGGGAGTTGACTTTTTGTGGAGATTGTGAGATTAGTGCTACTCATTAGCACCGTTTTGTATTGATTTATCTGGAGCAAGAAGTTAGATGTTGTTATAATTTGGACATGTAGTTACTAGCTTGGCTTTAACTCCTCTTATCCAAATTCATTTTTGCCTCTTCTTACCCATTACCTCACATATCCCATATTTACCTCGGCATGTGTCATGGTCATCTGTTTGGTTGGAATGCATATGTGCGGTTGTAGAGATCACATTCATATTAGATTGCATGCATGTTCTTATAGGTCGTAGTTAGGTGAGTGTCGTTACAAAATTACTTCTTTCTATCTTTACATATATTCACCTGTGCTTATTTGAGTGATTTGAGCGACCCGTGAGAGTCCAATTTGATAAGTCTCTATAGTTGACGGTTCAGCAGTTTTTTTACGACTTCATAACTCGTTTGCATGATTCATATGCTAATTGATTGTTAGTTGTGCATTAAATTGGTTTAGGCGTTACTTATTGCATTTCGCTCTGAGATTGAACTCGTTCCATTAGGTTTTAGGATCGAGTCTAGTTCTTGCTTGGGGACAAGCAAGGGTTTGGTTTGGGGAAGTTTGATGCGTGTCTAATATATGATGTTTTGCACCTCATTTCACACGCATTTCAGAGCTCAATTGAGTAGTTTATGCTACTATTTCCCTTGTTTCGTGTATTTCTTCCTTTTCTTGTGATTTTGTAGGAATATGAAGATTCAGTGGAAAACAAGCCGAATCCGTCCCTAAGTACTTAGAATTGCATTTGACATGGAGTATTCACTCGAGGAATGAGCTTGGTGCGCGTTTCAAGGCCTAAAGATAGCAAAAGCAAGGGTGCGTACGAGTTTAACAAGCAAGGAAGCATTTCACGATATTGCAGCCTCGTTCAGATGGCTATATATCGAGTTCTAGAATAGATAATCGAGTGATTCTAATTGGAGGTGAAAGCTTATCCTCTTAGCTTTCCAACGCCGCATAGAACTCCTGATTTGACCAAGTAACGAAGAAATGGCAGCTATTTTACGATCGGTGCGCGCTGCAGGAATCGTTAGAATGCAATTCTGTACAGCACCTTTGGTCGATCGACTGGCCTCAGTGGTCGATCGACCACCACGCGATCTGATGCGCAAATTAAAAGATCGAGAATTAGAAAGCCCAATGTGTACTTAGGTTTAGGAATAAGAGTGCGTGATATCCCTATATAACTAACCCTATGTTTCAGAATAAGAGGGATTCATTAGCTTGGTATCATACAGTTCCTTTCATACATTCATATCTTTAGTTTAGAATTTTCAATAAAGTTTGCATCTTTGCTTTCGGATTCATCTTGTTCCTTTATATCGGTAATTTTAATCTTTAAATTTTAGTACTGCTTTATTCGTTTTGTAGTGTTAATTCTTGCTAGATAGAATCCCAAAGCCAATTTCTCGTTTTATGTTAGTAATTTGTTTAGTTAATTTAATTATGAAATCAATCGCTTTAGTTGTTAATCTTGCTGTTATTATTATCATCGTTATGAGTAGCTAAACACCCTTTGCTAAGATGTAGGGGATCTATGGCGTAGATGGCAGTAGAATAGGTAACCCCGCATTAGGGCTTAGTCGATCGACTGGCTTAACTAGTCGATCGACTGAGCCGGTTTGTCGATCGACTGGGGTAGCTGGTCGATCGACTGTCTTCGTGTTTGATTAGCATTGTTTGATTCGTTAAGTGCAATATCTAGAAATGAGACCGAGAGGAGACTTGTTAGATGCTTAGTTTTGACCAACCCATAGATCGAAAGATAGGGAAGGGCATTAATTAACAAGTTGAGACGACTAAATTGCTGAGATCGAGAGATAATGTAATTTAGGCTTTAGGAATCACTTTTCAGGGCGAGAGCTAGCATTAGTGAGACTTAGGGACTGATAGCATAGGCCAAAAGGAGCTACTAGTTAACTTGGACCGAGAGGACTTGTTTTACCCATCCTACACGACTGTATTTCGGACTTACCTAGGATTATGTGCCATCGCAGCTATAGTGAACCGACCGTCTTAGCATTTCTTTTATCATTGTTTACCGTCCTTATTTACTTTTATTTGTTTATTTAGTTTATGTCATTAGATTTAGTTATAATTCTCATCAAAACCCCCTCACTGTTACCCGATAGACTGAAATATAAAGCGACTATTATCTCCCTACCTCCCTGCGGATCGACCCTTACTACCACTTGCTAGTTGTAGTTAGGTATTATAAATATTATTTTTGATACTCACTTCGACAGGTATCAATGACATTGCATTTTCAGATGTTTTATTGCCTAAGCCTTGCTAAATTGATGTGTTATTAGTAGAATCTTATTGCATATCTACGAGTTTTCGTTAAATTTCTTGCTGAACTTGAGACTTGACTTAGATTTTGGTAAACTACATCATTTTCGGAGGTTTAGAGCTTATAACTGGTGTCATTCATGACCAGTTCATCTAGGATTGTGAGTAGTTACTCCTTATGAGACATGTTACATTAATTTGCATAAGTATGAACTTAATCTGCTTAATACCTGTATGCATTTGGTTTGTGGTTTGTTGACACATGTGGTAGAGGTTTCCCTTTATTCATTTTGCCCATAAGCTCCACACTGCCAAAAATAGCCTTTTTGTCCCGTTACTACATCCTACACATAGCCTGCCTTTGTCAAGCTAGTAGTTTAGTTGTTGGGATTGTTACTTTGTTTTTGGTGGCATATGCTCTTTTGAGATGTTGATGGGAAGATGAAAAAGGAAGGAAAGAAAGAAACAAAGAAAAAGAAAAAAAAAGAAGGAAAATGATTCGAAAAAGAGGAAAAAAAAGAGTGTTGTACTGTTTGAAACGGTCGATCGACTGCCCGATTTGGTCGATCGACTGCCGCCCGAAAGAGAAAAATCAATTCGCATGATTCAAGTCCTTATTTAATTGGCGATTTTTGCTCCCATGTTGCATTTATATCTTATGGGGAGTTGATTGATTTAGTTTTATGGAGATTGCGAGATTGGTGCTAATCATTAGCACCGGTTTTATTGAATTTTGAGCAAGAAGTTGGATGTTGTCATATGGTTCTGTTTAGGTACTAGCTTGATCACCTGTACCTCCACACTCCCATAATTATCTTTGCCTCTTCTTACCCATTACCTTACATATCCATATATACCTCGACATGTGTCATGGTCATTTGATTGGTTGGAATGCATATGTACGGTTGTAGAGATTATTTTCATATTAAATCGCAGGCATGTTCTTATAGGTCGTAGTTAGGTGAGCGTCTTTACAATATTACTTCTTTCTATCTTTACATATATTCACCTTGTGCTTATTTGAGTGATTTGAGCGACCCGTGAGAGTCCAATTTGATAAGTCTCTACAGTTGACGGTTCAGTAGTTTTTAACGACTCCATAACTCGTTTGCATGATTCATACGCTAATTGATTGTTCGTTATTGCATTAAATTGGTTTAGGCTATTCGGTTTGAATTTCCTCTGAGATTGAAATCGTTCCATTAGGTTTTAGGATCGAGTCTAGTTCTTGCTTGGGGACAAGCAAGGGTTTGGTTTGGGGAAGTTTGATGCGTGTCTTTTATATGATGTTTTACACCTCATTTTACACGCATTTCAGAGCTCATTTATGTAGTTTATGCTACTATTTGCCCCATTTCGTCTACTTTCGTATTTTTATGTAATATTGCAGATTTATGCGGAAATGAGTAGATATTGAGCTAAATCCGTCCCCGAGTATCTTGCATTGCATTTGATATGAAGTATTTAAGCAAGGAACAAGCTTGGTGCGCATTTCGAGGCCCGAAAGACTAATACATGAAGTTTTTGAAGCAAAGTACCAGCTACAGTGGTCGATCGACTGATTCCTTTGGTCGATCGACCAAGGCACGAAGATCAGAAGCTACTGCTCAGCGTAGGTTGGTCGATCGACTGAGCAACATGGTCGATCGACCAGACCGTGATTTAGACGTGAATTAAAAGATCGAGGAATTTGAAGCCCATTGTACATTAGGTTTTGGAATAAGAACTACGTTGTATTCTATATAACGTAAGCTAGGTTTACAGAATAGTCATTCAGTTTTCATCTAGGTTTTATCATTCAGTTCGAAATACAATTCAACATTCATAGTTTAGTTTGTTCTTTAATAAAGTTTCGGTTTTGCATTCGGTTCTGATCTTCCCTTTACAAATCCTTTACACAGTATTCTTCTGTTTTATTATTCAATTTGTTGCTTCCATTCGTAGTATAGGATTGCAAGTTAGATCTCCCGAAGCCATAATTATCGTTTTATGCTAGTCTTTTATTCTATTAATTCAAGCATGAATTCAGTAGTTTATTTCATCAATCTTGTTGTTGTTTTCGTAATAATCCTGAGTAGCTAATTTATTCGTGCTAGGATGTAGGGAATCTGTAGTTAGGCGACATTAGAATTAATTTGGCCTGAAATCGTGTGTTAGTCGATCGACCGCCATACCTAGTCGATCGACTGACCACGTGAGGTGTTACCTTCGTTTTAATTGATTTAATTCTATATTTGACGAATCGAGTGCACGCGACTAGTTGAATGTTTAGGTTTTGACTGACCCATTAGATCGAAAGATAGGGGAAGTTGTTAGACCACCAATTAAAATGACTAAACTATGCTGAGATCGAAAGATAGGTAAAGTTTAGGTTATTAGTCACTTTTCAGGACGAGAGTCAGTACTAGTTTTATTAGGGACCCGTAGCGAGATCGGAAGATGCTACTTGTTAAGAGTGGACCGAGAGGACCTCTTGTTTTCCCGCCTTATGTGTTTGATTTAGACCTACTTAGTATGCTGCCGCCGAAACTATAGTGAACCGACCATCCTAGTACCCTTCTTTATTTTTGATTTAATACATTTCCTTAGTTTAATTTATTTTTCATTGCCTTTAGCTATAGACCGAATCAAAGCAAACCTCCACACATTTGTTACCCTAAAGACTAGAAATTAGACAACTAATCATTGCATCTGCCTCTCTGTGGTTCGACCCTGCTACCGCTATCTATAGTTGTAGTTGGAAATTATAAATATTATTTTTGGTGCATAACGACAGGCATCAGTCGTTACTTCCGAATCAAAAGTAATTTATAAAACCCAATTAAAAAGTATTATTTAATCGGGGTCGAGCACAAAGATGGCGGGGGTGTATACTTAGTCGGTTTAAATCCTAGTTTAGTCAAACAAGAGTAAGATTGGTTGATTATAAACTAAGATGCAAACAAGATAAATGACTAAACTAAATGAAATTATTTTCTACTCAAATGAATAAAAACTAAGGTCTTTGGGTTCACTTGGGTAAGTTGGGGAAGAGAAGATTGTTAACAAGAAATGGGTAATGATAAAGGCCTATGATTGATCCTAATTTCTTAGTTAATTAGAGCTAACCAACAAGCATTTACTTAGTAAGAAAAACTCGTCTCGACCAGGCCCTATAGGCCTTCCATTGGCTTTCGACCTCGAATAGACTAAACATGATAATGAAAGACTCAAACTCTCATTTAAGCAATCCATCAAACATTTCATAGGCATGGGAGTAAGGGTTTACAAACAAGCTTTCACTTAGTTGAGACAAACTCATCATAAACATGCATAAAGACTATCTAATAGCATAGGCACCAAGATGGATCAAATATGTCTAAGAAAGGCTCCAACTTTCATTTAAGCATCTCATTAAACACTTCTAAAACCATCCAATAGCATAATGCACCAAGATAAGTTAAACATGCTAATGAAAGACTCAAACTTTCGTTCAAATATTTCATCGAGCACTTCATGTGAACAAGAGTAAGACCAATTAATTACCTAATTCAAAAGGTTAACAACCCAAATTCACCCCCTTTAATCACCCAAGATCCCCCATGACCTTAGATAAGACTACTCACACATGTTCATAGGTGAGAAATTAACAACAAATTGCAACAATACACAAGCAAACATTGTAAACATGATAAAGATTAATACTTTGAATTAATAACAAACAAGTAGGACTATAAATGTAAACTAATGAAATAATTGTAGATAAAAGATGATAATTATACAAACTAAGAGGAAAGTTTGTATAATTATCATCTTTTTGTTTATGCAAGTTCTTCATGGCCAAGAAGCTATTTTCAATCTCTTAATTGTTTTGCTTCCAAATGATTGCCTATCATCGAATTGTTAATTACAACAGATCCAAAAATAAAGAAATAATTTCTTTCTTTTTCTTTGAAATTTGATTAATCGTCTTTTACTTCGTTTAAGGTGGTACTGTAATTATTTGTTTGGAGTTCGAAAAGCTTAACGTTCTCCAAATCTTGACATTGACGGATAATTTTCCGTTTTATTGAAATTTGTCAGGTTCGATTAGGGTTCCTGCAAATTAACTCATACTTTCGACAAGTCCGAAAAAATTAACGTTCTTGTTCGAAGAAATTTCTAGCAAGTCTTTATACTCGTTTATCTTACCACTTTTCGAAGACGAAGATGATTGATGAAGATCGAAAAAGATGAAGATTGAAGATTTTATTTTTTTATTTTTATATTTTCTTTGTATTTCTCCAATCGTAAAGTTCGTACTATTTACTGCCTTTACGATTGCGGGAGGGTATTAGGATATTGGGCCTATACTAGGCCCGGCTACCATTAGGGTTTGCCATTAGGGTTAGGGTTTGCCATTAAGTTGGGAGGTATTATAAATACTCACCATATCGATGTAAAACAACATCAATCAATAATGCATTCTCCCTTATTATCGTCTTCCCTCTATAATCTTAACAGAGGGCAATATGAGACGAATTGTTGATGTTGGGAGCCGGGTACGTGGCAGCCGGTGAGGCAGCTCAGAGTGTGATGGTTTCTATTTGACTTGGCTTCGATTCCGAGTTCATGCTTGATGATGGTGCGGGTGATGGCGGCTCGTGAGCAGGTGGTACACGATGGTTGGTCGACAACTGGTGGTCTAATAGGTGTTGATGGGGGCATGAATGAAGGATGGTGATGGTTGCTATGTCGAGATGAGCCGAATTGATTGGTGCGGGTGTAAATGGTGGACAAAATTGATTTTGTTAATGGTGAGGGCGAAAGAGAAGATGAAGGCATGGTGGTTATGGTGGGAATCGAGTTTATGTAGATGTCGAGGTGAATTGAGCCATGGTGACTCACGAAGCTCGAATTGGTTGTTCCATTGATGTCGGAATTCGGTTCCGAGTTTGGCTGGTCTGGGTTACTCGGTGATGGAGGTGAGCTGAGGGGTTGAAGGTGAACAATAGTGGTCGTGACTGAAGTAGCAATAGGATTGGAGTCGTTTGCTTGCTGGTTGTGTAGATGGGTGCACGATGATGACGGAGCGGAGACGATGTGGACTCGCTTGTATGCTGATGTGGGTGAACTGAACTCGGGTTTTAAATCCAGTTCAGAAATGAAGATGGAAATGGTCGTGATTTGGGTTGGTTTGTGAATGAAGACGGGTTTCATCATTTGGCGGGGAACTAGATGATGAAGAGTGACATGGGATTTGGTAAAGGTCAATGACTGAGCTTAATTTTGGCTTTTATTTGTATTATTACTTGGTCCAATAAAACCCGTCTCAACCCGCTTTGTTGCTTATCAAATCCCTTCTTTATTCCTACAAAATACAACCAACGAAAGCAATATCGAAACCATGGAAATAAATTAACCGTCTCAATTTATTTTAATAAAACTACTAATTAGTAATTAAACTAATAAATGAGCTATTTAATCAATTAAGCACATAAAATCGAGTCGGAATAAAGTATAAATGATGGGTAAAACACGACTAAAATACTACTTATCGTAATGTTTATTGATTTACATAAACATAAACAAATGAATAAAAGTACAACTCATGACAACTATACTCTTCTAATCAACTAGACTCGTCTCGTGACTCATCAAGCTCGTCCCGTCTCCCGAGTGCTATCCAAACAACTTGAACATAATCTGCTCCCCATATGACCAAAGGATATCATATGGATTGGCACAGGCCACCCCAAAAGAGATAGATGAGAAACACAGACACTCAAACATCAGTAACGATAAAAGAAAGTGTGACACGACTCAAGTGCGTGAGTCAACAATACGACCATGATATGAATGACACACAATTATCCAACTGTCACGCCGGTACCGGGACACGCCCAGACGTACCCACAACCACTGGTGCCAGGAACACGCCCACGACACCGAACTCACACAAGGTACTCCGAGCATGTCGGTGGTACCGGGCCCAAGAGCGACTCGGGTCCCCTGCCAGACGTCGTGTCTCACCCACACGCGTCCCTCCAAGACTCAAGTCATTAATGTGCACATTCCTTTTGGGGGGTGGGAAACCCCAATAGGCGACTCATGCGGAAGACGTTCTCCCAAACGCCTTCCGTCTAAATAGAACAAGTAACCAACCAACATCGTAATATCCTCCAATATACATGACAAATACAATAAATGCGAGATACCGTATAACATGCCAATTACCGACTCATTAAATGCAATTAATGACAAACAACTCATTTAACAAATAGACACCTTATCGAAACTGAGTAGGATAAACCTACCTCTTCGCAAGCTCCATAACCAAACCCGATCCAATAAAAATTCCACTTCATAAAACCGTCACCTTACTATCTAGAGGCGGAGGGCAAAATCTCCACTTTCTCTTCTTTTCTCTCTAAAATTTGGTGGGTGAGGATTGTGTTGAGATTTTTAGTGGATAAGGGCGATGAGTGGATAAGGGTGGAGTATATAAAGTGAGGGTATATATACATAAGGTAGTATAGGGATACGTATACATGCATCGTATTGCGTATTATTATTATTATTATTATTATTATTATTATTATTATTATTATTATTATTATTATTATTATTATTAGGGTTATTTAACAACAATACTCTGAACTATTGATGGCCTTCTTAAAATACTCTGAGCTTCCGTTTAACTCACAATAAACTATACAATTGCCCCTATCTTCTCGTATTGCACTTGGGTCATTTATAACCTGTAAAATCAGGTAAAAAAGTTATTGGGTGGGGGTGGGTCCCACAAACACCACTACATACAAGAACTAGTGTCCTCTTATTCTCCATTGACACAATAGCAACCGTATAAACTAATTTCTAGCTACCAACAACCAGCTACGCAACACACCACCACCATCAATACACGTCTACACCCTCGCTTTAACGCACCACCCACGCCACACTTAACCACCGAGTGCCCCATTCACACCTTGTTTCGATCTCCACCACCACAATAAAACAGTTGGAAATCAGTCGGAAGTAGTATCCTTCGCGACAGAATATCGGTCGGAATTTAAGTCGCAAATGAACCGCAAACAAATAATTCATTTGGCGCGCCCCTAGTTACTGGAATCGGTAGGAAACAAAAAATAGCGGTCGGACAATCATTCCGACCACTTTAAGAACAGTCGGAATGAATGGTTTTCTAGTATTGATACGCTGATACCCATCAACCGCTGTTTCAATTAAGCCCTAGATCACGCTACCAACACGACCCAATATCGAACCACACCCTCGCCTCCTTTTCTCCTTTGCCTCACCTTTCTTTCCCATCTATAAAACAAAAGGTGACAGCCTGCTTTGCCTTCTTGTCGTCGACTACCGCAACTCCGGCCTCGTGCTTCTCAGGTGTTCACTTTGAATTCGTCATCGTCGTCCTCCACTCCTCCAATTAGGTAAACCCTAGATTTCCAAATTAATTTGGGGTAAATGTTAACTTGGGGTTTTGGGTTGTGGGGGTTGTGATGTTGGTTATGTGGTGATAGACAAGGGTTAGGTTGGTTATGGAGAAGAGATAGGAGGAGGGTGACCTGCTGAAAAGGTAGACAGTCATCCAGTACAGCATGAGAAGAGGAGGGCAATAGTATGTTATATTGCTAGTTAAATTGAAGTGTGGAGTATTTTGGGAAGACCGTCAATAGTATGGAGTATTCTTGTTAAATAATCCTTATTATTATTATTACCACTTATTATTATTATCATCATTACCATCCTAAAATAATAATTATTATTAATTTATTATTCCGTCTCAAACATAACTCGTATAAATACAATAAAATATTATTATATAAAAATATAAATACGGAGTATTACAATCTTCCCCCCTTAAAAAGAACTTCGTCCCCGAAGTTCACCTCACTCTCTCCTTTCCACAAATCTCATGCATTCTCTCGCACCTCACATGTCTATCAACCGTATATGCTTTTTCTAAACATCGCACTCATCCCAAAGTTCTTCACTCAATTCTCACTACTTTTTCACATTCTGTACTTTCTCTTTCCTTAATTTCCGAATTGTTACATTCACTCCCCCTAAAAGAGAACTTCGTCCCGAAGTTCAACTATAAAACATCATAGTGTTATCTCATATGGTTTTTACTGAATTCCACAAATGTTTATGTTTCATGTTCAACACTCTCTCTTACCTATTGCAAATCCATTATCAAATCTCGTATCGTGTTATGCCATTTCTATATTCCCAATCTAGAAAACCTCTCTAGAAGTCTCTCTACGGGTACCCCTACGAGCCTACCAAAGGTCAAATGGCAGGTATAACCCACGGTTCGAAACTCTAATCTCATAGATAACTTCTAACTCATGTCGGTTATATGAATACGTATTTATCACGGGTTCTTACTCGATTATTACTATGTATGTATATTATGTCAATCCTCATACATTAACATGTATTCATATCAAAACACCAACTATACGGACTCTAGGAAACAATCAACTAATGCCAGATTCTTATAATGTGACTCAACCACGTTCCACATTCCCATTTCTGGACATCATACCACGCATATACTGCGTCAAATCCACCACGTAATCACACACGTGTTTCCATTTCCGTTCTCATCTATCATCACCCCTTCCGCTTGTACGGAAGACCACAATCACTATCATGCAATGACCACTATGTGGCACATAACTTGCATGTTTTATCTTATTTTTACACAACAAAAAAAAATCACGTCGATTAACACATATCCAACAAGATTATCATCTCATTTGTCATCCAATTACTTATGTTAAATATTTCCATTTAATCGCAACATGCCACTCAAGATGATCAAACGTAAACAATTCACAAGGTCTCATTCATATGGGGTCAACATATTTATCCGAAACAAACAAACCAATATAAATCACGAAAATAAGGGTATACACCCCACACTAGGTTGAGTATCGACAAAACAAGGGTCAAAGCAGACCACTCGGTCGAGTATAGGAGGCCACTCGGCCGAGTAGGCGGCCACTCGGTCGAGTACATGGTGCACTCGGTCGAGTGCCACCTGGGCAGAATGTTTTCATTCTCTAACACGTTCCCAAGCATTCCTATTTTATCACTCAATTAGGCACTACAACTAGATCACGATGTACACCGTGGGTGTTTCACTTGACGATTGGGAGGCAACTTCACAAACAACATCTATACTACCGCTCATAGGACATAATTTCACCAACTACTTCCACACGTCATGCATGCATACTTAAATCAAACGGTTACGCTATATACACCAATGATCAAGTACCTCAACAATATGATTGAATCCTCAAACATTATATGCCACACTCTTAGTAGATACCTCATTTCTACACCTTCCGCCAACCACCAAGTGATGATTGGGCCGCATGTTTGGTACACGGAACGATTTATGACAGTCCGTAAGTTTACCATCAAGTGATAGCTCGAACACTTTTGTCTACCCCTTGGTCGTCATCTACGCGCCGATACGGTCATTTTGGCAGTAATTAGAGTTCATTTGGAGTCCGGAAACTGCTTTATTTTCTAAGAAACCGTTTAAATGCCGAGTCGGAATGTTCTAGAATATTCCAGATATTTATTCCTAAAATTAAATTTATATCTTTTGGTAAAATATATCCCATATATCATATTTTAAGGAATAAGGAAGTAGAGATCCACCGCAATTCCATAATAGAAACGCGTAAATCTTTCTTCCGCAGGAGGAAACCTCTCGGGAAATGACGCAGCAGGTGCTGCGCCTCTTGGAAGGACCGCAGCAGCTGCTGCGCCTGTTCTCTAGGCCGTTTTCGTTGTTTACGGAATATTTCCGTGATTTCTTTCCAAAGTTTGTGTCATTCCAAAACTCTTAACATTTTCTAGTATACATAGAGACCTCCGGTCTCCATATTTTTCACGCGAGTGTCCAACCTTCTCTCCTCCCTTTGCATTCTAGACGTTGCTCTAAGCATTCGATGCCTACATGCTTGATCAATCGACCACGTAAGCTCAGATCTTTCTGAGTACCAGTCACGTTGCATGACCGACCAATTTGACCACTACACATCAATTAATCAATTAATCTAAAATCCTCCAACGAGGGCACTTTCTACATACATTCGAGTCGAGAAATCACTAACGTTAACTTAGTCAATCTCGTTTCGTCAAACATGTAAGTCTGAGGGTGTAAATCCCATCTTTTTTTTATTGTATTTTATTTTTGTACTCATTATTGTAAGATTTACGTCAAAAGTATATTTAAAACCGATTTTAAAAACCTTTATTCCAAACTGTTTTTACGTAACAGCGGATACCAGACGTCGAGAAGAAACGCAGCAGCAGCTGCGCCTCTTCGAAGGGTCGCAGCTTCTGCAGCGCCTCCTCCAGAGGCTGCCGCTGCTCCGACTCTTCTTCTTCTTCCTCGAGTTTCCTCTGTTTCGTCCTTTTGTTTTATTTATTTACTTACTTTCTTTCTTCAGTACACAAATCATGTTCAATAATTCCTTTTAATTATAACGTTTTGTTCTCGACTTAAATCCCTTATAATTCGATATTTGCGGGTTTTCGTCATTAAATCAAACCCGGATTTTAGAAACTCGGTTTGTTCATATCAAGTATCTGGGATTCGTTGTTTGGTACATATTTCCTTGTTTAATTTCAGTTTGTCAACTTTATTCGATTTTAAAGTTTGTTCCTTTTATAATTCCGCCATCATAAATAAATTTAATTCGTTCTAAATTCGTTTTGACACGTTTTAATCCGTTTTTATCGTTTTTATGACCGTTCCTGATGTAATTAATATGCTAAACCACTTCAGCTTGAGTATAAACATCAATAATTAATCGTAATTATACCAACGAACATTAACAAATAGCGGTTCTGACTGCACAGCTAGAGCTCAACTCAAGAACAGACGCAGGAATAGCTGCGCCTTTTCCAAGGGACGCAGCAAATGATGCGCTTGTTCTGAGATGATTTCTGTCCCTGAACTTTTGTTCTCGCTTTGACGTAGTCTTTAATTATGTGATTAATTAACTAATAATCGTAATATCACCCTTAATCTGACCTATTTTGTCAATTTAATTTCTACCTTTTATTTTCCTCTCCTTTTTGTCTTCAAAATTCCGTCTTAAGTGTGCTTTTGACGTAAATCAATTTAACCTTTGTAATCAATTGTAATTTCAATTATCGTTGTTTATTTATCGTTTTTGTTTATGTATGATTTATTTACTTATCTCACACATGCAATCAATTTCTAACTCTCAATTTTGACATTAACAATTGCTAAATTATTTGTTCACCGACTTAATTTAATTCACATGCTAGGATTAATCTGTGGATGTTGCATTGCATACATATAATCGACAACAGATCAACTACGAATAATTTCCCTATTCATTAGTAGAGGCCGCTATCGAGGCGGGCGGGATTAGGTGTTCGATTAAAGAGCTTCCTAACACGTACCCTCACCCCTTACTCTAGATCTCTGTGAACATCCATGTTCATTGGCATCCACGAGAGTCATTCTAGACATAGAATGCTAAGGGTAACGAGTTCTTAGTGTTCATGTCACTACTTTGTGTCTTGACATGACATGAGGTATTCGAATGGTTCCAATTTCCCATAAAAATTGGTGGCGACTCCACAAATGCAGGCTTATTCAACGTTTCACCGGTTTCAATGCCTCACAAATCGGTAACGGCCCATGACATGCTTTGGCTATCCAAGGTTCCGTAGGAGAAGTTCCGCCGCCTTAAAACAATCACAAACGCACGGGTGCGTGCGGCGCGGGTGGCCCATGTCCACAGTTTGGCGACTCCGCTGGGGATGATACACTTACGTGTTACCCAGGGTGAAACTTGAATGAGGTTAGGGAATAGTTTATACGAGACAGTTGTCGGTTTTCATTACTCAACCTTCCTAGGTCATTTTATTCGCCCTTCCTAGGCTAAACCCAACCCATTCGACCAATCGTCCCGTCTGGATGGTCCAAATTCTTATCTGGGCCTAAGGATAGATAGCGATTGACGTCAACCATACCATGGTACATACTCTTGTTTTTATCAAGGGCTTTCACTACTCGAGGAAATGGACTAGGAACCGACCTTACTCATGTTTGGTACGGACCTCTCCACAGACCAGGGTTTGATTGCCTGGTATGGCAACCCACCTTTTAAGCCAAAACCCTTTAAATGCACTCAGTATACCGTTATAATGTCTGTATGAATGTTTGTATCATATACGTGATCACCATTTTGTAAACAAAACCATGACGAAATTTTGTAAAATAAAATCCTTTTCAAAATGTAAATATTTCAAAAGTGGCCTAAAATAGCGCAGAATGAGTCGAAACTCTGTCCAAATGTCCAGTCAAAATTCGGGCCTCAAAACCCATTTTAAAAACCTCACTTTGAGTCGGCACTCCTACAACTACACTACAGTTGCCTAGGACAAACATTTCAAATTCACTCATTTTCAAACCTCACTTGACACAAGTGACACACGCCCACTTCACGAGTCGAGTCTCTTTTGAGTAAGTGTGCTAAAATCGTCGATCATGTTTTCATTCGTCATCAATCTCTTATCCCCAGTTTCCAAGATGCCTGGAACTAGTCACGCAAGTGTTAATGGACAACCCCAAAATGGTAATGATATAATCCTAGCCGCGCTCGTCCGTCTCCAAACAAGCCAAGACCAAGCTTATGCTCGCCTCAATGCTATTGAAGGCCGTAGAAACTAGACTTCCTCCTGCAGAGAATGATGTTCTCGACATGAGCGTGCATGATAACCTTCCACCCTTTGTTGGACAACCAGAAGTCACCCCCCCACTAGGTCCTACTAAAGCTGAAAAGCGACTCCA
Source organism: Silene latifolia (assembly GCF_048544455.1). NCBI lineage: Eukaryota > Viridiplantae > Streptophyta > Magnoliopsida > Caryophyllales > Caryophyllaceae > Silene > Silene latifolia. Next base: position 105,523,632 of record NC_133526.1, on the reverse strand, counting down.
ATACTTGGAGGAGCAACTAATGTACCTTAAGGGAGATGACATCTACAGGGAGAATAATCGCAAGTATGAGGCGGTAAATGCTCAACTGCCTACCAATTTCAACATGACTGACATCCCAAAGTTCAAGGGGCATGAAAATCCTTTGAACCACATTCGTGCCTTCAAAGATTATATGTCTATCAAAGGCATCAAACCCGAGATGTTCTAAGGTTCTTTCCTTCATCTCTCGACACTATTCCTAAGCAATGGTTTTACTCTTTGGAGCACAAGAAAATTGCCATTTGGGACGATGCCGCAATTGAGTTCACTAAATAATACGCGGATAACGCCGAAATCCAAGTCAATATGCGCACTCTAGAGGTTCTTACCCAAAATGAGAAAGAAGGCTTCAGTGAATTCCTAAGTAGGTGGAGGAAGACTAGCACAAAAGTTGTTGAACGCCCAGATGAAGCCACTCTTATGGAAAAGTTTGTGGATAATTTGAGACCTGTTTATGCAAACCATTTGAGGTACCAAAACATAAAGTCTTTCAAAGACTTGACTGTGCTAGGAACAAGAATTAAAGACGACATCCGAAAGGGGCTCTTGTCCAAAACGGTAGGTCGCGGATATCAGGGTTCAACGAGTTGTTCTTATGGCTCCACTAGCAAGACCGATGAGGTCAATCTTGTCGAATCATCTAAAAAGAATAGCCCACCAAGGAAGTTCACAAACATTGGTGATTCATATTACAACGCTTTGAAAAGGTTGATGAAACAAGGCAAGCTCCAACCCATAGGACCTACACCCGACCCAGAGAAGAAGTCTAAATTATGGGATGAGAATGCATACTGCGAATATCATAGAGGCAAGGGACACGATACGGAGAAATGCTTCAAGTTGAAACATGTCATCCAGGATATGATTGAAGATGGTCGTCTACCCATACCTCCCGGAGGTAAGCCTAACAATACTCAGAATCCTCTTGGAGTTCTGATGATCACAGATGAAGAATCCACCTTGTATTGTTCACACCTCATTTCTCCAGTCGAGGATGAGATTCATGCGCTAGAAGATGAGGGAAGTTATTCCACCATTTCTCCTACCATTTCCGATTTAATCGCATGGGCAAAGAGTGTAAGTAGGCAAGTTTCAGAGCTGGAAACTGTGGTGGCGTCCCTATGCATTCCAGGTGCCTCACCTCAGGAAAACGTGCCACAAGTTCCAATTCTATCTCAAGAGTCTACGATGCAAGAGGTAATCACAATAGTTGACAATCTAGTGGAGCAAATACTCAGTCTGGAAGCTGAAATCACCAGGTTGAGAGAGCTCAGTATCGTCAACGGAATATGGGCTGATGACGATGACGATGAAGATGAATACCTCACAGAATATTATCTAGTTAAGGTTAGTGAGGATATAGTCAAGGCTAGCGAAGATCAAGATATAGACCACCTTACTCACTCAGGGTGTCCATATCAAAATGTCTCTCAGAACGGTCCTACGGCTAACGGTCCAGTTACTAACACCAATGTCATCACACCAAATGATGGCGAAGATACATCTACTGACCACTTAATAAAACAACTGCAGAAGACAATGGCTGACCTTTCAGTCTGGCAATTAGTTGCGAGTTCATTTTCCCATCGTCAAGCTTTACTGCAAGCATTGGCTAAGTTAAATGTAGCACACAACTCTACGCCTGATGACGTAGTCAACCTAGTCTTTCTAGTCTCAGTTAAACTAAGTAACTCAGTTACTTTTTTAGATGAGGATTTGCCTTCTTTCGGCGCCAGTCATAACCTCGCTCTATACATTAAAGTCACATGCTTAAAGAAGAACGTACCAATGACTTTGGTGGATGACGGCTTCACAGTCAACGTCATACCACAAAAGACAGCACATAAGATGGGCATGAAAGAATCAGATTGGACTCCTACCAACCAAGGTGTTCGAGCATACGATGGAACACGACGTAAAGTAGTAGGGCTAATCAACCTCACTAGAGCCACATGACTAATCGAGCGAAAGGTTAATTTTCAGATAGTGGACATCGAGGCAACCTTCAATATACTTCTGGGAAGACCTTGGATTCACGCTTCTAAAGTGGTAATATCCACCTTGCACCAGAAGATCAAGATTCCTCTAGATGGCAAAGTAGTGACGATCACTTCGTCACCTATCAAGGTTGTGATAGAGAAAATGTCAAGCAACCAGGTGGTCACAGACCCAGTATATGAGCTTGAAGGATTTTAGAGCATAAATCTTGTAGAGAGCAAACTGGCGCCTCTATACTTCAACCCATACTCCAATTTAGTGGTCAACCACATACTCAAGTCCCAGGGATACTTCCTGGGAATGCCATTAAACCCTGCCAAGAAGAATTCTTTCGCACCGTATAAGAAAGGAAACTCTCAAAGGATACCATTAGGTTTGGGATATAAGCCCACGAAAGTAGAAGCCTTAGAAATGCTTACTCAGTTCCAAAATCGTAAAGACAAAGGAATCCAGATGCGACCCTATCTCCCTACCCTAAATGGATATTTCGTTAGGGAGGGGAGTCATGAATACTTTCACGGGTTTCCCGAGCCTTGGCATTATAAGGGAATACAACTAGCTGGAATTGAGGTCTTCCACGATTGCTACTTCATCCCTTCAGAAATGTTTCCTACTGTCAAAACACGTCAAACACTTTGTTTAGACGAACAAGCCGTTACCCTTCTGTTTGGAGAAGACCGATTTGTCAGAGCAGCGCAGGATGAGATCATTACCATGATACTTCAAGATGACCATTTCAACCCCACAGCATTGATTACCGACACTAGCTCAAATCAGCAGAAAGGATGGAGAAATTCGATCAAATAATGGACCAACAACCAGGGAAAGCTCTTCAAGGTCACTACTGGAGAAGGAGAGATGTTCAAAGGAGAACCCGAAGACAATGAATTCGAGTCAGAGTTGGAGTCGGAGTCGGAATCAGAGTCTGAGTCTGAGTCTACAGAAGTCGCTAGAGAGTCTTCTTCTGTCGTCACTCCCTATCCCCTTGTTTCTCCTAGCATAGCATCGCATAGTAACAGTAGCTTGGGAAATGTCCCAGCAGCTGTCCCTTTACCGCCACTGACTACTGAACAGATGGCTTCTTTGTTTCAACTCTTTTCAAAATTTAATATGAATAAATCAGATTCTGTTTACTCTTTGTGTTTTTCTGAATGCAATTCTATTTACAATGATAATGAGGATGATCCTAACCCAGACTCAGTCGAATTACCTCCCTATATAATTAAAGAGATACTACAAGAGGGGGAAGAGGCACCAGTTATAGAAACCACCGAACCCATCAACGTAGGAGCCGAACTAGAACCCCAAGAACTTAGGATATGGATGACCTTAAACCCAACTGAAAGGGTTAACTTCATCGACCTCCTACACGAGTTCAAGGACGTTTTCGCTTGGTCTTACAAGGACATGTCAGGGATCGACAGGGATATTGCAGAACATCGAATTACAATCAAACCAGGTTTTAAACCTGTAAAACAGAAGCTCTGTCGGATGAGGATCGAGTGGGCTCTTAAGATCAAAGAAGAAGTCGATAATCAATTCAAAGCCGGGTTCATCAAAGTTTCCGAGTATTCAGACTGGGTGGCTAACAAAGTCCCCGTACCCAAAAAGGATGGATGAATCCGGGTTTGTGTTGATTTCCGAGACTTGAACAAAGCGAGTCCCAAGAACGACTTCCCTCTACCACACATCGACATATTGGTAGATAATACAGCGGATCACGCGTTGTTATCCTTCATGGACGGGTATGCAGGGTATAATCAGATCAAAATGGCTATATAAGATATGCATAAGACAGCCTTCGTCACTCAATGGGGCACATATTGTTATACAGTTATGCCATTTGGGCTAATCAATGCTGGAGCTACATATCAACGCACTACGACCACATTGCTACATGACATGATGCAAAAAGAAGTAGAAGTATACGTGGATTATATGATTGTCAAGTCCAAAGATAGGAAGGGGCACATCGATAACTTTCGCAAATTCTTCCTAAGACTGCGAAAGTACAACATGAGGGTCAATCCTCAGAAATGTGCATTCGGAGTAACATCAGGCAAGCTTCTGGGATATGTCGTCAGCCATAGGGGAATAAAAATTGATCCATCCAAGATCAAAGCTTTAATCGAAATGCCACAACCCCAAATAGAGAAGGAGGTTAGAGGATTTCTAGGCAAAGTGCAGTATATAAGCCGATTCATATCGAAACTCACTATAATCTGCGAACCTATTTTCAAAAAGCTCAAGAAAACAGATCATACCATATGGGATGACGACTGTCAAAAGGCGTTTGACAGGATTAAGGAGATATTGGCTAAGCCACCAGTGCTAATGCCTCCCTAACGAGATCAACCTCTTGGTTTATATGTCACAGTCATCGAAACAGCCATGGGGGCTATGCTCACACAGACTGTTGGAAAAGAAGAAATAGCTATCTACTACCTTAGTAAGAAGTTCTTATAATACGAGTGTAAGTACACACCTCTCGAAAAGACATGCTTCGCTCATGTGTGGGCGACAAAGAAGCTACGCCACTATATGCTTAGCTACTCTGTCAAGGTGTATTCAAAAATAGATCCCGTCAAATACCTCTTTGAGAAACCCGTTCTCAACAGAAGTTTGGCAAGATGGACCCTAATGCCCTCGGAGTTCGATCTCAAATACGTACCTCTGAAAGTCATAAATGGGCGCGCCGTTGCCGAGTTTTTCGCAGATAATCCTATCAATGATACCCAAGCAATAGACATGTGGTCATTTCCAGACGAGGATATCCTACAGACCAGTGCAGACTCTTGGGATCTTTATTTTGATGGGGCATCAAATTTAAGAGGATTTGGAATAGGAGTGTTGCTCATTTCTCCTGAAGGCGAGCATACACCACTTTCTATCAAACTCGACTTCGAGGTGACAAATAATGCAGTAGAGTATGAAGCTTGCCTCATTGGTCTACAAGTAGCAGTGAGCTTAGGCATTAAGATTCTTCGAGTTCACGGAGACTCATCCTTGATCAATAACCAATTTACAGGATCTTAGAAAATTCGAAGTGAATGTCTGTCACCCTATCAGGCTAGGATAGATCAAGTCGCCCAATTCTTTGATCAGGTCACTTATCTACACCTGCCTCGTGAAGAGAATCAATTTGCAGACGCTCTTGCAAAACTTGCATCTTTGATTAATATGCCAGACAACATGGTGGAAATGCCTCTATGCATCGAACGGCGGTCAGAACCAGCCTATGTACACCTCCTTACAGATGAAGAAGAAAGCCCAGAGGAGCCTTGGTTCCAAGCCATTCTAAACTTCAAACTTAATGCTACATACCCACCGGATATGGATAAGAAGGGACAACGTGAAATACGCCTACTAGCTTCTCAATACCTCCTCATGCAAGGAGAATTGTACAAAAGAACACCTCTTGGTGTTGTCTTACATTGCCTTGATCATTCACAGGCACAAAAAGTGATGGACGAAGTTCACGATGGAGAATGCGGTCCTCACATGAGTGGACCCATGATGGCAAAGAAAATCACGCGTCTAGGATATTATTGGACGATAAAGCAGTCGGATTGTATTAAATACGTCAGACATTGCCATAATTGCCAGATCTTCGGGAATGTGCAATATGTTCCTCCCTCGATGCTTTACACCAGGACATCTCCTTGGCCATTTTCTGCTTGGGGAATCGACATTATTGGGAAGATCACTCCAGCCGAAATAGGAGGTCACTGTTTGATTTTGGTAGCTATCGATTATTTTACTAAATGGGTCGAAGCAGCATCTTACACTAGTCTCACAGCCAAAAATGTGGCAAAGTTCATACAAACCAATATCATCTGTCGATACGGTTGCCCACATGAGATCATCAGTGACAATGGATCACATTTCCAGGCCGAGACTGAGCAATTGCTAGCCAAATATAAGATCAAGCACCACCATTCCTCGCCTTATAGACCTCAAACTAATGGCGCGGTAGAAACAGCTAACAACAATGTCGTCACAATCCTCAAGAAAATGATCGACAATTACCGCGATTGGCCTAGGGAAATACCCTTTGCGTTCTGGGGATATCGCACATCAGTTAGGATGCCCACTGGGGCCAATCCTTTCTATTTGACTTACGGGATGGAAGTTGTACAGCCAGTGGAGCTAGAGATCCCGTCCCTACGCATTTTGCTCGAAAGTCAAATTCCAGAAGCTGATTGGAAGAGAGACAGATATGATGAACTTGTCCTCTTGGACGAACGAAGGTTGCGCGCATTACATAATGTGCAGACATATCAGGCACGTATCAAACGAGCCTTCAACAAACAGGTTAAGCCCGGGAACATCAAAGAAGGAGATTTGGTGCTCAAATCAGTCAGACCTCTCCTACATATCGATCCACGAGGAAAGTTTAAGCCCAACTGGGCCGAACCTTTCTTAGTCAAGTCCATACTCTCGGGGGGTGCGGTTAGGATTATAGACCTAGATGGGAATGGATTTGCTAACCCTACCAACCTAGGTCAATTGAAATGGTACTACCTTTAGCATTGGACAAAAAAGCGCCTCGCGTAGCCCACGTGCCGCTCATGCGACACGAAATGAAACCGGCCCCTTGCCAGCCAATGCTTATGTCACTATGCCCTTGCATTTTGACATTTCGACATCCTCATATCATCAAATAAACTGAATTGTACTTTCCTTAGGAGTAAGTAAAGCACATGCTTATTTTTCTAAAGTTCATTACAAGCTCTTGTTTCGATCAATTATTCTTTTACATTTACTCGAACTACGCACAGGGTTTGATTTCATTTTTTCTAATGAATACGTAGGCAAATCCTTCACAGGATACAACCCATTATTATTTTAAAATGTAAATAGAAGGACATTTGCATTTGCATTTGAAATTCGACAAGAATAATAAAAGAAAATCATAACAGTTTCTTAACTAATTAATCTTTTATTCATTGTTCCATAAATAACAATATGCCAAATACATAAAAATAGTAATGCTGAAAATAAATGCTAGGCTAGGATTCTAAAAACTCCTCCATTCATTACAAATTAATAATAATAATACTATAATAAATGATTAAGGCTATTCTTACATTTTCCCTTTGCCTTTGTCATCCATATCATACTTCTTGTCTCGACCACGAGCCAGGCGCTCTTGTGCTATCTCCGACCTAATCACCAACGGTCGTTCTCGCGGTCTAGCCTTACCATTTTGATCTATCACCATCTTCTCGGCAGAGGCGGTTTTCGGCTTCTTCGACGGACGCGCGACTCGGAATCCGGCCTCTTCTTCTGCTTCAGTCAAGTACTTTTGGTTCTCATTTGCTACTTCGCGGATTTTATAATCCACGGGCTCATGCTTCCTCAGCTTCTCACGTTCTTCATGAGTACCGGCCTTTCTCCATTGCAAATATGAGTCAGATACCCATAAGGAGCCAATAAGAACTGGTATGAACCACATGTTCCTTTGGGCCCACCGAATTACCCATTCCCAACAAGACTCCGAAGTATGTGCCAAGGCAGTTTGAGGAACGGTATCCAACTTCAGAATTTTCTGCTTGAGGACCACTTACCTCATCAATCTCTCCGGAAAAATGCAAACCATGAATTCCAAGCCAGGGACACGGACTGACCGTGTCGGATCCAAAGATGAGACTCCAGTAACTGACCTGAGATGCCACCATGGCACAATCCATCGGATCAAGGGACCACCTTCACTCTTCAACTTATTTTCCCAGTAGTTGCATACCCCGAGTGAAGTCCACTATATACAGCCTAGTCCTCATTGCAATTGATCGAGCATGTTATCCTTTCACATTAACTAGGGGCTCGATCAACCGCAGCCGCTCCATCAGCCAAACTGCAAGCAAAAAAAAAAAAAAAGAAGAAAATGGGAATTAATGTTGGAATAAGTGTCCTCCAACAATAATGCGATCACAACTGTCGATCATAATGATCACATGTTTAAATCTCATTTTAAGAATACATGTGGGAAAGTAATATTTTACAGTCAACTGGTCCACATATATCGGTAATGATTGGCTGACTAGAGTTTGACATTACTGTCGTGCGACGGTGGTGATCAGTTGATCCCCTTAGGTCATACCTATAGGTAAATACTCTTAATTGATTATTTAATTAATCGTATGCCGATACGAGTTAATTAAATTGCTTAAAATTGACGGATGATTTTGTGAGTAAAGTTAACGTGTCTTATTGTAATTCGAATAAATTAGATACGGTCTAAGTAATCGAATTGTTTTATTACTTAGAATAAATTATCGTTTACGAAACAATTGAAATTGTATGAATAATTTATTATAAATACAAGACGTTGTAATTTATAATTTGATAAACCATTTTGGTACAAGTAATCAAGAATTACTAGTTAAATTTTGTATGTGACATATTTTTATTAATATGTTGATTTTTAATATGTTAAAAATACATTATGGTGTAACATGTCATGTAACATGTGACACATGACAAAATTGATAAATGACAAAATAAAATGGACCTTCCATTTTATGATGGGTGTACCGAAAATGGGGAGGGTTAGGGTTTTAAATTGTGTTAATTATTTTAAATGGAAACATAATGATTAAGCCTTATGTCTAGCCATGCAACCCTACAAGCTTTTATGAAGAGCATCTTTTGCATGCATTGGCTCCCTAATAACCCACCCCCCAACCGGTTTTTCCACTAGAAAATGCCAATGGTTTTTCCTCTATAATTATTCACTACCTTACCTAATATTTTCTAGTGTTAGAAAATTATTACATTCTCTACAATTTGTGAAAACTTAGAGAAAGAAACCTCACAAAATTACTCCCCTTGTCCGAAATTTTCAAGGGCCAATAAATCAATTTTTGTGTCATTTTAAGTAAGATTAATATTATTACTAGTTCATAATAATATTGGTTATTAAGGGTATTCCTTGGGTATAAGCTTTTGGGAGAGGTTCTAATTTGAAACTTGTTCATCCATTGTTGGAAAGCTCAAGAACTAACAAGAAGGAGATCTTGTTGGTGCCCAAAAATCCGAAACACAAATGTAAGAAGTGACGATTTCTTCTCTACTTTGTTTTATGTTTGCATGCATAAGATCTTGTATTTATTTTATGACCAAATAAATTAATTCAGATATGAATATGTAAACTTATGAGTTTAATGTATCCTAACAAGTGGTATCATGAGCCTTTGGTTGTTTGCATGCAAATCGGTTTATGGTTTTTCCGAGTTAATCTTATTAACAAATAAAACTTGTAATTTTGTGTTTATTATGATATATCACGAAATCACTTTGCATGTTAAAGTTTCTGGTCCTAAAATGTATTTGGGATATTTGGGTTTATTTATGGATTTTATTGTTCATTTTTTATATTTTTGGCATTAAAATGTGATTTTTATGAGAAAAATGTCATTTTTGGACGAAAAATAGCTAAACTTCGAATTTTTCAGTGATTTTTGGATATGTTTTCACATATATTATCTACTAATGGCCTGTAAATTTTTATGTTAAAATAAGTTGTTTTGCTCGAAATATGAATTTTATAAGTTAAAATCGTATTTAAATGGGTAAATAGGTTAATATGGGTTATATTTCGAATCTGGTCATGTAAATTTAGTATGTTGTCACATGCAATTTTACAAGATGTGTGTAAAATATTTGGCTATAGTGAAGTCTTTTTGCATGATTTATGATTTTTTGATGAAAAATCATATAAATAGTGACTATAATTAGTTATAATGCTAAAACATACTTCATGACTAAAGAAAAAACATCATATGTTGCATGTTATCATATATTTCAGATCTAAAAGTTAAAAGTTGATGAAAATAAATTTTCTCATATTTTAATGGTCATATTTGTTAAAACCGATAAACCGCAACATTGTTTTTCTCGATAAATTTTCGAAATGTTTAACCTAAGTTTTGAACATTATGAGTGTCATGGTATTTTTCCAGAATGTTCATGAGTTTAAATTTCAAATTTTGAAATTTTTTGAAATTTTTATAATTTAATTTGAAGTTTATAGCATAATTTTGTATTTTTGGTCCATAATGAACAATATTAAGAAATCAAGTTGAGTTATTGTCAAAATATTAGTGAAGACTAAGTTTTGAGTCCTAAGATGGTTAGGGTAATTAACTTGTACATAAATATGAATTTATGTAATTATTGTGATTTTAATAAGTTAAATCACGCAAATCCATAAAAACCGATAACATATACGATATTGGCTCTTCAAGGCGATTTAGCATAAAATTAAGCATGTTCATACATATTATAATGCTGCATTTTATTTATGATTGTCATATTTTAATTTTATGTAATTTTTGAATTATGTAATTTTACTTAGTATGGCCTTAGTTTTTAATTGGTATTACCCGAAATGTATGGGAATATCGATTCGGTTGTAATTATTGTGATTTCGTATCACCGTTTTGTAATTTAATAGATTTATTTTTATTTTTATTACAAATGTATAATAGGAAATTATGTAATTTTTATTTATTATTTGTAATTTTCCGGAGTTTCCATGAGACGGTGTCACCTCGAGATGCGTGCCAAGACCGAAGATCAAGAGACCAAAGGAGTTGGTTTCCGAATTTGTAATAGTTTATTAGATTTACTATTTTAGGAAGGCCATACTAGGATTTTATTTTTTTATGCTTTGCATTTTATTTATATGTTGCATGCATCGCTAAATCGCCATAACTAAACATGCATTTTTATAAATCGAGTTTATCGACCGTGTCAATTACAATTATCGTAGTTCACCGCTTTAGTTCACTTAAAACGTGATAGATAATAAATTGACATGACCTCTCGCTAAATAAACAATTGAGACTTAGCCTTACCAAAAATTAGAAACCATGAAAACCTATTTCGTGAGGGAGTGCGCTCGGCCAAACCGGGGTACAAACCTTGTTACGTAGGGGAAGTGGGTGATAAATGTCTATCCACCGAATTCATGTTGATGAGGGTTGTATCGCCAAAGCGTGCCCAAGTTAATGTGGATTTGGATCATGGACACATTTATTCGAAATTTGGGTTGAACTCAACAAAAGTATTCTCGACCATAGCCGGATGTGTTTTGGGCTAAAGATAAATATTAATGTAATTTTATCGACCAAGAGTTCTAAAAGTAGAATCGATTAAAGAGTTAATCCACCGAGTTATATTGATGAGGGTTGTATCGCCAAAGCGTGCCCAAGTTGATATGAATTTGGGTCTTGGAATCATTTATCAAGTTGGGTAGAGGTCACTAGATAAATGCTATAAAACTTGTTTAAATTAAAATTTACGAGTATTATTATTATACTCTATTTTTGTTTTGTAGACCACTTTTATTTCTCATAACAAATGGCCGCACCAAACAATAACGCTCACGCTCTCACTAATGTTTCATGGCTCCGATCCTTCATGGATCGTTGTAAACTAGAAAAGAATGGGTCAAACTTTTCCGATTGGGATGCCCAACTCAAGTTAGCCGCTCAAGGTAACGACAAACTTTGTTACCTCATTGAGGCCTCTCCACCCGAACCTAATGCTAGGTCGAGTGCCGCCACTAGGGAAGCATATGAGGCTTACCACAAAGAGTCCGCCGCTATCAAAAATGTGTTGATTTTTGCTATGGAGGCGGATCTCCAAAAGAGAGCCTTTAAAATGGGCACCGCTTATGAAATCTATTCCAAACTTGTGACAATGTTCTCACAAACACCGAGGATCGTCCAATATGAGGTGGCCTCGACATTCTTTGATCTCGATTTCAAGGAGGGTCAAAAGGTTAGCCCTCACGTGCTCAAATTGTTGGAGCTAGTCGAGACACTGAAAATTCAAAAGGTTGAAATCCCCAAGGAGCTCTTTGTTGATAGGATTCTTCACTCCTTATCCAAAGTCAAAGCATATGTGCAATTCCGGGTGAATTTCAATATACAAGACAAGGACGTCTCTCTTGAAGAGTTGCACAAGTTACTTGTGCAAGCCGAAAGAGACATGGGGCTAAATGTTAGCCCACCTAAGGATGTGCTTAATATAAGCACTAAGAGCAAGGGGAAGTTCAAGAAGAATGGGAAAAAAAGTAAGAGGCAAGCTCCCATGAACACCAAGGCTAGGACTTTTGAAGCTAGCACTTCCAAACCCAAGAAGGGTCCTCTTGATAAATGCCATTATTGTAATGGTGTTGGACATTGGAAGAGGAATTGTTCCAAGTATCTTGGTGACATCAAAGCTGGAAAGATCACTCTAGTAGGTAAATGACTATCCTTTCTTTTATGTTTCTAATTCAACTATGGTATTTTGATACAAAGTTGTGATAATGTATCCCCTTTTTATTGTAAATAGGGCCTCCTCCAAGCAAACACAAGGGAAAAGAGAAGTAACCTTAAGAAATCATGAAGGAGCTAGGAGTAGCTACCAATGAAGCTTGGCTTTTATTATTGTCTTTATTTTAAATGTTATGGATTTTAGAACTATTTTGATTTCCGTGTTCGACATGGAAATGTGTGATCCTTCTAAACAATGGTTGTATTTTGGATTTTCGTGACTTGGCTTGCAACCCAAGTCACCCCTTTTATCGTATTTGTTTGTTCTAAAAATTCGTCTTTATATGCTTGCACATAGAAACATATGAACATCTACTTAAAGTGATCCAATAGACAATTATAATGATTGGATTCATTATATGTCCACAAGCTTGAAGCTTGTGTATGATCAATTATAAAGTGATGTTGAGTTGATGAACTCTCCTAAAGGAATGTCTATTACCAAATACACTCATCAAATCTAAAATCTATTAGTCAATCTATGAGATAGTCCTCCTTCTACTTCAAAATCATTATTTGTGTCTCATAAGCTATCTTTGAATATCTAGTATATTTATTCTAAAGATAGAGTGGGAGAAAAATGAAGACACATAGTGATGCGTGTCCTAAATATGTTGTTTTACACCCTATTTTACACGCATTTCAGAGCTCATTTGTGTAGTTTATGCTACTATTTTCAATATTTCCGTCTACTTTCGTGTTTTTGTATAATATTGCAGAAATGTGAAGAATTCAGCGGAAATCAAGCCGAATCCGTCCCCGAGTACTTAGCATTGCATTTGACATGGAGTAAAGACTCGGGAAGCGAACTTGGTGCACGTATCGAGGCCCGAAAGACAAAATTACGAAGCTTTTGGAGCAACTACCTGATGAAGCAGTCGATAGACTGGTGTTTTCAGTCGATCGACCAGCGCACGATTCCTGAATGAGATCAGAAGCTACTGTTCAACGATACTCCGTCGATCGACTGGCCTCAGTGGTCGATCGACCACTCCACGAGTTGATGCGGAAATTAAAAGGACGAGAATTAGGAAGCCCATTGTAATTAGGTTAAGAGGATTAGGTTACGTGATAATTCCTATATAACGTAACTCTTCCTCAGCATCTATCATCGAGTTTTTATCATTGAGTTCTTAACATACAATTCAATATTCATTAGTTTAGTTTAGTTTTCGTTAATAAAATTTACTTCTCGCATTAAGCTTTTTTTCTTTCCTCTTCAGTTCTTCGTATAGTATTCTTCTGTTTCTTTGTTCAATTTCATTGCTTTAATTCTTCCGTAGTTTAAAATTGCTAGATAGGATCCCAAAGCCAATTTATCATTTCATGTTAATTATTTGTTTAGTTAATTCAATTATGAAATCATCTGCTTTGTTTATCACTTTTACTGTTATTATTATCACCAATATGAGTAGCTAAATTCAATGTGCTAAGATGTAGGGAATCTGTAGTGTAGGCGGCGTAATTTTTATAGGCTTGAGTCGCGCCACAGTCGACCGACCGTCTACCATGGTCGATCGACTGGCTCCCGTGAGATTTACTTCGTTTTAATTAATTTAACTGCTATATTTGACGAATCGAGTGCACGCGACTAGTTGAAAGCTTAGGAATTGACCTACCCGATAAGATCGAAAGATAGGGGAGGGAGATAGACTACTTAATTAAGACGACTAAATTAATAAGATCGAGAGATAAGTTAATTTAGACTTTTAAATCACTTTTCAGGACGAGAGTCAGTACTAGTGATATTAGGGACCCGTAGCTAGATCGAAAGATGCTACCTGTTAAGGATGGACCGAGAGGACTTCTTATTTTCCTGTCTCACGTGATTATCTCAGTCTTACCTAGGTTACTGCCGCCAAAACTACAGTGAACCGACCATTTTAGCATCCTTTTAATATTTGATTTCATCCAGTTTCTTTTATCACTCAGTTATTTACTTTAGTTATAGACCAATTCAAAACAAACCCCCACACATTTGTTACTTTTAGACTAAAATCAGACAGCTATTAATTGCATCGCCTCTCTGTGGTTCGACCCTGACTGCCACTAGCTATAGTAGTAGTTTGGAAATTATAAATTTATCTTTGGTACTCTACGACGGTATCAAATTTTGGCTCCGTTGCCGGGGAGGCAATTGTTTAAATTTTTTGTTATTCTTATTTTAGTCTTTTTCTTAGTTTAAGGGACATCTGTTCCTTAAACTATTCTCATATTCTACTTGTAGTTTCCTCTTATGCGCAGGTCACAGGGTGGTGAATTTTGACCGTTAGATCCTGAGATCGAAAGGACTTTGCGTGAGTTGAGACGATCATCTAGAGTATTGCCGACAGAGGAAGAGCTGAGTACTCTGTCCAGTTACTACGAGAACGAGCTATTTTAGGAGGATCCACCTTCGTCTCCTATTTCTACTTCTTCAGCTGAGACCGTCACATCTCCAGACATGGCTGAAGAGGCAAGTATAGCCAGTCACTCCGAGCCGAAAGTTGAGAATCTCTATAAGGGATTCGCATTGCCAGCCGGGACGGAGAGAAAATTCGAAGCAAAACCGTCCTACATCAACTTGGTTGAGAGAAACCAATTTGGGGGAGCTGCAAATGAAGATGCAGCTAAGAATATGGAGATATTCATTGACTATTGTTGTTCCATACCCCCACCAGCAGGTGTGACCCAGGACCAGATCAAAGAGACAATGTTCATATTCTCACTCCGTGATGCTGCTAGGGAGTGGTACCGAGATCTGGATCGAGCTGCCAATGGGATTACTGATTGGAATTCGCTGGCCTTAGCGTTTTATAAGAAATATTTCTCTGCCTCGAAGACCAATGTAATTAGGGCTCAGATCACAAGCTTTAAACAGGGTCCTGATGAAAACTTTCATGAAGCATGGGTCCGTTTCAAGAAGCTGGTGCGATCTATTCCGCACCATGGGTTCGAACAATGGTCCTTATGTAATCAGTTCTACAATGGGCTTTATGACGATCAGAGAGCTATCCTGGATGTTGCAGCTAATGGCAGATTCCAGGAGAATGTTGGAAAACAAAGGGATAGAAGATTATTGAAGATATGGCCATCCATAAAGCTAAGCATGGGAATTCTAGAGGAAATCAGAGAAGATCAGCTGAATCTCCTGCCGTAGCTGCAATAGAGGCCCTTACTGCAAGATTTGACAAGTTCGATTTTGGGGGATCCTCAAAAGGTGCGATATATAAGGTTAACGCAGTTTCAGACGGTCCCTTTACATGCAAAAGATGTGGAGGAGAGGGACATGTTTCGGAATTTTGTACCAGTTCGAATGAAGTGTGTGCTGCCTTTCAACATTATAGGCAGACGGGTACTTATTCCGATTCCTCCAATGTCCACCCCAATTTGAGGTGGACTAACCAGAATGTCCTTAATCCCGGTCCACAGCAGCAGCAGCAGCAAAGCTATGTGCCCCCTCATAAGCAGCAGCAGTTTCAAAAGCCTCCCTATGTGCCGCAGCAGCAGCAATTTCAAAGTTCCGATATTTCCGAGTTGAAAAATATGGTTCAAAATTTGTCGGGTTTGCTGCAAAAGGAGTCTCTAGCTAGAGAGACTTCTACAAAAATGTTGGAGAGTCAAATTGCCCAACTGGCAAGCAAGAGTGCAACAAGAGCTCCGGGGCATTTACCGTCGCAGCCGGATCAAAAAGAAACTCTTAATGCTATTACTTTGAGGAGTGGGTCTACCCTTGATGGGCCCGCTATGGTCGAGGATGTTACTGAAAAAGATGAGGCGGAACCGAGCAAGAAAAAGGCTGTAACGAACAATAGCAAGAAAAAGACGATCAGCAGGTATATCAGTCGATCGACTGACATACCCGGTCGATCGACCAGTCCGTGAAACAGTACAGTTTCTGTTCCTGAAGAAGTCAGTCGATCGACTGACCTACATGGTCGACCGACTGAAGATGCTGCTGATCGTGAACCTTTTCATCCTCCGATGCCCGATAACTTGAGGGACCACTTATTTCGGGGTACGACAACTCCGAAATTATTGAGGCAAGATCCAAATGCTGATGGGTCAGTCCCGGTTCCAAAGTATGACCCTATGACGATTAATGGTTCATGCCTGAGATGGTCTGAAGAAGGTTCGAGCTACAATAAGGACAAGGTAGTGGATTTTCAGCCTAAGTCCACTGATGCCGGTATGAGAGACCTAGAAGAGAGGGCTAAGTTGCTTCTTACAGCCCCTTATCCAGAGAGATTGGTGCCGACAAAGGAACAGGTATCGTTTAACAAATTTGAAAATGTTATTCGTAGTCTAAATGTGCAAGTTCCTTTCCTTGAATTAGTGAATCAAGTGCCTGCTTACACGAAATTTATGAAGCAGCTTTTGTCTAAAAAGAAGTCACTTGATACTTTGCAATCTGTCGCACTAACTGAGGAGTCTTGTTCCTATTTGACTCACACTGCTCCACATAAGTTAGCAGACCCTGGTAGCTTTTCTGTTCCTTGTAATATTGGCAACTTCTCAATTGAGAAGGCCTTGTGTGACCTAGGAGCTAGCATTAGCGTTATGCCTTTGAGTCTTGCTAAGAAATTGAAATTGACTAGGTTCGCAGTTACTAACATGACAGTACAGATTGCTGATCGATCTGCGGTCCAGCCTATAGGAGTTTTAGAGGATATTCCTGTGCAAATAGGAAAGTTCTTTTTCCCAGTTGACTTCGTTGTACTAGATATACCCGAGGATGCTCACATTCCTATCATTTTGGGTAGACCATTTCTGCACACTGTTGGTGCAGTTATAGATGTTGGCTCAGGGACATTGACCTTTAAAGTAGGGAAACAGTCCATTATTTTGCTCAGACCGCTAAGAAGAAAGATCCTATGTGGCCAGTCACTTGTAATACAATTTCTGAGAAGAAATCTTATTATGTGGTTTCTGATATACCTGCCCCTATGCCTACTTCTGTTGTGACACCTCCGCCCCAGATTGGGAGCAAATTGGAGGACGATTCTTCTGTTTTAGATATTGCAGGAACTGGTTTGGGGAAGGAAGAGCCGTTCATTGCTCCAGCTGTGAAGGAACCAATCGTTCAAAGAGGCGGCCTGGGATGTCTTAGCTATGGTACAGATGAGGAGCCCGATGAGGAGCCAGTCAAGGTGACGGAGTCCGATTTGGATTTTGATGAGCCAGACGAGGTCATTGATTGGGAAGACGTTGGAAATATTGATCCGTTGAGTTCTGCGGATATTGGAATTGATAGGAGTGCAGCTGAGGAGATAAGCACTGTAGAGGATACCTCTTGTAGCCAAAAGCCGAGCAAGTGGGCCATTCCGTGGCCATTCTTGATCAACTATTAGTTGATTAAGACTTTTTAAACAACATTTCATTGCTTTTGTTGAATTTTTTATTGTTTTGGTTTGCGCGAGACTTTGCTTTAATAAGTTTGCTTAGGAGTTTTAAGGACTTTAGACTTTACATTTGGGTTTTGCGCAATTTTGGGCACGTTATTATGTGTATTTGCAGGTTCATAGACCATATTAGCTCAACTTATTGAGCTAATTCGAAGAAATCAGAAACTTACAGCAGGTATCTCAGTCGATCGACTGCCTGCTATGGTCGATCGACTGTGCCGCGACTCCAGGGGCTTCTGTTCCTGTCACCCTGGTCGATCGACTGAACTAGTTGGTCGATCGACCGCCTTCGCTGCTATACCTATTCACGACCATTCCCCTGCTGTGTTTGGTCGATTTGCGGAGTTGAGGGAGTCTTTTCTCCACTTTATTCTCCGATTCATTTCTGTTTTCTTCTGTTTTCTTATTTTGCACATAATTTTGCGTTTCGTAAATTGCTTTCTCGGAATTACGCGCGGTACTTTTATTTATTATCAGGTACCTATGGTAGCACTGCTAGCTACTGAAACCTCCTAGCTCACGCTAGTTTGGGGAGGTTTCCTTTTGCTGCGCTTAAAGTCTTGTGAGTTTCCGAGTTTAGCTTCATGTTTTGTTATCTTAATTTACCGCAAATCCCATTTCCTTTGCTATTTTCATTATATGATTTTGCACAATGGGGACATTGTGTGATTTGGTTTGGGTAAGGGTTTTGCGTTGCATTCATTCAGTTTTACATTCACGATTAGTTTTTGTCTTGCATTGTTTATTTCATTTCCTATATATATACAAAAATCCAAAAAATTGAAAAATTTCAAAAAAATTTAAAAAATTGCACGTTTATTTTAGCATATAGGTTGAGTCGGAACGGTAGTATTTTAATGATGACATTGCATTTTCAGCTGTTTATGCCTAAGCCTTGCTAATTGACATGTTATTAGTAGAATCATATATGCATAGTCTACGAGTTTTCGTTAAATTTCTTGCTGAACTTTAGACTTGACTTAGATTTATGGCAAACTACATCATTTTCTGAGGTTTAGAGCTTATAACTGGTGTCATTCATGACCAGTTTATCTAGGATTGTGAGTAGTTACTCCTTGTAAGACATGTTACATCAATATGCATAAATATGAACTTAATCTGCTTAATATCTGTATGCATTCGGGTTCGTGGTTAGTTGACACATGTGGAAGAGGTCGCCCCTTATTCATTTTGCCCATAAGCTCCACACTGCCAAAAATAGCCTTTTTGTCCCGTTACTACATCCTACATTTAGCCTGCCCTTGTCAAGCTAGTAGTTTATGTTCTCGGGATTGTTATTTCGTTTTTGGTGGCTAATGCTCATTTTGAGATGATGTTGGGAGGATGAAAAGGACAAGACAAGAAAAGAAAAAAAGAAAAAAGAGAGAGGAAAAAATGATTCGAAAAAAAGAAGACCCAGTCGGTCGACCGTCCCGCTTGGTCGATCGACTGAGTACTGCAGCAGAAAAAAAAGAAAATTTGAAAAATCACATGTTGCAATTGTTATGAGTTGGTGATTTTGTACTCCCATGTATTATCTCTAATTGTTGGGGAGTTTACTTGTTGTTGGGTTGTGAGTTTAGTGCTAGTTATAGCACCGTTTCATCGATTTAATCTTGAGCAAGAAGTTGGATGTTGTTATTAATTTGGTTCCATTAGTTACTAGCTTGGCTTTTAACTCTGTTTTTATCCAAATTTATCTTAGCCCTTCCTGCCCATACCTCACATATCCAAATTCGCCTCGGCATGTGTCATGGTCATTTGTTTGGTTGGAATGCATATGTACGGTTGTAGAGATTATTTTCATATTAGATTGCAGGCATGCTCTTATAGGTCGTAGTTAGGTGAGTGTCACTACAAAATGAATTCTTTCTATCCTTTACATATATTCACCTGTGCCTACGTGTGATATGAGCGACCCGTGAGAGTCCATAATGATAAGTCTCTATAGTTGACGGTTCAACAATTCTTAACGACTACATAACTCGTTTACATGATTCATATTACTAATTGATTGTTAGTTGTGCATTAAATTGGTTCAGGCTTTTCAGTTTGCATTTCGCTCTGAGATTGAACTCGTTCCAATTAGGTTTTAAGATCGAGTCTAGTTCTTGCTTGGGGACAAGCAAGGGTTTGGTTTGGGGAAGTTTGATGCGTGTCCTAAATATGTTGTTTTACACCCTAGTTTACACGCATTTCAGAGCTCATATGTGTAGTTTATGCTACTATTTTCCATATTTTCGTCTACTTTCGTGTTTTTGTATAATATTGCAGAAATGTGAAGAATTCAGCGGAAATCAAGCCGAATCCGTCCCCGAGTACTTAGCATTGCATTTGACATGAAGTAAAGACTCGGGAAGCGAACTTGGTGTGCGTATCGAGGCCCGAAAGACGAAATTACGAAGCTTTTGGAGCAACTACCTGATGAAGCAGTCGATAGACCAGCGCGCGATTCCTGAATGAGATCAGAAGCTACTGTTCAAAGATACTCAGTCGATCGACTGGCCTCAGTGGTCGATTGACCACTCCACGAGTTGATGCGGAAATTAAAAGGACGAGAATTTGGAAGCCCATTGTAATTAGGTTAAGAGGATTAGGTTACGTGATAATTCCTATATAACGTAACTCTTCCTCAGCATCTATCATCCAGATTTTATCATTGAGTTCTTAACATACAATTCAATATTCATTAGTTTAGTTTAGTTTTCGTTAATAAAATTTACTTCTCGCATTAAGCTTTGGTTCTTTCCTCTTCAGTTCTTCGTACGGTATTCTTCTGTTTCTTTGTTCAATTTCATTGCTTTAATTCTTCCGTAGTTTAGAATTGCTAGATAGGATCCCAAAGCCAATTTATCGTTTCATGTTAATTATTTGTTTAGTTAATTCAATTATGAAATCATCTGCTTTGTTTATCACTTTTACTGTTATTATTATCACCAATATGAGTAGCTAAATTCAATGTGCTAAGATGTAGGGAATCTGTAATGTAGGCGGCGTAATTTTTGTAGGCTTGAGTCGCGCCACAGTCGACCGACCGTCTACCCTGGTCGATCGACTGGCTCCCGTGAGATTTACTTCGTTTTAATTAATTTAATTGCTATATTTGACGAATCGAGTGCACGCGACTAGTTGAAAGCTTAGGAATTGACCTACCCGATAAGATCGAAAGATAGAGGAGGGAGATAGACTACTTAATTAAGACGACTAAATTAATAAGATCGAGAGATAAGTTAATTTAGACTTTTAAATCACTTTTCAGGACGAGAGTCAGTACTAGTGATATTAGGGACCCGTAGCTAGAACGAAAGATGCTACCTGTTAAGGATGGACCGAGAGGACTTCTTATTTTCCTGTCTCACGTGATTATCTCAGTCTTACCTAGGTTACTGCCGCCGAAATTACAGTGAACCGACCATTTTAGCATCCTTTTAATATTTGATTTCATCCAGTTTCTTTTATCACTCAGTTATTTACTTTAGTTATAGACCAATTCAAAACAAACCCCCACATATTTGTTACTTTTAGACTAAAATCAGACAGCTATTAATTGCATCGCCTCTCTGTGGTTCGACCCTGACTGCCACTAGCTATACTAGTAGTTTGGAAATTATAAATTTATCTTTGGTACTCTACGACGGTATCACATAGAATACAAAGAATAATTTGTATGCTTGAGTAAATGAGATCTATGAAAGAAAGAATGGTTTGTATACCAAAATAGATAGTATACATGAATAGATGAGATCTATGGTCTTGAATAGATGAGATCTACATGACAAAAGAGACCAAGTGAAGTAATCAAAAGAATATGTTCTTAAGATAACTACACGAGGAGACCAAAAGAAAGTTCTTGAAAGAAAATGACTAAAGAAAAGTCTCAACAAGAGATTTTGCTAGTTTATGACCTAGATATAAATAGAGTTTCAAAATTGATATTTACTTAAGAGCCTAAATGAAACAAAGTTGCATCCTTGAATATAAATGAGATTTATGATTAAAAGTTGCAAAGAAAGATATACCGATATCTACAAGAGCTAAGTTAATTGTTAACCACGCTAGTGTCGTTACTTAACCTCATTATGAAAATGAAATGGTTATACCTCCTTCCGAAAAGGGTATTTTGAGAAGGACGTGTATTAAATGGGATTTCACATTTAAGTAATGACATTGCTACGCATCATTATAAAAATAAATGAGTTAGAGATTAAAATCTCTTTCCATAAGTTTAAGATTGAAACCTTTTCAAAATAGGTATTTTGAAAAGATATGTTGGAAACATATATGGTTTTATCTTAATAACTTGGCAAAGCAAAATTGATTTCAATTCTTGAAATGTTTCGATTGAGTAGTCAAATACGAAACATGTGAAATTGAGTGGGAGTTTGAAATTATCATGTGAAGACATGAAATTTAGTGGGAGCAATCATCTTGAAAAATTTATAACTCATTACTCATTGAGAATGACGAGCTAGTACTATTTTTCACAAAGAAGTATTTGAGTTTTCAATTCTGGATGAAAATGGACTAATATGAATCCAATCACATCATGGGATGTTGGATAGGCATTGAGATATGCACATCAAATCAACGAGGAACGTAGGTTATTCATATCGATGAAAATGGAATTACCATAAGAAGTCATGCTCATTCATTGAACCTAAGGATGGTTGATTACATGATTTAAAATTACTAATGTTTCCGCCATTAGAATAATCATGCACATGTCCTATAATGAATCATATGCTTAAGAGCATGATGAGTCATTGGTAAGCCATATAAGAGTCGTCATGAATTCTCGAGGAGAACTAATGAGCTATTCTAGTGTTTGATAGAACACTCTGTTATGTGACAAGAAGTTGCATATATTGAAGTTTCGAAAACGCGTAAGGATTTATGAAAATCCTAAGCTATTTAAGCTAAAAAAGAGAAATAAGAAGTTTGAAAAGATACTTGGTTATAGTAAGAAGTTACTCAAAACTAGTATTTTCAAATTTCCTAGGACTTATGAGAAGTGCTAGGCCAATCATCTTGACAATTGTTGCAAAATCCTACAAAACATATACCTGGTACATTATGAGTTGGAAGAACACTTGACTAGTGCAAGTTATGTCGTCCACCATAATTCGTTTGTTATGTGATAAACAACAAGAAAGTTCTCTCAATGTAAAGAACCTAAAACTAGTTTGAGAAACTAGATATGTACTTGGTGAGATTCATGCTATGTAAGACCAACATGAAAATAAAGGAAAATGCAATTCAAGAGTTTGAACACATGGACACATGGTGTGTTATACTCATGTTGCAAATGACTAGTGTTTACACACTTACAATATACACCACAAGGTAATAATATGGTATTGACTACCCGAATGTGATGTCCACATTTGTCGTTTGAGTTATTATTAACTCACCTTATACTTTGTTACATCCAAACGGGTTGTAAAGACAATTGAACCCCGTTAAAGTGAACACGTATTAGCATTGTATTCGCCCATAATCACTTAGATGAGGTGACGTCTCGAAGTGACTAGAGTGTGATGCGATTGATGGCAAGTTCAAGTGCCATGGAGTCATGTGAGATGACTAGTCGATCACATAGGCAGACTGTTAGGAACACTTTGTCGGGCTAATGACCGCTTATAGAGAGAGACGAGGTCATCCATTGAAAGTTGGTTATAATAATTAGAATATATAATGGTGGATTTGGTACTACCAAGCTTGGTTTTCGTGGTTATGAGATTAAGAGCGTGATGTATAATGCGTATGGATTCAATCATGTAGTTAAGATATTTTGACCACTTGTGTTATATAGTGTGGTCGTTTAATTTAACTGTGTATGCATGAAGTGTGGAAATGGTTATGTGAGGCTCCGACCCTATATATGGTAGCATAGATGTTTTTTGCGAACTGTTATGTGACACGAGTAATTTGATGACAAGAGGATGTGATAAGCTTATATGATGCATACTACTTGCCGCAATTTTATTTGGTGATAATGATGTCCATATCATGTGATGGGTGCAAATTGTGTCTCGCATAATTGTTGTTTGCATGATTGAGTGATTGTAATTCTCCTTATAAACGGGGGTGTCGATGATGGATAGAAACGGATATGGAAACAAATGTTTGATCATGTGGTGGATTTGGCAAGGGATATGCCTGACATGGTGTATGCGAAAAATAAGAGTGTTGAAAATGATGAGTCACATCACGAGTACTTCTGGCATTTCTTAATTGTTCCATGGAGTCTTCATGCTAATATATATATATATATATATATATATATATATATATATATATATATATATATATATATATATATATATATATATATAGAGTGAGCATCCCATGAGTCTAGCATCTTAGATGAGTCTAGCATATCAATAAGAACTGTTGGATCTTATTGATCCAACCGTCCTGATTATGACACGTGTCTTAATTTAAAAAAAAAAAAAAAAGTAGGCGCGCTGTTATAATAAGAACGACACATTCATTATTCATCATAAATTTTCACTTCCTTTTCTCTCTCTAAAACGCCTGTATCTCCCTCTAAAAACCGCTTCACGTTCTTTTTCTTTGGCAGTTAATTCACTAAACCATAAATTTTTTCCGTAAATTTTATTACATCAAGCAAAATCGCACTAATCAAGTGAAGATCATTATTATATTTACTCAGAACAATCGTTTCGAAGATGACGAAGAGGTATAAAATCGCTCTATTTCATTATATTGTTTATAAACTTATTTCGCCACTGCATGTTGTTGCTGTTGCTATTATTGTTGTTATTGTTGTTGTTTTTAGTGTTGATTATACTCTTTTTTCTTCAAATAATCATCGACTTAGGGTTCCTATTTTGCTCAAAGCAGGAAATTGATTTTTCCGCGAAAAATTAGGTTATTATTGTTGTTGTTGTTATTGTTGTTGTTGTTAGTCTTGATTATAGTGATTTGAAGCGTTTATTAATTGATCGAAGAAAGAAATTGAGTTTTCAATAAAAAATTAGGTTATTACTGTTGTTGTTGTTGTTGTTGTTGTTGTTGTTGTTGTTGTTGTTGTTGTTGTTGTTGTTGTTGTTGTTGTTAGTCTCGATTATAGTGATTTGAAGCGCTTATTAATTGATCGAAGAAAAAAATTGAGTTTTCAGTAAAAAAAATTAGGTTATTACAGTTCTTGTTGTTAATGTTGCTGTTGTAATTGATTTAGGCTAACTGTTTTGCTCGAAGAGAGTAACTGATTTTTTGCGTTCTAGTTTTTCGCTTCAAAATTAGGGTTAATGATTTGTAATAAATGAGCAATTAATGTGTATTAGCGTTCTGCTTTCGATTGATTTATTTGTTCGTCGTGTTGAGTTATTTGTGATTTGCAGGGAATGTTCATTTTCCTGAAGTTAATAATATTTTCGAACAAATCTATAAGAATAATATTATCAGTAAAACTGTCATAGTAAAAGTGTATCCCCTATCGTTTTAAAGAGCAAAGAATTGCTTCGTAATACTTGATGTTAATGTAGTTTTATATTAAAACAATTGTTTGACAATACTGTAACACTGTCTCATTCTCGTGAGGATACTATCATTCTTATTCCATTCCACATTCTTTCTCAGACTCGTCCACCATCATTCCTCTTGATTTAATAGTCGTAATTGTTTTAGTTTTAATGTTATTCTGTTTTGGTTTTTTGATAAACAATCTCAGAAAAGCAGAGGTAGTACCGAAAATCTCGACGTCGTAAGAAGGCCAAAGTGTAAGCATCGGAAAAGACAATGAGCAAAAAGCGCCGACACGAAGCCTTCCAAACCGTCGCCAGAGAAAAACGTCGAAGCATCTCATGCTGATCAAGTATGTCCCTATAACTCTTCGTCGGGTTGAGTGATTTGCATGAAATGTCCCTTTTCCTGAAATTAATAATATTTCTCAACAGATCTACATTAACAATGTTATCGTAACACTATCGAGTAAAAGTGTATCCCCTATCCTTTTCAAGAACAAAGAATTGCTTTCGAATAATGTTGTTATTTGTAGTTTTATATCAAAACAATTGTTTGACAATCTTTGTAACACTGTCTCATTCTCTGTGGATACTATCATTCTTGTTCCATTCCACATTCTTTGTCAGACTCGTCCACCATCATTTCGCTTGATTTAATAGTCGTAATTGTTTTAGTTTTAATGTTATTCTGTTTTGGTTTTTTGATAAACAATGTCAGAAAGAAAGCACGTAGTAATCGAGAAATCTGCCGTCAAGAAGAAGGCTAAAGTGGAAGCTTCGGAAAAGACAACGAGCAAAAAGCGCCGACACGAAGCCTTCCAAAATGCCAAAGAACGAAAAACGTTGAAACATCTCATGCGGATCAAGTATGTCCCTATGACTCTTCGTTGTGTTGAGTTGTTAGTGATTTGTATGAAATGTCCCTTTTCCTGAAGTTTATAATATTTCTCAACATATATACATTAACAATGTTACTGTAACACTGATACAGTAACAACGTATACTATCCCCTATCCTTTTAAAGAGCATCATCATTACCTATCAGTGTAGTAGCTGTAATTGATTTACTTTTAATCTTATTCTGATTTTGATTTTTGGAAAAACAATGTCAGGAAAGCGGAGGTGCCCGAGAAATCAGCTGCGACGAAGAAGGCAAAAGTAGCAAAGATCGGAGAAGACACCTAGCAAAAAGGTGCCGACACGAAGCCATCAAAACCAACAAAGACAGAAGGAAGTCGAAGCATCTCATGCATCCGAGTATGTGTCTAAAAATCTTTGCTCGAACGCAAGTCACTACTATTAGGGTTTATGATATATTGTCTCATTGTTACTGAAGAAAAAGAATCAATTGATCTTTAAAAAATTATTCGACCGCCATTATTCGTATTCCATTTGTCATTTCTTCGACGACTTGACTACCATTATTCCTTTTCAATTTAATAGTTTGTCACGTTATATTGTTATTGTAAACTTCGATTTTAATTTTTGAAAATAACAATGTCGGGAAAGAAGAGGTACCGAGAAATCGGCTCCCACTAAGAAGGCTAAAGTGGCCGCATCGGAGAAGCCACGAGCAAAAAGGTGCCGACAGAGAACGTGCCAAAGCCGACTAAGAAGATGCAGACCAAAAAGCTGTCAAATCCTACGGTGAAAAGGCGACGAAGGTGCCTACAGAGAGTTTACGCTGTGCAACACCGCTCCTTCAAAAAGGTGCGGTGAAGGAAAGTAAGGTGCCTACCGAAAAGGTGCTTAAGCCACAAAGAAGCAGTACCAAAGGAGCAGCTGCGAATGTTCGATCCAAAGCAAAGGAAAAAAGAAACCAATGTGCCGAGGAAGAAGGCAAAGCAAAAGCCGTCGCATGATGTGCCGGTGTTGTCGAAGGAGCAATCGGTGTCCATTGAGAAGCAAGCAAGTGCACCTCCTCAAAAGGCAGCAACCGTGCCAACGTCAAAGGCAGCGACTAAGCAATCAAAATCGGTTGCAAAGGAGACAAAAGAAGAGGTGCCCAAAAAAGTTACTGTAACAAAGGGTCGACCGAAGACAAAGAATGGCCAAATCTGCAGAGTTGGAGAAGAGGTGGCAAAGAAGGTGCCCAAACAAAAGACGGCGGAGAAGGTTGTAGCAAAAAAGAAAGTTTCAGCGGCAAAAGAGCCAACACCAGAAAAGGTAGTAAGCAAGAAAGAGAGCGTGAAGGTGTCTGTAAAAAAGAAACCGACAAACGCAGTGCCAAAAAAGGTGGCAGAAACAAAGAAACCAGTACGAGTAACAAAAAAGAGACCTAGAGATAAGCCCATGTCATCTGAAGAAGAAAGTGATAGAGATTATGAGGTTTCGGATGACTCGAGCGTCAGCTCCAAAATGTCGAAGAGGGCTAAAACAGAGAAGAGACCAGCCAAGACGGTGGTGAAGGCTGAAAAAGAAGAGGTCTTAAAAAAGTATGTGTCTTTCTAGTGGCCAAAACTTGTATGTTTAAACTTTCAGTTTCAGTTTCAGTGTTACAGTAACACCTATACTGTAACATTTTTATGCTGTTTCAGTGCTTATGTAACAGATGTACTGTAACATTGTCGATTATACTTGTTTGTTAATTGATCTTAGAAGGAAATTAATTTTCCATTAAAAAATTAGGTTGTTGCTGTTCTTGTTGTTATTGTTGTTGTTTGTGTCGATTATACTGATTCGTAATAAAGTTAGCCTAACTGTTTTGCTCGAAGTGAGTAATTGATTTTCTGCGTTCTAGTTTTTCGCTTCAAAATTAGGGTTAATAATTTGTAATAAATGAGAAATTAATGTGTGTTACCGTTCTCCTTTCTACTGATTTATTTGTTCGTCGTGTTGAGTTGTTTAAAGTTTCAGTGTTACAGTAACACCTTTACTGTATCCTTGTTTTGTTGCTTTCTTACTGCTGGTTTGTTGGCATAAAATAGTGTCACACTATTTAAGCAGTGGTGCTAATTTACACTTCCTTATTACAGTAGGATAAATACCCAACTAAGTGCGGGGCCCGATCGTTGGTCGATGTTATGAGCAAGTTTTTCGTAAAGCAAAAGAAAGCCATTAAAGAAATTGGTTTTGGAGGACTATTGAAGATGAATATATCAGTAGTCCCTTCCGGGCTAACAGACTTGCTTGTTGAGGCTTTTGATTACGACAGTTTCAAGGTTCATGTTAGGGAAACAGAGGAGTTTGTGCTGTCATAGTATGATGTTCATGACCTATTTTTACTGCCGGTGAAGGGTAATAATGTGGTGCTGACCGTGACTGGTCGCGGATCCCAGGCTGAGGACACTGAGTTAAAAAACAAATGGAGAAGGAAGTTCAACATCTCTACAGCACAGAACATCAAGCTAGATTTGGTGACTAGTTGGTTTAAGAATAACAAGGGTGCCTGCGGTGATGAGTTCAAGCAGATGTTCGTTCTTTATGCGCTCTCCACTTTTTTAGCGCCGACTCCAAATTATTCTGTTGATTTCAGACTGTTGAAGGCTGTGGACGATGTTGAAAAAATAAAAGGTTTTAATTGGTCAAAGTATGTCTTTGAGAAGGTAGCTGAGGGTGTCAAGGGGTTGAAGACAGGAACGGTTAAGTGTCTTTGTGGGTGTATTGTGGTGCTACTATTGGCCTACATTCACCGGTTTGAGTTCCATGGCGAGGTACAACCAACTAAGTTACCTCTGATACAGCATTGGACAGATGAAAGTCTTTCAAAAAGAGTCAAAGACGAAGGAAAGATTGGCTGTCTAGGAACTGATGAGATGTCAGAAACTGTCTATCCTATTTGTCTTGGCAAGGGATCCCCAGCTGAAGGTAATGTGGCACTGTCAGTGTAATATCGTCACTGTAATATGGTCACTGTAATATCGTTACTGTAATGGCTTTACTGTAATAACATTACTGTTACCTTACTATATTGTTAATTATTAATATTAATTACTAATTACTAATATGTTTCGTAAATAGGATGGGCGAGAATCGATGAAGGTGAGGATGACGAGGCAATTTTTCTTAAGAGTAGTGAGGGAAGGGAGTACATCTTGATGGAGAAGCTTCCGGCATTTGAAACAGATGCCGAGTTGAAGGAAAAAGCTGTTGATGTGAGTTGTTTTTATAAATTTAATTGTCTGCAATTGTTACAACTCCCAAATCTGGTATCTAATTCATTTCTTTCTGTCTGGTTTATTGACTTAGGAGACCGACCTGATGTTCTTTGATGTATAGAAGGGATTCCAACCTTGTTCACGAGAGATTTGCTCGCCGATGAAGGTTTTCGAATCAAAGCGAAAAAGAAATCACCACTAAAGCCTGAATACCTTAAATATGCCGAAGATGTTGTGCGAAAGGCTGAATCGTTGAAGAGGAGGGCGAATGACTTCTCGGTATATACAAGGTCCAAAGTCGATAGGAAGTTGGAACCATTTCCAACGAGAGAAAAGTCCTAGGACAGTTAAGTCGAGAATCCCTGGTAAAGGAAGTATTGAGCAGTTTAAGTGAGCAACATCATGAAGAAGATGATGAAGAGGATGAGGAGGTTCATGACGAGGACAGGCAAGATGAGATGGAGGATGGAGTGGAAAGTGATGATGAGGACGGGACTGATGATGGCAACGATGATGACGGGACTGATGATGGAGAGGATGATGATGAGGACGGGGATGACGATGGCGGCGATGTTGAGAGTCGTCTTAAAAACAAGAGGCTTCAAGAGGGTGGCACGGACATAGATAACGATGAAGAAAGTGCCGATGAGGAGGAAGACGATGAAGGGGATGAAAAGGAAAAGGAGGATGAAGAGGAAGAAGACCAAGAGGACAAAGAGGAGGATGTAAAGGATGTTGAAAGCCAATCTGGTGAAGGTAATAGATCGAGTAACAGTGTTACTGTTATTACTTTTAGTTATAGTTTTACAATAAAACTGTTACTGTAATATTTTATATATATTAATAGTTAGTAATATAATATTCAATTACTTACTTCTAATGTAGATGAAGAGGATGATGCAGAGGAAAAGGATGATGCAGATGAAGACGATGATGCAGATGAAGAGGATGAATCTGGCAAAGGTCAAGAGGATGACGGAGATGAAGAGGAGGAGGATGATAAAGACGAAGAAAATGAAGACGACAAAGAGGGGAGTGGCGAGGATGATAAAGATGCATCTGATGAAGGTAATATAGTAATACTACTACAATAATCTAATCACTTGCACTAACACTGTTACATCATCGCTGTTATAGAGTTTTCATTTTACAAATAATTACTAATAATTAATTACTTTCCTTTTAAATGAAAACGATGATGCTGATGAATATGATGCGTTAGGGCAGGGTGACAAAACAACTAGCGAGCCAGAAGATGGATCTGGTGAAGGTAATAGTGTAATGCTGTTATAAGCTTTCTGTTAGTGGGTGCTTTTTTAACAAACAATTTAGTAATATATTTTCATTCATTATCTGCTACACAGATGACAAGGAAGAGGCCGAAGGTGATGCATCAGGCCAGCCTGAAGATAACCCAACTAGTGAGGCGGTGAAGAGGCATCTCCGAAGGTAATTGAGGAATCTATTTAAACTCGTTGTGTCGAGGATGTAATCGTAACAATGTTCTTGTGACATAATTTTAACAGAAATTTGATGTATCTATTGTGCCTTTTTTGGTTCAAAGAAAAATTGTTAATATATATTGAATCCAATTACCTGTGACACGGATGACGAGGAAGAGGCGGAAGTTGATGAATCGGGCAAGCTGAAGACAACCTTGACCAATGAGGCGGTGAAGAAGGATCTCCGAAGGTAATAGAGAAATCTATTTGCACTCGTTGTATTAGCTGATGTAACACTGTTAGCACTGTTATTCGTAACATGGTATAGTAACGCTGTTATTATTGTGTCGTAGTTTTATCGAAGTTTCTGATGATATATATATTCAATTATCGCTACACAGATGACAAGGAAGAGGCCGAAGATGATGCATCGGGCCAAGTCAAGAGAACCCAACGATCGAGGCGGTGAAGAAGGATCTTCGAAGGTAATTGAAGTAGCAAATTTCTGATAGAAACGGTTAGTATAACTATGAGGCATTGTTGGTCCGAAAAACATTAGTAATTTATATTCAATTCAATTACTTTTGCCACAGATAACAAGGAAGAGGCCGATGATGATGCATCAGGCCAGGTTGATGACCAACCAACCAGTGAGAGAAATGAAAAGGAAGATGACGATAAAGATGAAGAAGAGGATGATGGGAATGAAAACCAGATGAAGAGAACGATGATGATAAAGATGACGACAGATCTTTGGCGATAAAAACGAAGATAACAAAGAAGGAGGATGAAGCAATGGTAATGAAGACGCCGATGGGAATGATGAAAAAGGCGAGGAAGGAGAAAAACCCTGTGAGGCTGATGATGAGACAGTTGGCGACGAAGAACCAATAACTACTCGGTGCGATCAGGTAGCGAGAAGATGACGCGATGATGAAGTTGATATTGTCGATGATTGCGATGATGAGATCCTTTATGACGATTACGACGAAGATATCTTGGTGACCACTATTTGTTACATGTCGAAACAATCAAGACCGGATGCGCGTGATGGATCCTCGCTACGGCCGCACAATCGAATGTGGCCTACCAGCTTCGGATCTAACACTTGTGTCCAAGACTATGATAAAACACAAGGAGATAATGGCGCCTATTCTTGAAGTCAGGAAAGAAACAATTTACTATTGTTTTATCGACGATGACGAGAACCTCTCAGATACGTGAGTACTTT
This sequence comes from Silene latifolia, assembly GCF_048544455.1. Taxonomy (NCBI): domain Eukaryota; kingdom Viridiplantae; phylum Streptophyta; class Magnoliopsida; order Caryophyllales; family Caryophyllaceae; genus Silene; species Silene latifolia. The sequence goes on along the minus strand of NC_133526.1, from coordinate 105,491,623 downwards.
ATTTACTCTTGCACTGTGATAAACAAAACGTTTTACTTTGTAAGTGAATACTGTTTCAACTGAATAGGTGTTACTGTTAAACTGTTACGCTATTAAAAGGTGTTCTGACTATTACATATCATTTTCCAACAGGGAAAGGCTTGTCTCGTATGGGAAGTATCACTTCATTCCAAGGGAAGATTTAATTTCATTGGCTCCTGGTGAGCTTATTTATATAATGGTGACTGAATGTTGGTCAATGTTGCTCAATGACCTCATCTCCAGAAAGGTAGCAAGTGATACACCATTGAGGATCTTCATGGGCTTGGGTCAATCTGTATGTTACCGTAATAAATAAATTTTTATTCTTATTGATTTTGTGTTTCTATAATGTTTATTGACTTTGTATTTATATTTATTTTTGTAGGACGCATTAGCAACTATGTCTGTTGGAAAACCCGTTCAAAACAGACATTTAGAAAGTGAAGTTTTTCTTTGTCCTTCACACAAAGTGGATCAAATACAACCCGAGTCCACTGAATTTCGACTGTGATATGGTAAACCACATTACTGTTAATATTTTTTTTTATTCTTATATAAGTAGAGTGTATAGAAGTTCTGTTTAGCAATGATATATATATGCTTAATTGCAGATATTCATTCCACTCATTCTGGAGGACCACTTTTTCTGTGCTTGCATAAATTTCATGTCGAAAACCGTTGACTACCTAGACAACAAACCCTTATATGCGGACCAGAAAAGCAAAAATGGCAAGAAATGCGGTAAGTTTCTCTACTTACAGTAACAATGTTATACCTTTAAATTTCCATTAAAAAATTTGGAAATCATTGTTACAGTAACATAGATACAGTAACAATATTACTTTTTGTACAGGCAAATATCATGGGGAAAATGTTGTCAGAAATGCAAATTGCAAAAGGCTCCAAAGTGGAAAGTTTCCCACTTCAGAATGTGAAATTTAAATGGTAGAGCATTGCAAAAAATGTGGATTGTGGGGTTTTCATGATGATGCACATGGCTTTCTACACGGGGAAGGTTTTTGACTGAATGGGGATGAACGGAAATGAATGTTGTACCGTGCTGAAATATGTGCAATACTTGTTCTTAGCGACTTGAATCAAGTACGAAAAGAGGTGCAAGGGAGGATATCAAAATTCAGGAATGAAAGGGAACAGCTGAAGGAAAAGCTGCTGCAAAAAAGAAGGCTGGAAGAGAAGAAGGAAAAAAAGGAAGAGGAAAAAAAGGAAGAGGAAAAAACAAAGAAGCCACTGGAAAAACAAAAGGAGGAAGAGCCCAAACAGCCGAGGGTGAAGTCGGTTGCTTACAAGCGTTCTCCTAGAGCAATTGGTGAAGATGAGGAGATAATATTTAAATTTCATAAAGATGATGCTATGGGATGTTCTCTAGGTCACGGTGAAATTGACGGTGATATATTCCTAGTCTCTGAATTTATGAGAGCAAATCGTAAAGCTCTTTGTCAAAGACAACTAATCCGAGAAGGCACGTTCTTGATTATGCGTTTATGGATGATATCGACTTCCACAAAAGGTAAAATACTTGTTATTGTGAAAGTGTTTCTTGTTAATGTTTTCGTAAAAGTGTTTTTTAAACACTGTTTATGTTACATGTTTTCGCGAAAACTCTTGAGTAATCGACTCTTATGGTTCGTAATGGTGAGATCCTGGCTGCGTTTGGAGACAACGAGAAGGTTGACAAGAGATGATATACTCTCACTACGTCCTAGGAGTCACACAAATTAGATGATGTTTGAATGCTGGTCTCTACTCTTGAATTATGTCGAGAATGAAAGAAAAGAGGCACAAGGGCAAAGCAGGCCAACCATACTTTACTTAGGACTAGGTCACATGGTAAGTTGCATCGGTGTTAAATGTCCGCTTCGTTCAATAACATATGATTCTTTTACAAGGGAAATCTAACCCTTATTTTTTTTTTTTTTTAAAAACTACAAAGCATGCTCTACTGGTTTGTGATGCGGGAGGATAGTGAACAGTCTCGATATAAAGAACGAGTTGTTTGAAATTTGGGATAATTTCATCAACGCGAGCAAGGCAAATTACAGACTTGATGCCGAACTTATTTTTATACCTTGTTTGGCTGGCTATCACTACTTCTGTGTGTGTATTAATTTCCTCAACAAAGAGATTAGTGTGATCGACAGTCAATCGTATGCTAACTGGGAGTCTTCATTCACTTACGACATCGCAATGGCAGCACTAAGTCCCCTGAGTTGTCAAATTGTATGTTTATTTGATTTGATTTGATTTCGTGTTACGATGAATACATATATCTTTGTAACATTTTTATGTTGTTTGATGTTTCTTGTTACACCTATATCTTGTAACATTGTTGATTACTCGATTTCTCAATTGATAGTAAAAGGAAATTAATGTTACATTTTCGACAGGGCCGGTTGCATGAGTGACTACCTGGACACAAAGGGCGACGTGAGGGTAATCTGAAATGCTCCGCTATCCCGTGGTAAATGTGAAGTTTAAATGGCGTAAACGGGCTTCCGTATTTGAAGAGTCAGCCTGTATCACTATGACAGCCGTCTCCAATTTATTGGGATATGCAAACAAGTCTTCTTTGCTCAACAACACATTTTATCGGCGGACATGTGCTTCCCAAATTGCTGCATGTTTGCTCATGGCTGACATCAACAAAATACGGGCTGAATTGTTGGTATTTGTTGAAATCTTCAAAAATCAAAGAAAACAATCTGGCCTGATATAGCTGCAAGGAGGGAAGCCGCTAGAATGCTCAAAGGGAAGGCAACGAAAGATGAATTGTCAGACAAAGAACCACCGATTGAGAATGAACCGAAGCCACTCAACACCGAAATGCCTGTACTTCGTTTTAAAGTGAAAATCAAGTGATGTACTCTAAAACAATGTTACTTTAACAACGTAATAGTGGCTGTCATAGACAGTGGAACATATTTTCGAATATTTTGGAATATATTACAAATAAGTTTATTCTTGAATAAAGAACTTATTATATGCAGAATTCATTAACTATGTTACTGTAACAGTGTGACAGTTTCAAGAGTGAAAAGAGAAAACATAATTTGACGTTTTGAATTCTTCACTCTTGCAGCTGTTATAACTGCACTTCATAGGGAAAACGAAACATGGGTTGGATAAATTTCATGTCTTATTTTGTCTTTTGGAATTCAAAAATTAACGGTTTTTTTAAAGCATTTAATTTTGAAAACAGTTTTTAAAATGTTAGTGTTTTTTTTTAAATCAAAAAAGTCGAGACAAAATGAAAATAATGTTACTGTAACACTGTGATAGTAATAAATGAAAATTATAATAAAAGATTTTGACGCTTTGAATTCTCCACACTGCAAAAGCATTTATAACTGGACTTAATTATGGGGAACATGCACGTGGTTAACATCAATCATCATTTAAAAACAGTTTTCAAAGCAGTTAATAAAAGTGGTTTTTAAAGCAGTTAATTTTTTTTTAAAAAAAATAACTGTTTTGTTTTTCACAATTATCTATAAATAATCTCATTTTACAAAAACACAAGTATGTTACTATAACAGACGGTTTTGACGCTTTGAATTCTACAATCTGAAGCAGTTATCTTTCTAAAACAGTTTTTCACTTTGTTCAAAGTGACATTTTTCAAGGCAGTTATTTTTTTTATTTTATTTTTTAAAACTGTTTTGTTTTTTTCAATTATCTATAAATAATCTCATTTTCATTCAACATTTACACTTCATTTTCTAAACAAAAAAATAAGCCAAGACAAATTCAAAGGTTTTTCATGTCTAATTTTTTTTTAATCTTTTGTAATATTAAATATCTATAAAGATTATGGATGGTTTAATATTACAACTGTTGCTAAAATTTCATTTATTATATGACTACCTTGCTCTAATTGAGGGAAAACAGTTTATGTTTGTTTATAAATAGATTTTGTTTTCTCTAATTTAGGGAAAACAGTTTATTTTTCTGTTTTAATAGGTTCTTTTTTTTTTTTTTTTTTTTTTTTTTTTTTTTTTTTGGCAGAAAAGCAAGAGAAAAATGGAACGAATTCAAAGGAAACTAGAAGACACCAAGTTTGAACTGGAAGAAATGACAAGGCATAGAGATTCATTACTTGAGCAGGTTATATCATCTGATAGTAAGGTAATAGAAATGCTAGAACGAGTACAAGTGCTTGAAAATGACTTGAACAATCTTTCAAGCTCATATAAAGTTTCGATGGCGGAAAACAAGTGTATTGGGAAGCGGCTAGAAGAAAATAAGTCAAGAAATACACTGAAACTGATTTAGACCGTCAATTTCTCCTTGGTGTTACAGCTCTTAGGGAGTCATATGCTAAACTCAACCCTTCGATTAACAGGAAGTGGCCTCTTGTTGTCAAAGCTATTGAAGAGATGGAAGGTTACAGGAATAATCTGAAAAAGGAGTTGCTAGAGGGCGAAAGCAGCGTTCATTCTCCTCCCGTGAATAAACGACTAAGAAGGGAGTAAAAGATTTAATATTTCCTTTCATCACATTTATGCTTACTGTGACAGCTTATATTTAAGTTAACTACTGTTACTGTTTCTAAGTATTTCGTTTTTAATCAGTGTTTGTAACACTTGTTTTTAATGAATGACATCTTAATTCGGTTAATTGTCCAATTTACTATTAGAATTGTGGTATATTAAATTGAACAACGATTATGTAACTATGTTTAAAATTGTCAAAAAACGCTCCTAAAATGGAACGGAAAAGGGTTTAGGGTTCGATTAGGCGGCACCGCTTTGCGGAGCCGCCTAATCCAACCCTAAACCCTTTTCCTTAAACAAAGGTTGTTCGTAGTACAACAGTGTTACAGTAAAACCAAAACTAAACCCTAGGGAAGGACGGGTGTTACCCTGTCATGGACGGGATTTAAATTTGGGGAAAAACTCTCCTAAAACGGGACGGAAAAGGGTTTAGGGTTGGATTAGGCGGCACCGCTTCGCGGAGCCGCCTAATCCAACCCTAAACCCTTTTCCTTAAACAAAGGTTGTTCGTAGTACAACAGTGTTACAGTAAAACCAAAACTAAACCCTAGGGAAGGACGGGTGATACCCAGTCGTGGACGGGATTTAAATTTGGGGAAAAACGCTCCTAAAACGGGACGGAAAACGGTTTAGGGTTGGATTAGGCGGCACCGCATCGCGGAGCCGCCTAATCCAACCCTAAACCCTTTTCCTTAAAAAATCGTGGTGCGAAAAAACCAAAACTAAACCCTAGGGAAGGACGGCTGATACCCTGTGGTGGACGGGATTTAAATTTCGGAAAAAACGCTCCTAAAACGGGACGGAAAAGGGTTTAGGGTTGGATTAGGCGGCACCGCTTCACGGAGCCGCCTAATCCAACCCTAAACCCTTTTCCTTAAACAAAGGTTGTTCGTAGTACAACGGTGTTATTCTGATAAAACCAAAACTAAACCCTAGGGAAGGACGGGTGATACCCTGTCGTGGACGGGATTTAAATTTGGGGAAAAACGCTCCTAAAACGGAACGGAAAAGGGTTTAGGGTTGGATTAGGCGGAACCGCTTCGCGGAGCCGCCTAATCCAACCCTAAACCCTTTTCCTTAAACAAAACAAATCGTATAACAAATTGTATAACACTGTTACTGTAAAACTTAGGAAATATGCTCCTAAAACGGGACGGACCATGGTCATAAAACAATATTTATTCTTTGTATAAAATGTTGTAAGTTACAGTATAAAATGTTAACTATGATGTAGGAAAATCGAATGACTTTTTATTGTGACATGTTATTGCCACAAAGAACACACAATTCTACTTTTTATTTTTCTTGTGACATATTATTGTCACAAAGAACACAAAATCCTACTAATTATTGCTAAGGTCACAATGTTATCGTAACATCATAACAATATCAAACTTTTTTTCTTTTTAGTGCTTTCTCTCAAAGCCTACATCACTATGCGAAGAGGGCATGTTCTCTGTCGTGGGTAACTCTTTCTTTGCAAAGTATGCACATAGCCTCTTTGGCTTGGCTGCTTTTTCAATGGCCTCGTTGTTTAGCCGACTTCAATCTTTTTCCGCGCCCTTGTTACGTGCTTGTTCCGGAGGGTGGATAGTGACTTGACGACGAGAGCTGCGCCCAACAAAGATCTCCATCTCTTGGTCTCATTTGTAAGCGGTTCAATACATAACTTCTGCCGGAACTCAACTAGGAGGGATGCTAACTCTTCCGTGTGTTCAGCAGGTAAAGTTTTGAGATCACCAACTATCCGACGGAACTCGACCATACGTTGCACACAAATGATTGTTATCGACGTAGCCATATATGAATCCTCAATGACATTCCCATTCGAATCAAGTTCGGAAGTAAAACAAAGAGTTCTTGTTTATCATGGTGACAATGTTACTATAAGAAATTATGGTTACAATGTTATCAGAAAAAAATCGTAATAAGTCAAAATGTCACTATAATAATGTTTTCGAATCAAACACATTCGCTGCGTGTGTGTTATTTAGCCAATGATCTACAATGTACTTGCTTGGTATTCGCCCAATTCCTTTGCCCTTGTACACCCACAGAATATGCCTGCAGAGTAATCCAATTCTTTCGAACAGTTTACACTCGCATACCGCATCGTGCTTCTAAGGTCCAACCTCACCTTGAAAATTCTGTCTGTCTCAAAGCATCGATTACATGAATTATGCGCAAATGCTCCTCCTTCTCAAAGTCATCAACACCACATGAATCGGCAGCCATTACTTCTTCTTGAAACACCTTGAACACAACATGTGTGTATATAATAGCGCCAGGCTTTTCTATAGGTAATTCTGTCTTAAGCTCAGGGAATGAGTGGTCATTTTGTTATAATCATCGCACCTTCGTGTATAGCGCTCTTTGGTCCATAGCAGATTTGGAACCTGGTTTTAATGCAACAAGGATTCGCAACAAATTATTTATGTAACAATGAAACAATGGTAATCAGTAACATACACTGTTCCCTGCATCGTAAGGAATGAAAAAGAGTTGTTTACCTCATCCAAAATTCGACCAGTGTACCAAAGTGATTCTCATAGCGCTTGAAAAACGAATTTGTACTTTCTCGATGTTGTGTTCTTAATATGCAGCCCAAGGCAAGGTCACGATGGTAGGCAGGAATCCAATGGTGTATGTCGTCGAACATTGTAGTCAACCAATCATTATCTTCCAGCTCGAAATCTGAAATGACCTTCTGCCACTTCTCTTCGAACTCCGACGGCTCCATATCAGGGTCCCAAACAACAGCGTTGAAGCGAGCAAGGAAGTCCGTGTCTCTGCAGCAGAGTGAGAACCAACTTTGTCTGTGATCTTTTGTGTAATATGCCAAATACAATAACGATGCCTAGCCTGTCTTGAAAATGAAGGGAAAGCCTGTTGTATGCGGTCAGTCATAATGAAACAAAGCAAGTCAAAACGTGATATTGACCAAAGTGATAGGGAAAGAGCAAGTGAGTAAATTTAAGTAAGTCTCGTTGAGTAACATTGTCACACTATTACCTTCTTTATGCCAGGGCATTGATCCGTGATCATGAACTGCGGCTCTTTTTGTCCCATGGCAGTCAAGAAATGCTGAAAGGTCCATTGGAAGGAGATGTCATCCTCGTGTAACAGGAGACAACCGGCAAACAACACCGACTTTCTGTGGTGATTAACACCTGTGAATGGTGTAAAAACCATATCATACTTGTTAGTTCCGTAAGTAGGGTCGAAGCTCACAGCATCCCTAAAGAATGAGTAGTTTCTAATACATGTAGCATCAGCCCAAAAGAACTTTGTTAGACAGTTTTGCGGATCAACATCATAGGCGAAGTAGAACTGGGGTTGTGTCGCTTTGAGTTTCTCGAGTCGATCGATGAAAAGGTCAGCATCTCGTAACCCAATGTAGCACTTGATATCTCTTTGAAAGTTCTTAAAATCTATCAATGTAGCACCGATATTTTCATACCCATTGACAAGTTCCTTAACCTATCTAAAGGTCAATCCAGCGCCAATATTCAACTTGGAGTTGTCCAAGATAAGCGTCTTCTGGAACATATCAAGGGATCGTGAAATCTTATCGAGATCTCTGTTACAGACAGAGGTGAGACGATGATTGTGGACTTCAGAAAACTCGTCAATCATAGCTGGGCCATCAAGGCCATGTAGAAGGGCAAATCTGACGTATGCTAGGCATCCAATTCTTGTGATTTTAACTCGTCGTGTAACTGTACTAGATGTGGACGAACCATCACCCATATTCTCATCATCCTTGGTTCTGGGACGCTGTTTCGGTTTAGATTCCCTGAACCCTTGACGGTTGCAGACTACGAATTTTTGGTGTGCAACACCACCTCGTAGTGTTTTCGTACTGTGCTTCCGAGGGGTAAATCCACATGCCCGAGCATAAACCTCGTAGAACTTGATTCCAGCCTCAAGGGAGGCGAAAACTGCACCAATGGTAGGTCTAAACTTGTGCTTAACCACACGCATCCAACGCTCACCTCCATTAGGCATGTGAGATAGAACAAGCTGATTATTTGGTTGAGGATTGGGTTGCTCTTGGACAATTGGCGTAGAATGGGGTTGAGTGACAAGATTTTGAGTCTCAGTAATACAAAAAGGAAAATACGAGTATTAGTGACCGAAATACAACGGTGGTATTACAAAGAGTAACATTGTTACTGATAATACTAGTACTATGACAATGTAGTGACATAAGGATGGCGGGAGAACAGAAATATGCGAAGAGGTGGACTACAATTTAGAAAAGATACTAAAGTACATTGAAATAACAAAGAGAACAAGAGGACATCCGAAGTGGTACAAAGATATGTTATATGTGCAATAGAAATGAATATATGTGATTGTGTTACAAAATAACATTGATATTGTAACAAAGTGAGCCTGTAAGCATTAACAAAGCAGTAACAGGAATATACGACAGGGGAACAGGAATATACAAGACAGGAAAAGAGGTCAAATATAATGAAATTTGACCTAAATTGAACGAGAAAATCAACAAATACAAGGATATTTGACCTAATATTTAAGACAAAAGCAACTACGAGTATAATCAAAGGAAAGGAGACCGTAAATTGAAGTAGAAGTGAACGGATTTCGCTAAAATTGAAGCAAACAGAAAATCGAATAACCTAAAAAACTGAAAAGCAACAGAATAAAGACAAATTAATCAAAATTGACGGAATGTGACGATAAAGCAACTGCGATTGTAAGCAGAAGCAGAGGAAAACGCAAATATGAAAATTCGATAGGAAAAACAACAAATACAAGGAGATTGCACCTAATATTTAAGAGAAATGCAAATACGAGAATAATCAAAGGAAAGGAGACCGTCAAATTGAAGTAGAAGTGAACGGATGTCATTAAAATTGAAGCAAACATAAAATCGATTAACCTAAAAAACTGAAAAGCAACGGAATAATGAAATTACAATAGCGAATGTTCAGCGACATAGAATCCAGATGAAATCGCGAAAAGGAAAACTGAAAACGAAAGGATTACGGAAATTACCTGTTTGCATGTTAATGTCGGTAGAATTTGCATCCATTGTACCAACGAGAACCTGGAAAACACACGAATTTGATTGATTTGTGAATGAATTGATAAAAGCGAGTAAAAAACAGGAACCTAGGGTTTGTTTGCTTGATTCAGAGGATTATTTTCGGCTTAGAGAGAGAGATAGAGAAAGCGAGGGAAAGAGACGGAGGAGAGAGAAAGTGAAACTGAATTATGAGGGGGAGGTTTGAATTCTTAACTTTTATACGTTTGTTATAATTTCTGAGATTTAATCTCAGCCGTTGATTATGAGTAGATCTAATGGATGAGATTAAAATGCTAGACTCACCTAAGATACCTAAGAGAGAGAGAGAGAGAGAGAGAGAGAGAGAGAGAGATAGAGAGAGAGAGAGAGTGAGAGAGAAGGGATAATTTGAGTCCTCCATAAAGCATTGGGTTCTTAAGTCACTTTATAAGCCATTGGATGCTTGAGATGAAGGGTTAAGATTACTTCCATAAAGCATGCAATAATAATAAAATAAAGGGAGGGCTATTTACCTCTCTCCTTAGACCCCTCATAGACTTGTATACAAAGTACAAACAATCAGTCACACGTCTTCCTTCTTTCATATCATCTTATTTCAAAAAAAATAATAACTTCTAATACACACAAAAGGAAACCACTTTGCAAACCCTTCATCTTCCATCATTTCCACTTCTTTCTAGTTCATCTTCCATCGGCATTTCCACATTTCCACATCTAGTTCATCTGGGCATTTCCACATCTAGTTCATCTGGGCATTTCCACATTTCCACATCTAGGTCTTTTCTTTCTTAATTAGGTTATTGTCAGTATTCCTTTTTTCCCATTTTAACTCGTTTTTTTTAGAGTAATTTATAAATAACTCCCTTATATAATCGACTTTTTTGAAATAACTTCCTTTTATAATTTTTTATTCAAACAACTCCCTTTTAAAACATGTTTTTTATACAAATCAATGCCACTTCACCAGAATGAGACTTATTTTTGAATTTTCCGACCAAACATTCAATTTTTCCATCATTTTTCACTTACATAAGATTCTAAATTACTATTCTAACCATTTAGTCACTATGATGTTCTTTAAAATAAGACAAAATGACGAATTATACTGGATTCTTCTACGTTCATAATGCATGATTTGAGTGAATTAACACTAAACTTTATAAGGAATTGATCACAGCTTATCAAAACATAGTAGTGATGTAGAGATTACGTTAGAAGGAAGGGTATATTGATCAAATTATAAAAAAATAAATCTAGTTTCGGAGAGGAGGCATTGATTTGTTGAAAAAAAAAGTTTTATAAGGGAGTTTTTTGGATAAAAAAATATAAAAGAGGGTTATTTCAAAAAAGTCGATTATATAAGGAAGTTATTTATAATTAACTCTTTTTTTTATTATGTTTTATTAATGTATATAGATTAAGTCTTGTAAATTTTTATCAATATTATGTTTTTCAAATTCGTACTCAGATGAATTAGGTTGTTTATCGTTGGTTTTAGTTTTTTTTACCACATTTTGCATTCAAGTTTTTTGAATTTTCATTATTCCGAAGTAGCATAGTTTTATCATATAATTATGACGCTTTATTTTGTGTAACTGTGTTATTATATAAGCTTAAAATTGATTCTTCTAAAGTGTACTTTGACACTGTGAAAGTGTAACTTTGATTATTTGAATTGTAACATTAATTTTGTGAATTGTAACATTGATTTTGTGTACCATTGATTTTCTGAAGTGTAACTCTGTCACTCTTGAAGTGTAACTCTGACAATCTGGAAGTGTAACTTTGATTTTTTGAAGTGTAACATTGATTATCTTTTAAATGAAGTATAATTTTAACACTCTTGAAGTGTAACTTTGACACTCTGGAAGTGTAACTTTGATTTTTTGAAGTGTCACATTGATTATCTTTTAAATGAAATGTAACTCTGACACTCTTGAAGTGTAACTCTGACACTCTAGAAGTGTAACTTTGATTTTTTGAAGCTTCACATTGATTATCTTTTAAATGAAGTGTAACTCTGGCAGTCCTGAAGTGTAACTCTGACAGTCCTGAAGTGTAACTCTGATTTTTTGAAGTGCAACATTGACTATCTTTTAAATGAAGTGTAACTCTGACATTCCTGAAGTGTAACTCTGACATTCTGGAAGAGTAACTTTGATTTTTGATTTTTAACATTGATTATCTTTTAAATAAAGTGTAACTCTGACATTTCTGAAGTGTAACTCTAACACTCTGGAAGTGTAACTTTGATTCTGAAGTGTTAGTTTGAATGTCTGCAAGTGTAATTTTGATTTATCTGTAAGTGTAATTGTGAAATTGTTGAAGTGTAGCCGTGAAAGGTTGGATTGTAAATTGTGTTCTTTGTTTATTGAGTTCTTCAGATGGCTTCTGATGAAGAACGACCTGAAGTTGAAGAGGGTGATCAATCTCTTCCTACTCTCAGTGTCAAGTGTCGCCCGAATAGGCTTTTAAAATTGATAAGAAGGCTTAACGATGCCCAGCGAGCTACTGTTCAGAGGATAGCTTTTGGGGAAATGCTTCATCTTAAGCTCAGACGTTATCCCTTGGCTCATGTACCGTTATTTATCGAGGCGTTTGGTGATGAGTTACGTGTATTTAGGGCGTCTGAATTGAAAGAGTTTATGGTGACCGAGCATGATGTATACGACTGTTTCATATTACCGCTTGGTTCAAGACGTTGGAAATTGTGCCGATTGGGAAAATGCCGGGGTCCCAAGATGAAGCAAACATGCGTTTGAAAAATCTTTAGCAGGAAAAGTTCAACGTAAAAACAACTTCTGATTCTATTCTGTTAGGCACGGCTTTCAATCATATTGAGACTAATGCCTTCAAAGACAGTGGCGATGAATTCTGCAGGCTCTTTGTGCTGCTTTGTATATCTTCATTCTTCACCCCGCTTTAAACAATGTGCTTGATATGAAGCTTTTGAAAGCCGTTGAAGAGGTAAGCGCCATCCCCCACTATAACTGGTGTTCGCCGGTTTTAGAAGCCATGGTACATGCTGCACATTTGCTTGGCTGTATCCCGTTTTGAATGATCACATACTTTCGGCGTTCCGATTTTCGTGGTAAGAGCTGTCCGCATGAACTTCCGCTTATCCAGTATTGGGATAATAAAACTCTGAGGAAGAGGTTAAAGGATGAGCTGGGTCATGGTCCTTTGGGTCGTTTAACCCTTTCTAAGGTCAAGTATCCCCGTTGTTTTCAGAAGCCTAATCCTGTGGTCAGTGAGAATAAGGTTTGCGCAATCACTAGTCTGGGCGTCCCTCAACTTCAGCTTTCTTCTACGGTGGCTACAATAGCTAATAAGAAGTTCATTCAGATTAAACTGCCCCCGGGAGTCGAAGATGATGAGGAGTTGAAAGCTAGGTTTTTGGATGTAAGTATGCTTTTTATTAATTGCTTTAATATGTAATGCAATTTCATTATTTATCTTAGAGCCGAGACACTCGAAGCTTTAGTATTAATTATTTTTTTTATTCCCAAGATATAATTGCTAATTTTTTGTACTTTCAATGAAGCTTCTTGGAACGTAACATTAGTTTTGGATTTTTTATATAAAGGTTGTACATGAGCTATATTTGAAGATCCAAAGCAATGCTATTGCCTTCCATTCATGGTATGCTAATGCAACGTCGAAGATCAAAAGTTTCACGGGTGGTGTTAGTTCTTCGGCTGGCGTTCCGTCACAACAGATGCATGATTTGTTAAAATATACAAAGCTAAAGTAATATGTCAATGAATTTGGAGATATAGTGTTACGACCGAAGCAGTCGGTTGATAATGCTAGTATATTACAAGAAGAGCGAAAGTTAACCAAGACCAAAAATTGGTGATCAAGGAACTGGTTTGGGTTCTAAAGACGGAGAGTAAGTGCCGGCAAACTATGTTTCACTTAGAGATGATGATGTTAGTGGTGAGAGAGATGTCGTACCATCACAGATAATGGAGACTGCTGATTTTTACAACACGACTGAACTGAATGAGGCTTATCTAAGAGAGCAAGAGGAAGAGGGGAGCGATGGAGACGAACCCTCTCAAACTGAATTCTCACAATTATCTGATGTACAAATTTTGGTAGTTTTTTATAGTCCTTCTGATATTGAGGAGGCGGTGAGGAAAGGCAAAGAATGCAATCATGAAACAGTGGAAGTGGAAGCGCCAATGGACCGAATGCTGGCCGAGACAGAAATTCACATGTGTGGGAAGGATGGTCCAGAGGATGTGCGCAAGGTCGTTTTGGATGCTGTAGTTCTGCCACCGGAACATGCTTTATCCTCATGTTAGTTGAAGTTTATCTAGACTGCTGACATTGACAATGCGCTTCGTGGTTTGTCTGATTGTGGGGATGTGACCCCTAAATCAAAATTTGATGGTGATGGAGATGTTATTGGGGGAAGGGACGGATGATATTGTACAGGATGTTCGTGAGAAGGAGGATGGTGAGAAGGAGCCTGTGAAATCAGTTGGGGTAGGGGATAAGGACGGTGTACAGGTGATGGATAAGGATATTGTTGAAGCCGGGGAAATTGAAATTAAGTCACCGGAATTTGGTTTGACCTTTTTCTCCACCGCCGACTTGAAAGAGGCTTTTCATGGGGTGCCAGATTCTGGTCTTGGTACGATGAAACAGCAAGGGGCCCTTGAACCCAATAAGGGAGTTGATATGGAGGTTGTACAGGAAGGGGTGAAGGAGGTGGCTGATGTGGACGTTAATCCAGGCCCTGTCGATCAGCCCGTCGAGGCAGTGGATACAGATGTTGCCCAAGCAGTGGGGAGTCAAATGAAGTCACTCCAATTGGAGTCAACTTTTATGTCTACTGCTGACTTAAAAGAGGCTTTTTGTGGTGTGCCAGATTCTGGTCTTGGAACGGTGAAACAGCAAGGGCCCCCCGAACCCAGCGAGGGAGTTGATATGGAGGTTGAACAGGAAGGGGTGAAGGAGGTGGCTGATGTGGACGTTAATCCAAGCCTTGTCGATCAGCCCATTAAGGCAGTGGATAAGGATGTTGCACAAGCAGTGAGGAGTCAAATGAAGTCATTCCAATTTGAGTCGACTTTTATGTCTACCGCTGACTTAAAAGAGGCTTTTCGTGGGGTGCCAGAAGCTGGTAGTATTATGGGAGAAGAGGCTGGCCCTTCTGAAAATATTGGTGAGGTAACCTATGTTCCGCATACTAATATGATCCACCATCCATTCTTACTTCATTCAAGTGAGCCGCTACCGTGTATGGATGTGGTTCCTGAGAACCTTGGATGTTCAATGGACTGTGGGCAACCCAATCCCGACCAAGAATTTGTCACAGATGAACTTCAGCGCTTTAAGAACCTGGTTGACACGGTATTTAGCCCGAGGAAAGATGTAATGGATTACGTGTTAAATATGCCAGTGATAAAAAACAAATGGTAATTCGTTTAAATATAAAGTTATGTTATTTAATTTAATTTAATTTTAAACTTGGACTTGTTTGAATTTATATATAATTAATAAACATTTGTTTTGCAGGGAGAAATTGGTAACGTATACTGAATTTCTCTTCATAAGTCGGGAAGACATGTTAACGCTTCTTCCTGGTTAGCAAATTATGGACAGTGTGATTGAGTGCTGGTGTTTGTTACTTAATTAGATGATGGGCGTGAATACTTCACCTGTGGCAACTTCTCGTTGTTTCATTGGTCTTAGCCATACCGTAAGTGTTCTCTAGTTACACTTTCATAGTTTATAAGGTTACAATTCTGTAGCCTCAGAGTTACACTTTTATAGTATTCAAAGTTACACTTTTACAGTCTTGAAGGTTACACTTTTGTAATTTTCAAGGTTACACTTTTGTAACCTGAGAATTACACTTTTGTTTTCAAAGGTTACATTTTTTGTCAGTTTTCAAGGTTACACTTCTGTATCCTCAGAGTTTCACTTTTTAAATCTTCAAGGTTACACTTTTTTTAGTCTTCAAGGTTACACTTTTTTAAATTCAGAATTACACTTTTACAGTCTACAAGGTTACACTTTTGTTAGTCTCTAAGGTTACACTTTCATACTCTTCAATGTTACACTTCTGTATACGTAAGAGTTACACTTTTTTTGTAACTGAGACTACAATTTTGTAACTAAGAATTACACTTTTACAGTCTTGAAGATTACACTTTTATAGTCTCCAAGGTTACACTTATGTAACCTCAGGGTTACACTTTTTGTCTTCAAGGTTACACTTTTATAGTCTTCAAGGTTACACTTTCTACTATTCAAGGTTACACTTCTGTAACCTTAGGGTTACACTTTTTTTGTCTTCAAGGTTACACTTTTTATAGTTTGCAAGGTTATACTTTTTTAGTGTTCAAGGTTACACTTTTATAGTCTTCAAGGTTACACTTTCTTACCGTTCAAGGTTACACTTATGTAACCTTAGGGTTACACTTTTTTTGTCTTCAAGGTTACACTTTTATAGTCTTCAAGGTTACACTTTTATAGTTCAGAATTACACTTTTTAGTTATATGTTCATCTGTATTAATCGCAATTTTGTTTGCGCAGTGTACCGCGTTGAATATTTGGAGGTCCCAAAAGAAAGGAATTCTTGTCGATAAAACAGAAGAGATTTTTTCATTTTGGGATACGTGGCCTGATAGTTGTGTAACTCTATTTCAGCTTGACTCAGATTTGGTGCGTCCCTAAACCCCAATCCTGTTAGGTTCATTTTTTTACCTTTTCTATAAGAAGTGTAATCGAATTTTTTTAAACTCAATGATTACTTCAGGTCTTCATCCCTGTGCTCTCTGGTGACCAAGATCACTACAGTTGTGCTTGTATAAAATTCTTAAGTGAGCTGATAGAGTACCTTGATAATCGCGCCTACGATGAAGATCTTGAGAAGTTGCCGTACGGGGGGATTGCACGCATCGCTGTAATGTTTCCATATTTGAAGTGCCGACTATTTTTTTTTTTTTGCTTCCCTCTATGAAAGGTTTATGTATTAAAATTGCAATGGTGATTTACCTGCAGGTTGATACGATGGGAAAGTACATGGTTTCGAAAGGAATTGAGAAAGGCTCGAAGGTAAGCGGTTTTAAACTCGTCAACGTTGAATTCAGATGGCAAGGTTCCGGGTATTCGCTGAATGATTGCGGCATGTATGATACACATGCTGCTCTACTGCGGGAAGCCTTTTGAGTGTGGCTTAGGGGAAATGTATGCGATTAATCTGTATCGTGCTGAAATTGCTGCCACACTTGTCCTAAGTAACATTAACAAGGCCAGGGAAGAGGGTTTAAAGAGGGTGTCTGCTTTTAAAGATGTTGGTCATGTTCAAGCGACGACAATCAAAGCTGGTGCCAAGAGGAAATCAGGTACTGATTCAGGGCTTACTTACACCAAGCGCCCCCGCCGCTCGAGTGCAGATGAAGGAAGCCCTGAGGTAATAACACCTTTGGCTGCGGGTAAGAGCTCTGATGAAGGAAGTAGTAGCGGCCGAGTTTCTCGTAGTCAACAACTATCTACGGTGAAGAGTCGTGCTTGGGGCGGGGGGGATGGGCTTGGATGCTCACTTGACTGGGGGGCAGCTGGTCTAAATGCGCTTGTTGTTTCCAAGTTTTTACGGAACAACCAATCCTTACTTAAGGATGTAAAACTTGTGCGTAAGCATGCTGTGGACTACGTGTTTTTAGACGACCACAAATTTGAAGATACGTAAGTGTTTCATAATTAGGTGTTTTCTGGAAGTTGTATTTTGGGTAATTTAATTTTGTGTCTGTTTAGTAGTTAACCTTTATTTGATCACAGCAAATAACTGGTGTGGTACAGTCGGCATACTACGCTGCGCATGAGTGACATTATGACCCTGCTCCCTGAGACAGTAATGTCCCCCAATGTGATTAAGTCCTGGTCCGTGTTGCTGAACCAGCTGGAGACTGGTGATAATGAACTTTCAAGGATGTCCTACTTTGGTATTTGTCATATGGTACGGTGTTATAAATTTCATCTCCTTTAAATCATGCCCTAGGTTTTAAAGCGTTTAAAAAAAAGTGTAACTGTGAACAATGAGAAGTGTAACTTATTGTGTTTAGTAAAGTGTTACTGTGATGTTATAAGGTTTGTAACCTTTACTTTTTGTCAACGTGACTATCGTTGTTCAATATCTTTTTTTTTATAGGAGTGTATCATGAAGATGGTGGGAATAGACGAACAGGGGACACAGTACGATGATGCCAAGGATAAGCTGTTCCTAGTGTGGGACACATTTATTAAGGACTGTAATAAGACATTCAGCTTCAACGCTGATTTATTTTTCATACCAATTAAAGTCGCTGACCATTACGCGTGTGTATGTATAAATTTTAAAGCTGAGATGATTGATGTCCTCAACTATCAACATCATACTAATTGGGATACGTCTGATGTGTGCAGAGCTGCTCGTGTAATTGTAAGTCGGATGCGTGAATATTTGGATGAGTTACTATAAGATCATGGATTATTGTTGGTTTATTTTATCTTGACGTCCATCCTTACATTGTGTAGGCCTCTTCAATGAGTGACTAATTGGATTCCAGAAATGTGATCCGAGGCTACCTTATAACTGGGTTTCAGCAACGACAGATTCCATTGAAGCGCCCGAATCCAGCTCCTAGTCCCTCCGATTCGGGGATCTTTGCCATGATGCATATGCTAATGTATGAGGGCGTACCTTTTGACCATCCTGATCTCCACAGAAAAGTGTCCCGCCGTTATTTGGTATTCGAGTTGGCGGCGACCCTTCTACTAGCTGACATTAATGCCAAGCGTCCTGGTTTTTTTTGGCAAAGCTCGACTCTTTTATTGTGGGGAAAGAACAATTATGGGAAGATTTACAAAATAAGAGCAAGATTAAGCATATATTGGGGAAAACTAAATCATATTCCCGTGCAATTTCTGTGTAATTCTGATGTGTCAGTATTTTTTTTTTGGTAAAACTGTGTAAGTATTGTGTTCCAACTAATGTGTAATTCTGATGTGTCAAACTGGCATTTTTTTTGGGTAAATCTTTGTAAATTTGCAACTGCTAATTGGGGGGACAATATAAGTATGAAACTGATGTGCTCAATGTGGCATCTTGTATCCAACTTGTGTTATGAAAGTGGTAACAAACAGAATTTTTGTATCAATCAATAGCCAACTTTTAATTTTGGTATCAAATTGATTCACATTTATACTTTTATGACCTTAAAGTTACACTATGAGAACCTCAAAGTTACATTTTTTAACACAAAGTTAGACTGTTTTTAGAATTTCAACGTTATACTCAAAGTTACATTTTTATGACCTTAAAGTTACACTTTAAGAACCTCAAAATTACACTTTTATTTAGGTCAATACTAAACCCTTCAAATTAATAAAAGTCAATGTTAAACCCTCCAAGGGTACATTACAATTCAGAAACTTCAATTCAAAACACAAATACTAATTAAGTTCCAAACAACATCAATGTTTTGATAGTTTAACTTTGACCTTTGACAGTGTAAATTTTTAGTTTGGGCAGTGTAACCTTAGATTTAAAGTTACACTATACAAACTTTAAAGTTATATTGAACGATCACCAAAGTAATTCTACTCAAACATAAGCAAAATAATGTCTTAATGTGACATCAAAGTTCAACTTTGGAAACACAAGGGTCACTGTGGCACCCTCCCAAAAAAACACGTACAACTTCACATCGGCGCTTTCCAGACGCCTCAGTTCTCGTCTTCTTCCTCCTCTTCCTCTGTATCTTGTTCCTCCTCCTCCTCTGATTCCGACAATACCTCGGACAATAGTGGATGTTCTCCAAAGGGGTTTGGGCAGTTCCTCTTATCGTGATTCACCATTTGCTTGCACTTTTTGCACATGCGCTTGGGTTTACATGCTAAGGCAACAACTTTTGTTTTGGATGACAACAACCTCTTAACACTCCTCTTGTTCTTGCAATTTTTAGGCTACTGTATGTTTATTTCCTCAGTGCTTGGACAACACAGTAGCATCTGCAATTGTTGATTTTTATTCAGTGCCTCACCTGATGGGGATAAATTGTCTCTAAATTCGCGAATCAAAGTGGAGAAGTTCTCAACAAAAGCTTTATCTTTGCGACGAAGGATACTAACAGTTTGATGAAATTCCGACCACATTGCCGACATTGCTAGTTGCACCCCGTCAATGATATCGATGTCCTCCGTCCCTTCACCATCAGAATTGAACAATCTGAAGCGAGTTGCATCTTTCGTCTATCTTTTTGCAATATAAGCAACTGGTATGGACTTCACATCATTTGATGAATCCATATTAGATGCCTGCATAGTATCCCGGATCTTTCAAACATCCTACAACTGCAGCTTGCTTCCAATGTACCTAGGGTCAATAGCAATATTTGATTGTGCCTAGGCCAGAGTTACACTTTGTTAGTCTAAGAGTTACACTTCGATAGACAGCAAAGTTACAGTTTTATAGGCTTTAATATTACACTTTTGTAGGAACAGAGTTACAGTTTTGTAGACTTCAAAATTAAATTTTTATAATCTCTTTGTTACACTTTATAATCTCTTTAAGGGTACACTTTTTTAGTACAAGTCTCCAGGTTACAGTTTTGTTGGCTCAGCGTTACACTTTGATAGACATCAAAGTTACACTTTTAAATTCTTCAAGGTTAGTCTTTTATAATTACAGTGATATAATTACTTTTATAATCTCAGTATTGCACTTAAAATTAAACTTAGATATGTTCATTCCACATTTGTCGTATCAAACATATCAGATATTTTTTTTAACTAGTAAGATGTCTAATCTCTGTTGAAATTAACGTCATAATTCTTTCCTCTCTGTGCGTCTTTTACGGTTGTCACTTCTACTTCTCCTCTCTCTTCAAATTCCCCTGCTTTACACGTATCTATTGAGCACTGGACCTCTTCTTGGAAGGTTCTTAATATTGTATGGGTGTAAACATTTCCCCGTGTTTCTCTAAATCCACATGTGTGCTAGTCTTTGGGGACGAGGGTTTATTATTGTTGTCAAGCCTCTTCTGTGTATGTCTTTGCTGGTCCATAGCACTCTTTAAACGCATCCAAAATTCAACCAAAGTACCTGACTTATGCTCAAATCGCTTAAAAAAAACTATTTTCACTCTCTGATCTTTGTGTTGTTCTCATAACAGACCCCATCTTCAGATCTCTGCAATGTGCCATGACCCACTGTTTCCTTATAGCGTATGTGTCTGCAAACCAATCATTGTCACCGATCCCATGCTTTTGAACCATGGAGTTCCACTGAGCATCGGATTCTTCTGCTTGAAGATCTTCGTCCCACATAATTTCATTTAGCAGTATCATAAAATCATGATAATCGTCCCTCGTCACGCCAAACTTACTTGGTACCTTGTTAAGTATATGCCACATACAAAATCGGTGTCTTGCTATCTTGAAAACAAGCGGGACAAATTTAATAATACCCGGATCTTGATCGGTGATAATATATTCTGGTTCCTTCCCCATCATGGCAATCAAGAAACGGCTGAAAACCCAATTGAATGATTCATAGTCCTCCTTTGCAATAAGCGCCCCGCAAAATATGACTGATCGTTTATGATGATCTACACCAGTGAAGGGGGTGAAAACCATTGAATTCTTGTTGGTCGAGTAAGTTGGGTCGAACGACATTGCATCGCCAAACAGAGATTAATTCTTTCGGTCAGTACCGTCAGCCCATATAGTCTTGGTAAGACTACCATCACTGTCGACATCATAGTCAAAGTAGAAAGCTTCCCGGTTTCCAGACATCTCTTTAAAATGGTCCACAAACAACTGAGCGTCCCATTCATGAATGAAACATTTAACATCACGATGAAAGGTCTTAAAATCATTTAAGCTAGCTCCAATATTCTCAAAGCCATTGACGTGTTCTTTGATCATTTTGTACGTCCTCTTTGCTCCAATCTTCAGTTGTGAATAAAAAAACTATAATTTAATACTCCCTCCTAGTCTGATTGTTGGTTCCTCTTTCCTTTTCCATGCTAGTCGGGTGTTGGTTCCTCTTTCCTTTTTTGGTAAGTTTTGTGTGGTCCAAATTCAATTCCATGTGGGGTAGGGTGTTTTGTGTGGTTCAAATTCATTTCCTTAATTTTGGTGCCCAAAAGAAAGGGAACCAACAATCAGACTAGGAGGGAGTATTATTTTTATTTTTTTTCCGATCAATATTCAAATACTAGCAGAACACGTATAAAAGACTAATCTTAGAGTTATATAGGATTATCATTTTATGATAATCAGTTATGTTGCGCGATAACTTTTGAAATTCCTTATCCCTAACCAAGACAAGCTCGTGGTTGTGACCCTAATGAAACCTGTCAATTAACAATAGACTATTTTTCATCAATAACCTAATCCTCGCTCTACATCCCACCCTTCTGACTGTTGTTCTTCTGGATGAACTCTCACCAACACCTTCTTGATGTACTTGTTTGCCTTTAGGATTGAACCCCTCACGATTACAAACCAACAGCTTTGAGTTTATCTGTCCGTCCCGCCACTTCTTTGTGGTGTACCTCCGCACATCAAACCCACATGCAAGCGCATATATCTTATAAAATGTAACTGCCTCCTCAATTTCCAAAACTCCTGTCCAACGTATGGCGTAAACTTGTTTTCAACTTCCCTACACAACTCATTCTCATTTGGCTTCTTCCCTGCATTGTCACCAAAATTAAAAACATTAAAGTTACACTTCTTCAAGGTCAGAGCTACACTTCTTTATGAACAGAGTTACACTTATATCAGTGTTACACTTCTTCAAGGTCACAGTTACACTTATGTAAGGTCAGAGTTACACTTATATCAGTGTTACACTTCTTGAAGGTTATCAAAATTAGACATGAAGTTTTCAGAAATATACTTATACAAGCTCACACGTACACATATATCAGAGTTACACTTTTTCAAGGTCAGAGTTCAACTTAAATCATAGTTACACTTCTACATTGTCACAGTTACACTTATACAATCTTAGAGTTACACTTATATCAGAGTTACAGTTTTTATCACTTCAAAGTTTCAGTTTCAAAATTACACTTGAAAATTCAAAAAATTACACTATTTCAAAAACCAAAGTTAAAGTTCTCTAGGGTCACAGTTACACTTATACAAGCTCTGACTTACACTTATATCACAGTTACACTTCTACATTGTCACAGTTACATTTATATAAGCTCAGAGTTACACTTATATCAGAGTTACAGTTTTTATCACATCAAAGTTTTAGTTTCAAAATTACACATGGAAATTTCAGAAATTACCCTATTTCAAAACACCAAAGTTACAGTTCTCTAAGGTCACAGTTACACTTATACAAGCTCAGACTTACACTTATGTCACAGTTACACTTCTACATTGTCACAGTTACACTTTTACAAGCTCAGAGTTACACTTATATTAAAGTTACAGTTTTTATCACATTAATGTTTCAGTTTCAAAATTACACATGGAAATTTTGATGTTTTACAATTCTGTAAGGTCAGAGTTATACTTATACAAACTCAGTGTTACACTTTCAAAGTTACACAAGTAAAATTAAACATGAGAAAACATTAATGTTATCAATTCCATGATATTCAAGTTTCACTTGCATGGCATCAAAGTTACACTTTCATAAACCAAATTTACACTTTAAAGCTGTAAAAACAAATTCAGTGGAAATTTAAATTGATTTTCCTTGATATTTAACGCTTTGTTCATGCTTTAACAACCATTTTATGCCCTAAAATGCGATAAAGATGAGTGAATTTGGAAAACCCATCAAAAATTATTTACAGCTTGATAATATAACAACATGTTAGAGCTCTAGCATATTAAATATGAATAAACAAAAAAAAAAGAGTAAAACAATACCATTGCTATCATCTACATTCTGCTTTTCTGCTATTATCGTATCCGTTTTTTATGAATATATGTTAAGACTATGTTTTGTGATTTTTTTTTGTTGCTAAATATTGGTCTTTTACAATTTTTCTGGGAATTTTCTGGTGTTTTTGGCTGAAATTGAAAGGAAAATGATGGAGAGATAATCAAGTGTAAGAAAGAACGAATGAGAAAAAGTGAAAGAGTAGGTTAGAAGAGGAAAACACGCAGGTTATGGGGAAGAACAATAGTGCAATCATGCAACCTCTCTCATGATATTAGCTTTTTCCTTTTTTTGGTAGCCTAGAGACCCTACCTTAGCTCTAATATCAACCATCGATCTTCTTCATCCAAGAGCCCTTATAAGGACTTAAGGACACTATTGATGTTAAGGACTCAATTTAATATATATATATATATATATATATATATATATATATATATATATATATATATATAGAGAGAGAGAGAGAGAGAGAGAGAGAGAGAGAGAGAGAGAGAGAGAGAGAGAGAGTTAAGTTCTTGTAAGTTTTGTTTCTTATGGTGAGTTTGTGCCCACAAATCTCATCCATTGGATTATATTAGAGATTAATAGCCAAGATCTAATCTAACCTGTCATATAAAAGTAGTGTCATTTACTTATTTTCTCTATTTTCTTTCTCTCTCTTCGTCCGTCAAACATTCATTCTCCTAACTGTTTTTCTCTCTCCTCAATGTAACGGCAACTGTTTCTCTCCCTTCTATTATTCTGGTGTTATTCTTCATCTAAGTGTATATTTTGCTTCTTTTCTGTTCGCTATTCATCATCTATCTTCCGATTGAAGGTAATTTTATGACATTTTTCCCTCCTATTCTATTATTCACTTTTATTTCATGCTTTCGATGCTTTCACTTCCATTTTCAGTTTAATTATCCCTAGTTTTTACTTACTCCAGTACTTTAATGTCGTTATTTCGTTTCCGCAGTTCCTTTCATTGTAATATTATTCTGCATTTTAAAGTTTTCGATCTTTCTGAAGTGATTTGCATGTTCTAGTCGTTTGTCCAGTTTTCTATTGTTTTATGCTCTCTTCACACTTTACTTTTGTGTTATTCTACTGTTATTCTTGCGCTTAGTTTGTTGTCAAGTTATTTATCATGTTTTAATTGTTTATGTCCTTTCCTAAGGTTTTGTGTCTGTTTGTGTTTTCTTTACGCTTCAGTATTTCTGTTATTCCGCTGTTACTCTGGTCCTATGGCGGCATTGCAGCCTTACTCTTCCTGTCATTGTAGTGTTTTTCCTGTTTTCTTTATGCTTTATTGTTTATATTATTCTGGTGCGTCCCGTCACTTGTTAGGGTTTGTTTGTTTATAGGTTTCAGCATCACAAATGGATTTAGTTTGTGAGGGATGGGCAATAAATATAGAGAATGAAGATAGATTATTATTTGCTACAGATTTTGCTACCGAAAAGAAAAAAAACATGGGTTGGTTATTGGACGATAACACTGATAAGTCCTTTGAACTTAATGTAGAAGTTCGTCGTAATCAATCAATATCTCAAGTTTTGAATAGCCAAGACCTAATGGAAAGAGTATTCCAACATGTAGAGAATACTTTGGACAAGAGTAATATGTGTCTTGTTTGTAAGAAATGGTCACAAATGTTCATTTTTCATAAAAGTGCCCCCGGTGTTAACGACCAATATATGAAACTTCTAACAACAAGTCATAGTGAAGGTTTTAAGACTGTTTTAACGGGTTCGAAAATAGTTTCCAAACGATGCAAGTGCTACATGATTGCAAATGAGACAGGAAAGAGGATGTTGCATGTTTGCCAATATCTACATGATCGTGAGTCGATCCTTTACACACCTACAACTGATCGGATTAGGCTAATGGACTATTACTTTGATACACTCAGGAACCATAGTTGTTCTTATGATCTTGCTTACGATTTATATTATAAGTCAGTCGATGTTGTTGACCTTGACTGACTTTATGTTATGTCATGTATTTATGAATCACATTTTGGCTCCTCTTTGGAAAGAATGTAATGGTCTTAGTTGAAGTTAATTGATCATTACATATAGCTTGGTACTTTCTATGGCTTCTTGTTTTTTGTTAATATCTGTATATTGGTTATTATGTAATTTAAAACTGCCTTCGCTTGTAATGTAGTACGTTATTTTGTTTTACCATGGCTTCTGTAGTCTGTATGTAATTTGAAATTGTCTCCGAAACCTTATTTTAAGAGGCTTTCCTTTGTTTCTCTTTGTGTTTTTCTTAACGCTTCCCTGTTCTTGTTATTGTGTTGTTACTGCCGTATTATGACGGTTCTATTATTATCCTTGGCATATGTTCCTACATTTTTGTATAATTGGTCTACCTCTAGTGTTATTCTAGTCATTTTAGGTGCGTCCTTTCACTGGTAGGTTTTGTAACCCTACTGTAAATCTACTGTTATTCTGTGCAAATATTAGTTTGACTAATTGTTAGTGTGTTGTTATTCTGTTGTTACCCTACTCTCATTCTACCGTCATTATGTAAAAGTACAGCTGAAATGAAGTTAAAAATCAAATCCGTACATCTGTCAAAGTCTACTCACCCGTCATCATCAATTTCCACGGGGCCGTCTCCATCCAAATCCCCTAACACATCTCCATCAAAGAGCACTGGTTCTTAGAGAAGGACTACTCATAGTCAAGCTATATGAACAAGTCAACCACCCACGAAAAAAACCAAACGAAAGGCTCAGACACAAGTTGTGAATTTGTTCGCTAGTCAACCAAAGACTAGTAGTAAGTCGGTTGCGAAAGTTAAGGGTGAGAAGGAATTTGTCATAAGTAGCGACCAACCTCAGGCGTGAGATGTCGTAGAAAAGAATCAAGTGTATGTACTACTGTTATTCTACTTTTATTTTGCTGTTATTTTTATTTTAATATGCTACTCCCGCAGTCTGTTATTTTCGTGTTATTCTGTTGCTCTCCTGTTATTTTGTTGTTATTCTGCTGCTCCTTCTGTTATTTTAAATGCTTTAGTATTTGTCTGTAATGCATTGCATATTTTTCCCCTTTGTGTACAGTGCCGATCCATTTATTAGCTGGTGCCGACCTGCTTTTCTTCTCACAGTTATTGAATCCCTTACCGAGGAACAGAAGGAGGCTGTTAGGGAAATGGGATTCGAGGGTTTACTAGATTTGAAGCTTTCTGCACTCCTGCATACCATGTTCCGGGAGATTATATATGCTTTTAGAAGTGGGAAGTTTTTTGAAATCTCTGAAACCGAGAAGTACGAATTGACTGAAGATGATGTTTACGATGTGTTTGGTTTACCGAACTCTGGACCAAAAGTGGGTTTGGTTATTACAGGGTTTCCTGGTTCTGCAGACGCTGATAGAGAAGTATTGAAACGTGCTTGGCGGGAGAAGTACGGTATCGCCAATAACAAAAGCGGGATACCACTTAATAAAGTTCAGGACACCCTCATAGCGTCTACGGTGGCCGATGATGACTTTAAGAAGACATTTGTTGTGTTTTCTATGTCATGTTTCGTTGCTCCTATGTTGGGGTTTGTGTTGGATGTTAGGCTACTAAGCGCTGTCGATGATGTTTCTAAGATCAAGGAACTGAACTGGTGTCAGTTTGTGTTTAAAGAGTTGGTGAATTCTGTACGTGAATCCCTCAACGGGAGGAAATATATTCGCTGTTGTTTAGTATTTCTGGCTGTCACCTATTTCCACCGCTATTTCTTTAGTGGAGATAAGGTGAATAATGAGCTGCCACTCATTAAACATTGGGATTTCAAGGCTTTCAGTGAGAGGTTGCAGCGTGAGACAGCTGCTGGTGTTCTAGGCACTAGGGAGCGTTAAGATGTTGCTTTCTCATTGTCACGTCAAAACATGGAGGGTTCAGGTCAACGTATTCAGCGTCGATGTCTTGTGGTGGATCTACCTGCTAATATTCTTACGGATGAGCAATTACATTCCGTAGCGGTCGACGTAAGTACCTGTTTGATTGCTTTTTGTTGAATCATTCTAAAATGTTCACCCTTTTAGTTATTCTGTTATTCTCTCAAAGTATTAGTTCTCAGAATGCTATTATTCTACGATTAGTCCACTGTTATTCCTCAGTTTTCCTGATGTCATTCCACTGCTATTCTGTTTTTCATTCAAATGTTACTCCACTATTATTTTGCTGTTATTCCACTGTTTTCCTGTCAACATAGAAGCTTAGCCTGATTTTATGCTACTGTTATTCTACTATTACTCCACTGTTATTTATTTTGCTGTTAGCATACTGTTATTATGCTATTATGTTGCAGTAGTGCTACTGTGCAACAGTTATTACGTTTGCAATTCAGTTTGTAGTTAAATGTTGGGATTTAATTTAACAGGATGTCCATGAACTTATATTGCTTAACGAGAGAGACTATCAGATTTTATGCCACAGATACTTGAAAAGGGCGAAGCTGATCAAGTTGAAGATAATGAAGAAGAACCAGCAGGCTATGCGTAAACCACCTACTCCTAAGGACTCCAGCCAAGTAACCCGACCAGCCGCTGATGAAAGCACGAATGAACAGTCAGAAAAAGTGCATTGTGAAGGGTCATAAAACTCGGTTGCTACCGCATCTTTCTTCACGGATCAAGTTATCCGTGAGTTGGACGAACGGGTTAAGCATGTTATGGCTGTGCAACGGTAAACTTATCGCGACCAACTATTCCAAAAGAACCAGTTTCAAAAAAAGCTAGATATGAAGATGTCATTATTGAACCTCCATCATTTAATCTGTTTTCTCAATTTTATGAAGATTTTGCCGGGCTTTCGGATATCCAGCCAACTATAGTTGAAAAGGAGGGTGTTCAAAAAAGTCCCGTCATTCAACAACGTGCAAGGATGGGGACTCCACAATTGTCACCCCTCGGTTTAGATGCTATTACGACGGATGTCTGTGCTGACATTCGGTTTCGTTATGGTGAGACACATGGCCGGTGTTGGTGAGAAAGTAGTTGATGTGGAGGACGTTAACAATGATGTTGATTTGGATGTGCCCAACATTCAAGTTGAAGAATATCTTGTTGATAATCCCCCAGATGATGTGCCTAATACTGTTGAGTGTACATCGGTAGATGTTCAAGATACTCAAATTCCAAAAACTGATACTTGTTTGCCTGCCACAGAGTTGAAGGATACCGCTGCTGACATTCCAATGCCTAATGATACTCAACAGTCCACTCAAATTGGCAGTGAAGCATTTGTTACTGCAGAAGAAGAAGCGGCCAAAGTGTTGATGTATTGTAATGTAGACTTGTTGCTTGGGGCAGCGTCTGAGATTGATAATTCTATAAAACAGGATGTTGAGGTTGTGTTAGAGGACACTACTGTTGTCGGTGATGGTGTTCTAGAGGGCAATGGCCTTGATGGTTTGAATGATCCTAATATCCGTATAACTTATTTGCTGCACTCTGCCGCACATGAGGAGCTAATTTTGTCCGTTGTGCCTGAGAATTTTGGATGCACCATTTTCTATGGTGAAGTGGATCCTCACCTAGTTATCCTGTCAAAATCAATGACAACAATGGGACATGCTTTCAATGCAATGCTATCCAAGAGGAAAGATGTTGCAGACTACTATTTCTTGAATGATCATAATATTCCGCAATCGTAAGACATCCTTTTTCTTTTAAAAATATTCTGCTTTCTGTTTTATAATATTCCACTTTCTGTTTTACAAAAATATATTTTAGTGACTCTTATCTTTCTCTTTTTCCTCTTTTTGAAGTGAGAATCTTGTCACTTGGGGTCTTCATAGTTATCTTAATAGAGAGGATATGGAATCCATGGTTCCAAACAAAATGATAATGCTTAGAATTATCGACTGGTGGACCCTCTTACTTAATGATACTTGTTTAAGAGGAAGTCCAAGTCGATTTTTCTTAGGGATTGGTGCAACGGTTAGGTATTCTATCTAAAGTGCGCCAGCTCTTATTGTATCTTTTACTTTATTTTTCATTTTGTATAATGTTTCAACTCTTTTCTCCACTTTCTTTTAGAATCCATTGGACCGAATTTGTATGCCGTCAAAACTTGAGAAGACTTCCAGAAGTGATTTGTATGAGGAAGCCATATTGTAATTTACCGAGTTTCTAAAGAAGAATAGGAGAGATTGTGATCTTAATTCTGAGATGGTATGTTTCTGTACTTGTGTTATTCTGCTATTATTGTACTCTTATTCTACTATTATTTTGTAAGAGTATTACTTTTAGAGTTTCAGACTGCTGTTATTGTACTGTTCTAATTAATTTTTTTGGCCAAATATTTTTCCAGATTTTCATCCCAATCCTTTTGCATGAGCACTTTAGCTGTTTGTGCATCAACTTTAATGCCAAGAGGGTTGAATATCTTGATAATGTATTTGAAGAGGAGTTGTTTGCTGATCTTCAACAAGACTGTGTACGTTTGCTGTATTGTCAAACTGTTATAAGTTATTTATTGTGTTTAATTTTCTCTTGGTATTTGCCTAGTTTAAGTATTGTTACTAATTATGTTCTCTTTTCCGTGCTTATTTGAAGCTGAGTATAATGTCTTATTTTCTGGTAAAAAATGGAGTTGCCTGAGGCGGGGAGGTTAAAGATTATAAAATTGTTAATGTACCTTTTACCTGGCAAACCACTGGGATTGAAAATTTGGACTGCGGTGTATATTTGATGTTGCACATGGTCTTTTACCGTGGAAGTGTTTTTGATTGTGATTTGGGTAATCCTGATTCAAGAGCCATTTACCGCGCTGAGATCACTGCCTTGTTGGTGCTGTCTGATATGAACGAGTCCAGGGCTGATGTGCTGAAAACTTTGGAGAAGGTGAACAACATGAAAAAGGAAACCCTGAGTATCCTTGAAGAGAAACGCCGTATTGAGCTCACAGAAGCGAGTGTTTCTCAAAGCGGTAAGAAACATAATGGTGCTGCCAGGGTGAAAAGTGTTGGTAAAAAGGTTAAGATGACGCAGCCTATTGTCGAGTCCGGCGTTTCAGCTAGGGTCACCGATAGCGGTCAATTGTCTACAAACACCTCTAATGCTAGGCGTCAAGTGGGAAGCTTGTCTGTTGATAGCACTACGAGTCCAAAGTCGGCTTTGGGTAGCCGTAAAAGGGGTAGGTCAGACGATGTCCTGGGTTGCTCTATGAATTACGAGCCCGAGGACAATAGTTTTGTTGCCGTGTCGGATTTGTTGCGGAAAAACAAA
Source organism: Silene latifolia (assembly GCF_048544455.1). Classification (NCBI taxonomy): domain Eukaryota; kingdom Viridiplantae; phylum Streptophyta; class Magnoliopsida; order Caryophyllales; family Caryophyllaceae; genus Silene; species Silene latifolia. The sequence continues at coordinate 105,460,905 of NC_133526.1, read as the reverse complement.
AAATAGTTCTCTAAGATGCTAAAGGTGCGGAAGCAAGTGGCGGACTTTGTTTTTCGTGAAGATGCTTGATACGTGCATTTTATATAGTCTTTTTATGCCTCTTTATGCACGTATTTCTATGCTATCCTCGTAGTTTTATGCTACGAAATGCCCGAATATGCTACTTTGGTTTGTTTTGCCTTATTTGTAGGAATGGACCTGAAAGTGGTGGAATCGAGCCTCTTATCGTCCGTTTTACATGCATTTAGAGGATGAGTAGATTTGGAGCGGAAATACTGCTGTTACGGGATGCGTGAAGTCATTTCAGAAGCTAAATTAACAAGTCGAGGCTGAAACTAACGAAACAAGTAGCTGGCTGAGTCAAATATCACTCGGTCGGAAGCTTTAGTGGTTGATCGAGCACTTTTGAAGTGAATAAGACCTCGATCGAGTATTATATTTACTCGATCGAAATGTTTTTTTAGGGTTTCCTCGATCGAGTGGTTTATCTACTCGATCGAGATGTTTCTGTTTGTTTTTGTTCGATCGAGCAGTTTCAAATGGCTCGATCGAGTGATTAGCTTTAACACACGGATTAGCTAGTCCGTGATTAGGTATAAGTTTGTAAAATCCCGTATCCCTATTGATACGTGCATTTTGTATAGTCTTTTTAGTCTATTTTAGCACGTATTTCCATGTACTTTTATACTGTTTATATTGAATTATGCTCCGAATTGTCTACTTTGTTCCGTTTTGTCCGTTTTGTAGGGATGAACGTGAAAGTAGTGGAATCGTACCATTTTCGTCCTACTTTGCATGCATTTTGAGGAGACGGGATTTTTCAGAGCGAGATCTTGCATTGGGATGCGTGAAGGAACGGTCTACGAAGCAGTCGGTTTCGAGTATAGAGCTGTTCGGAGGAAGAACACTCGATCAAGCCCTTTTATTGGTCGATCGAGTGGTTTGCTTTACTCGATCGATAGTGCTGGAATTGAAGGTTACTCGTTCGAGCTCTATTTCTACTCGATCGAGTAGATTTCTTGGAGAAGTACTCGATCGAGCTTTTTCAAGCTGCTCGATCGAGTGGTTTAGTCTTCCATGGGCTTTAATTAGTCCGTGAACTTATAATTAGCTTTTGGACTTAGCTTAATTCTATTTAAACGCTCGATAATTAGGTCATTAAGCATCTTTTCATCTATCAGGTTTTTACACTACACTTGAACGCGCTTTTCTCCTTTAACTGTAACTTTTACTTCGGGGTTATTTAGCTTAGATCTTGTGTTCTTTACGCCGGAATTCTCGCGATTGTAATCTCTTACTCTCTTTTATTCTTAATCTATTATTCGTTTGCTTTGATTCTCTTGTTTAGTTATCTTAATTTCTGCCCTAATTTCTTTTATGCGATTTAATTATCATTTTAATATGTTTATTATTAGTTCATTCATCATTATTAGTTTTAACAATATTGATAATATGAGTAGCTAATTTATTTCATGTTGGGATTAGGGGATCAATGGTAGAAATGTGACGATTTAGTGAATAGGTTAGATGAATTATTTGTGAGATTCTGTCCCCGTAGCAATATAACTGTATTTACCGACTTAGTTGAGTGCACGCTTCTGAGTCACCTTTTAATCTGGTTAAATTTAATCCTGGATCGGAATATTGGACTAAATAGACTTGCTGTGAACAGTAGACTACCCTGACGAGGACGGAAGTTAAGTTAGTGGGAATCTAGGGTAGAAAGTTGACCGGAAGGACCTTTCCTTATCCGTCTCACAATAATTTATCTAGACTATTTGCAATTGAGTCACTGGACTACCGTAGTGAACCGAAATCCTGACATGTCCCTTCTTTATTGATAGGTTATCTCTATTTTCTGCCTTCACTGCTCTTTCCTTGCTTTTCTTTCTTTTACACCTTTTAGTTTAGAAAATCAATTATAAACCCCCCATTTTGTGACCAAATAGACGAACTCTTTACAGATATCTTGCCTCCCTGACGAGATCGACCTGACTTCCCTAGCTATAAAGTTAGTTTAGTTAGTTATTTTTGATAGGTATACGACTGCCCTGTCAAATTTTGGCGCCGTTGCTGGGGAGGCAATTGGCCTATCTGTTTTTTGTTTCGTTTATTTTATCCGTCTCAGGGAATTCTTATTCCTTGAGACAGTTCTTATTTATTTTCTTTCAGTGTTGTGTATGCCCAGGTCAAACAGGTTGGAGTTAGTTTGGTGATTCGAGCCGAGAGACTGTTCAGGCATAGACTCTGTCTGCAAAGAGAATCACGAAAGGAAGACTTGAGTACTTTCGAACCCGAACTTCAGCATTTCCTATTTACAGAAGATCAGTCTTTAGGTGAAGATAATCTCAGTTCTATAAACCAACCAGTAAAGATGCTGAATATTGCAAGTTATTCGGAGCCTAAAGCATCATCTATTCCTAAGGGTTTCAATCTCCAGACTGAGGATGGGAATACTTTTGACATCCGTCCGTCCTATATCAATCTGGTGGAGAGAAATCTCTTTAGAGGTGTGGCAGGTGAAGACCCGAGGAAGCATATGGAGGTCTTTACGGACTATTGTTCTACTATCCACGCCACAAAGGGGGTAACTCAAGACAAGATTAAGGAGGTGCTGTTTCCTTTTTCTTTGATTGACTCAGCCAGGGAGTGGCTGACTGACTTGGACCTTGCGGCCGCGGGGATCACAGACTGGGAGACCCTTACTCTTGCTTTTTATAAGAGATATTTCCCTCCGCATCGCACTAATCAGCTGAGGGCAAAGATCACTAGTTTCAAGCAGGCACCTGATGAAACTTTATATGAAGCTTGGTGCCGGTTCAAGAGGTTGGTGAGGTCTCTTCCTCACCATGGTTTTGATCCATGGTTTCTGTCCAATCAGTTCTACAATGGGCTGTACGATGACCACAGAGCCATACTTGATGCCTCAGCCAACGGAAGATTTCAAAAGAATACTGATGATGATAAAGGATGGGCGATTATTGAGGAGATGGCGACCCATTGTGCCGTGTATGGGAACCTGAGGGATGGTATTCGAACAGTTCACGCGGTTGATAAGGCAGTCGTGGCTCAGCTGGAAGCCATGAATGCTCGTTTTGATAAATTGGAACTGCATTTTGCTGGGGAGCCTCAGACTGTCCATTTGCTTACAAGAGGGGAGACCGTCACATGTGAGAGGTGTGGGAGCAACGACGGTCATACTGCTGTTGGCTGTCTTACAGAGAAGGAACATGTCCTTGCTTTTCAACAATACAGGCAAGGAGGGGGTTCCTATTATAATAACCAAAGGGCGGTCCATCCCAATTTGAGGTGAACAAGTAAAAATGTGCTCAATCCTACCCCTCCTCCGCAGCAGCAGCCATATGTCCCTCCTCATAAGGCTCAACAAGGCTTTTAGAAGCCCCCTTCCTTTCCTACACCTAATCACGGTGCATCATCCTCAGGTGGGGTGAGCGAGTTATCTGAGTTGAAGACGATGTTGCAGTCTTTGACAAAGCAATGGCAACTAAGTGACCAACAGAATCCACGAGGAAGCAGGGTCATTTACCGTCACAAGCTGATAAGAATCCACACGAGACGGTGAATTTAATAAATCTGAGAAGCGGTCGTTCATATGAGGATCAGAATTGTTGAAATCAGACCCGAGGAAGGTAATTACTGCTGATGAACATTGCACTGTTGAAGAAAAAGAGCTGACGACAAAGAAGATACTCGATCGACTGGTTTCAGGTGGTCGATCGAGTGAAAAAGCTGAAGAAAGGACTCGATCGAGTGGAATTTCTACTCGATCGAGTGACCAAGAAAAAACAGCTCGATCGAGTAAAACAAACAGTTCGATCGAGTGATTTTATTGAGGATACTGCTCGATCGAGTGATATTGTTGCTCGATCGAGTGATGTTGTTAAAGAAGACCTCGATCGAGAGCCTGCTAATGCTCCATCGAGTGAAATATCGCCTGAAAGACCCCGTTCGAGAGGAAAGAAGTCTCGATCAAAGGATGTAGAGCTTGATCCAGCTGATACGTTGGAAGAGAGGAACAAGGGGCTCGAGATACCCATTATGGTGCCCTTCTCGAGGCGACTACAGAACACAAAGGCTAATCAAAAGTTCGGTAAATTTGCCGAACTCCTGAAAAGCTTGCAAGTCACCGTTCCGTTCGCCGAATTGCTGACACAGGTACCCTCTTACCTTAAATTTATGAAAGAAATTTTATTACGTAAGAGGCACATTAACGATCATGAGACGGTAGCTTTGACCGAGGTAGGGACGGCCCTAGTTCAGAATAAGTTACCTCCCAAATAGTCAGACCCGGGTAGTTTCTCAATTTCGTGTCACATTGGTACCCACTTAGTGGATAACGCGTTATGCGATCTTGGCGCTACCGTGAGTGTCTTACCGCTGTCTCTTGCTAAGAGACTTGGTTTGACCAAGTTTAATTGCACAAATATGACTGTTCAGATGGCCGACCGTAGTATATCACGGCCGTTAGGTGTCGTAGAAGACATAACTGTTAAAATCGGGAGATTCTTTATTCCCGTTGTTTTGTTGTACTTGACATCCCCGAGGACACACATACCCCTATCATTTTAGGGAGACCATTTTTATTCACTGCTGGTGCAGTGATAGACGTAGGGGGCAAGATATTGACTTTTCTGCTTGGGGACGAGGAATTGATATTCCATTAGTCTAAGTCCCGAAGGGCTCCCATGCAAGCTCAGCCTTGCAATGCCCTCTCTTCTACGGACCTTCCTATTGACACTCCAAATGAACATTTGGAATATTGTGATACTATCGTGACCCCTCCGCCTCAGATTGAGAGCAAAAAAGAGGAAAGTTCGTCTGTTTTCCTTGCTGCAGGTACATATGAAAATATTGCAGGAGCTGTCAATGGGTATTGTGCAATTAATGTCAGTCAAAGTGGGAGTGATGATACTAATGCTGGTAAGAAAAGAATAAGGACGAGGAAAGTTTGCGCGTATGTGGACGTCAACTATTCTCCTCCTAATGATTCAAATACAAGCTCGTGGAGAATGAAGAGGACGGTTAATGTTGCTGAGGTGACGTCCTCCAGTTAGGAGCCCTCCGAGGGGTTGCTGAATTGCTTTGAGAAGTGAGCGGGGAAATTCCCCGTGTAACAAATTGTAAAAACAACTTTTAATTTCCCGTCGGATTGATTTATTGCATTTAATTAGGACAATTAGAATTTAGAGATTTGTTAGCGTAGTTTAGAAGACCATAGACTGTTACTATTCATATTTGGTATTTTGGGATATTTTTGCGAGTGTTTTTATGCAGGTTGGGGAGCTTATACGCAAATTCAAGGGCTTACACGAGGAAAAGGACGCGATCGAGTACTTTTTGTACTCGATCGCGTGAATTATGCTCGATCGAATGGCTCCAGAGTGCTCGATCGAGAAAGGCTAATTAAGGGAGTACTCGATCGAGTAGATTTTTACTCGATCGAGTTGTCTGAAGCTGAAAGGTCTCGATCGAGTGTTTTAAAATCACTGGATCGAGTGAAACTCATTATGACGCGCAGGAAGTGTCCTCTTAACTCCCTTCTTTTTCATTCTTTTCCATTCATTATTCACCCTTCACCATTATTTGCGACAAAACCCCAAAAAAACTCCATTTTTATTGCCCTTATACCAAATCCAACACCTACATTTTGTTCATTGCTAATTACTCGACATTTGCCCTCTGTTTTCCCTTTGATTTTCGCTATTTTACACGGTCAATTAAGGGTTTTAGGGTTTGCAGTTTTTCGATAAAAAATCGCCCATATTTGCTTGTTTGTGTCGATTAATTGCTCTTTGTAGGTTCCTTATCATCAAGTAAGTAATTCCTTTACTTCTATGCATTTTAATTGTTTTAATTTTGCCTTTCTTGAAGTAAATTAGGAATTAGGGTTTCGTGTTTTCATTTAGGGTCGAATTTTTCGACTATTATTGTGATTCCATGCTTAATTTGCTTAACTTGATGATTAATTCCCTTACCTCATTGGTGTTTTCATGTTTTAATTCGAATTTTATGAGGAAATTTGTGATTAGGGTTCATGTCAGTCGAAAGTTTCGACTGAAAATTGGGTTTCTTCTGCTGATTTTGCCTATTTGCTGCAATTGTTGTCTGTTACCCTACACCCTATCGCTGATCATTCGTTTTACCTATTAAATTCGAAATTTCGAGGAAAAATTAGGGAATCATGGGTTGTTCAGTCGAAAATTTCGACTGCTATGGGAATTTGCTCCTATTAATTTGTTAAATTAATTATCGTTCTCCCCTGCCCTATTTGACTAGGATGGATTCTAGCTCTATGCCTTCTACGAGCTCCGCTGCCAGTCCGTCCTTGTCTTTGTCTGAGACGGTAGTCCCTGCTACTACTACCGTTTCCGCACCTGCCAGTACCTCTGTTTTTCTTGTTTCTGCTGCGGGTACTGTGTTTACTGCTGCTAGCACTGCTGCTAGCCTATCTTCGTCAGCGGCAGTCTCTGCTGCATCCACTGCTGCAGCTTCACTTTCCACCTCAGGTCAGATGGGCACCTCTGCTGCGTACTCACCTGCAGCCGCAACTGCTTTCAGAGCGGCCCTAGTACCTCGTACCATCAGTGGACGGTCTTCTACTTCAGGTTCTAGAGGACGGGGTCGCGGTCGTGGTCGTGCTACACCTGCTTCTAGCGTCTCTGCTGGCACGGTCACGATTTGAATGGACACCCTCGACTCCCACCCTGAGTGCCCGCAGGTAATTTTTGTTAATGGTGTACATCGTACTAGATTTTATAACTTAGTTGACTGTGAGTTTCTCCCTATGCGTTTCCTTTTCCGTACGTCACTTGAGAGGCTCAGTTTCTATGAGCCTGTTTGTGAGCTTTTACGGGGCACGGGGATGGCCGGACTCATCCATATGAGTGGCCATACTTTTCGGGAGCTGAGTCTTGAGTTCTTCAGCCCCTTTTGACCTTCTCCTTCGAGGCACACGATGCTGCTCCCACTAGTCTCTCTGTGTCCTTCCGGTTGTTCAACCGGACTTTTTCGATGACATTGGAGGAGTTTGGTACTCGACTTGGACTTTCCTTTATGGGCGCCAATGTTGCCCTTAGGAAGGTCCTCCGTTAGCTTTGGCGGACCTTGGCCCAGATCACCTTTCCCGAGCGAAAGCTCGCTCAGGTCCACCTTCCCTCTGCCCGTTACTTCCTTAGACTGATGGGGAGTACTATTTTTGGCCGAAAGGAGCCAAACAACATCAACAACAACGAGCTCTCCATTTTAGGCGGTTACCTGAACATCGACTGCGAGGGTCCCTTTACCCTCAACATTGCGTACTTGACCGCCCAGTACTTTCAGGCTCAGGGAGAGAAGATCACGGGTACTATCGTCTACGGTGGCATAGCCACCATTCTTGCCCGCTCTCTCCTTTGTGACTTTCCTCGTGACCTACAGTTCATTAAGGGAGATAGGTACCTGAGCCTAGCGTCTATGCACTCTCAGACCTGGCTGACTTCTGACTATCGGACCTGGAAGATAGATGGTTCCTTGTCCGTAGACCTACCTTGCACCACTCTCCCTCGCTTAGTCCCTTTGCCCACTATTGCACGGGGCGCCCGACCACCACCTTTACCCGAGTACCACCTACCGATACGCCCACCTACTACCTTACCCGCTGCTAAGAAGTGGCGTAGACTTGAGACCGGAGAGGGATCCGCACCTTCCACGGGTGGCCAGACTTCCACGGCCACACTGATCCCGATCCCTACTCCTACGCGTACTCCTACTCCCGCGCTTGCTGACCAGACACAGACACAGCCGGTCCTACCGGCTAATTTTGTACCTCCTCCACCCTTTGAGGCGTCCTCGGTCATGGACCAAGGGCGCCGTGACGGTTTGTTGATTGCGATTGCAGAGAGACAGGCTCGTATGGAGCGGGACTTGGCTTTGACTTTGTTCCCTCTATACGAGTATCATATGCGGCGTCACCGTCCGATCCCAGAGGGTTGGCCACACCCTTCCTTTTACCGGTACCCAGCTGAGGGGTACCTGGAGCCTGCTAGTGAGGAGGAGGAGGAGGACGAGGACCCGACGGCGGCGGCGGAGAGAGCTCGAGCTGAGCAGAGGAGGAGGAGAGAGAAGGAGGTGGACCCGGACTACACTGTGACGGTGGAGGATGTGACGGAGGAGGCTGACGAGTAGCTGCTGGTCTACTCACTTCCCGCCAGCCGTGGTTTGGGGAAGTTCGTGTTTTGTATGTCTATTCTCGCTCTTTTATTTCTTTGGTCTACTTTTTATTTTATGGTTTTTCATTCTTTATTGGTTGTATATTCCAGTTCCCCTGTATATATCTGCTGGTGTATACTGAAGGACAACGAGGGCGTTGTCCGTTTTGGTTTGGGGAGGGTATTGCATCCTTTTGAGTCTGCATTTGCATTTGATTTGCATTCATGTTTCTTTTGAGTCTGCATTTGCATTTGATTTGCATTCATGTTTCTATTTTTCAGCTTGCATTTGTATTTATTTATTTCTTTAAAATTCAAAAAAAATAACCAAAAAAATTTCAAATTTCAAAAATAAAAAAAAACTTGCACGTTTATTTTTGCATATAGGTTGAGTCGGAACGGTTGATTTCCGTGATGATATTGCACTTTAACTTGTCATTTTACTTGAGCCTTGCACTTTTATTGATAGTTATTAGCTTTGTCATACGCATATACTACGAGTTTTTGTTCAAAGATAGCTAACTGTTTAGACTTGACCTGATAAATTGGCAACCTACTTTACAATTTCTGGGATTTAGAGCCCATAACTGGTGACATTCATGACCAGTTCATTAGGAATTGAGAGTAGTACTCCTTGCATAGCATGTTTATCATTTTTGCACTTTTATGACATTCGATTTCTTGTCAAATGCACACATTCGGGTTTGTGGTTGGTGTCACATGCAGGGAGGTGCTTGCAAATTTTCCCTTTTTTTACATTTTTCACCCATTTAGCTCCACTTAAGTCAAAACTTGCTTTTTTGACCCATTAGCTAAATCCCAAACCGAGCCTGCCTAGTCAAGCTAGTTTAGTATGTCTTTTGTGGTATGATTTTCCGTCTGCAGTTTGGCCCGTATCATTTTGATTGGAGTTGGTGTAAATAAGGGAAGGAGAAAAGAAAAAAAAGAATTGAAAAGAAAAAAAAAAGAAAGGAAAAACGTGAAGAAGAAAAAAGAGAAAGAAAAAAAAATGAAAAATGAATGATTCACGTATGTCTGAAAAATGAAGAAAAAAAGTTGAATATAATATTTGATTTGTATTAGTTTATTCATTAAGACGGTATTAAAAAAGGGAAGTTTGTGACCGTCTAACTCCTCCGTTCTTATTCCATATTTTTGAGGAGATAGTGTATGTGATTAGTGAGTTGTGTGTCAAATGAAGGGCACTTGTACTTTATTTTTCAGTTAGTTGAGATTCGGACGGTCTTATATGGTCCTGTTTAGGAACTAGCTTGGCGCTTTTACCTCCACATTTCCATAACTTGTTTTGCCTTTTCTCACCTGAACCTCACTATTCCCATATCATTTGTAAGCCCTCGGCTGTGACGGACATTATTGGTTGGAGTGTGTGCATTAGTACTTGAATTGTCTTTCATTTTTGTTGCATGCATGCTACGTAGGTCACAGTTAGGTGAGTGACTGTTTCTCTTTCTCTCTTTCACATATATTATTCACCCTTTACTTCATGAGAGAAGGGTGGCAACGTGAGAGTCTGATTTTGTTGGTCTTGCAAGGTCGATAGGTCGGCTATATTTCTGAACAACTTATAACTCGTTTGCGTATTGACTGCATAGCTGTAACGGTCAATTTTTGTTGCATTAAACTGGTTCAAGTAGACAAGTTATAGCTAGCTCTGAGTTTTCATTTCCATTCCATTCGTTGCATTTTAGTTTACTCGAGGACGAGTAAAGGTTCGGTTTGGGGAGATTTGATACGTGCATTTTATATAGTCTTTTTAGTCTATTTTAGCACGTATTTCCATGTACTTTTGTACTGTTTATATTGCATTATGCCCGAATTGGCTACTTTGTTCCGTTTTGTCCGTTTTATAGGGATGAACGTGAAAGTAGTGGAATCGTACCATTTTCGTCCTACTTTGCATGCATTTTGAGGAGACGGGATTTTTCAGAGCGAGATCTTGCATTGGGATGCGTGAAGGAACGGTCTACGAAGCAGTTGGTTACGAGTTTGGAGCTGTTCGGAGGAAGAACACTCGATCGAGCCCTTTTATTGGTCGATCGAGTGGTTTTTGTAGCTGTGTTGGTCGATCGAGTGGATTGCTTTACTCGATCGACAGTACTGGAATTGAAGGTTACTCGTTCGAGCTCTATTTCTACTCGATCGAGTAGATTTCTTGGAGAAGTACTTGATCGAGCTGTTTCAAGCTGCTCGATCGAGTGGTTTAGTCTTTAATGGGCTTTAATTAGTCCGTGAACTTATAATTAGCTTTTGGACTCAGCTTAATTCTATTTAAACGCTCGATAATTAGGTCATTAGGCATCTTTTCATCTATCAGTTTTTTACACTACACTTGAACGCTGCTTTTCTCCTTTCACTGTAACTTTTACTTTGGGGTTATTTAGCTTGGATCTTGTGTTCTTTACGCCGGAATTCTCGCGATTGTAATCTCTTACTCTCTTTTATTCTTAATCTATTATTCGTTTGCTTTGATTCTCTTGTTTAGTTATCTTAATTTCTGCCCTAATTTCATTTATGCGATTTAAGTAATATTTTAATATGTTTATTATTAGTTCATTCATCATTATTAGTTTTGACAATATTGATAATATGAGTAGCTAATTTATTTCATGTTGGGATTAGGGGATCTACGGTAGAAATGTGACGATGTAGTGAATAGGTTAGATGAATTATTTGTGAGATTCTGTCCCCATAGCAATATAACTATATTTACCGACTTAGTTGAGTGCACGCTTCTGAGTCACCTTTTAATCTGGTTAAATTTAATCCTGGATCGGAAGATTGGACTAAATATACCTGCTATGAACAGTAGACTACCCTGACGAGGACGGAAGTTAAGTTAGCAGGAATCTAGGGTAGAAAGTGGATCGGAAAGACCTTTCCTTATCCGTCTCACAGTAATTTATCTAGACTATTTACAATTAAGTCATTGGACTACCGTCGTGAACCGAAATCTTGACATGTCCCTTCTTTATTGATAGTTTATCTCTATTTTCTGCCTTCACTGCTCTTTCCTTGCTTCTCTTTCTTTTACACCTTTTAGTTTAGAAAATCAATTATAAACCCCTCATTTTGTGACCAAATAGACGGACTCTTTACAGATATCTTGCCTCCCTGAGGAGTTCGACCTGACTTCCCTAGCTATATAGTTAGTTAAGTTAGTTATTTTTTATAGGTATACGACTGCCCTGTCACCTATAAAAAGGAAGTCGGGATTAGATCATAATTATCTTGGACGCTGTTCCTTGACACCTCTCTTACTTCATACGTTACTTTCTCTCTTTTCCCCTGTTACTGCTGCTACTTTGTTCTATACTTTTCCGGATCTCTTAATCTGTAATTCCTCTTTCTCTTTCTTTTATTCTCTCTTTAATTTATGATGCTTACTATTTCTCCATCTCTTGTTCTTGCTTTATTTATATTTATGTCTAGCTAATTCCCCTGCTAGGATTTATGGGAGTCAATGGATTGTTGTTAGTTGCTAATTAGGTTTATAGATCGTTCGTTGTTGTTAAGTCTAAAACCAGGGGAGACCCCCTTGCACTGCCTAAACAGACCTCTTCTTTCTTATTTCCAAAACCAGGGGAGACCCCCTTGCACTGCCAACAGGCTCGCGCCTCATATGGCCGCCTGGCACAAGGCCTGTTCCCTTTCCAGCATTAGTCTAGGACGATCCCGACACCGGTTAGCCCGGATATAGGACGGATCAGATGACTATTTGCTCATTCAAAATCATATTTGCAAAATGCTTTACTAAGACAAATGGATCACGTTATGCACCATAAACCTAATACGGTAAATGGATGTTTAATTTCCGTCTTGCATGCAAATCAACCATAAATCCAACTCGACATCTTATACTTGATACTTGGATTAAATCAACGGACTTAGAAATATCTCACATGTTAGATTTAAATTATTGGATGCGCATTCATGCATTTAAACCGTTTTATCAACTTTTGCGTTCAACCAACCAAGATCGATCAGTAGAAGCCGCTACCGCGGGCGGGATTGGGAGTCTGATTAAAGGGCTTCCCAATACGTACCTTCACCTCTTATTCAGAAACTTTGGATAGTGGACGACCTTATCCAGGGCGTACAAGAGTCATTCTAGAGATAGGATGCTAAAGAGGGACGATTTCCTTATCTTTAGTACCTATGTCAAACGCTGCTTTGTGCTTTGATTTGACTGAGGTATAAAGTGGATTTCGAACGGGTTCCAAGAATCCCACAAATGCTTGGTGGCGACTCCGAACATCTCTAATCGTTTCGAGACCCTTACCGAGACGAAACCGACCGATCTAAAACGATCCGGTCGAAAGCATTTTTACGCCGCCGAGCGTGGCTTTCAAAAGACCGTTGCGCATCCGCAGATCGAACCGGACCCGCAGGTGGGCCATGTCCACAGATTGGCGACTCCGCAGGGGAAAACTAGGACACTTACGTCTTTGTAATCCCTAGATGGTGAGACTCGAATGAGGTCTTGGTTGGAATGCATTAATTGATATTACGGTCACGGTCGGGTTCCTTGTCCGGGCCAACAACCTAACCTTTATCGACCAATTGGATCGTCTCGTCGGCGTGAGTTTTCTCATCCCCGCGTTTCGAGTCCCGATTGAGTCAAGCATACCATTGACGTCACACATTTCTGTTTCGTCAAAGAGCGTTCATCACTTTCGAGCACGAGGCTAGGGCACCCTCCTTACACATTTTGTTTGGATTCGTATCCCTCCCGCAAATCGGGGTTTGATTGCTTGGTGTGTAACCCACCCTGCTAAGCCAAAACCCGTGTCAACATAATGCATAATATAATGAACTGTGAGTGCTTATGTGCTACTTAATCATAAATCCTTCCGCGTCATTTTCAAACTTCCAAAATCACCTTTTTGCGCCGTTATAATGGCCATTTCAAACCTTGGTCTTTTGCCGACTGTTGCACGCCTTTCTAGGCCGTTGTAATGACGATTTTCAAACCCGGTTATTATAACCACTTTAACACGCCTTTCTAGGCCGTCGTAATGACGATTTTCAAACCCGGTTTTTATAACCATTTCAACACGCCTTTCTAGGCCGTCGTAATGACGATTTTCAAACCCGGTTTTTATAACCATTGTCAACACGCCTTTCTAGGCCGTCGTAATGACGATTTTCAAACTCGGTTTTCTACAACCATTTCAAATTGCCTTTTTAAGCCGTTATAATCGCCGCCTCTAGACATGGACTTTAACCAGCCTCGCACCGACAATGGCTCTTTCAACACCCGAGAAAAGCAGACACCCTTTTCTCGAGACACTTTCGAGATCCCGAGGACCATGCACCGTCCCCGAGACCTCTTCCAACATTTCAAACTCGATTTTCAAAACATACAATTTTGAATTTCAAAAACCGTCTTGGGAGGCAATACCTTGTTTTCCGAGCCGATTCAAGCTCAAACCGTCTTTTGCAAATAAACATAAGACAACTCCTTCAACTGACCGACTTGCGGAGATCTCTATCTTCGGAAGCCGTCCACAAAGCGACAAATGAATCTTTTTTGAAAATTTCTATTTTCGAAAACTTCAGTCCACCATTCCAATTCCGCCTCGTGTCTATCGAGTCGACGCAAACGTACTTATGGGTCTTTACTTATGAGTCGTCTCACCACGAGACTTGTCCAACGGCGTCACGCCGTTACGATGGACTCGTGTCAAAGGTTCGGTCAACACCGTCATGTCATAAGTCGAGTCAGCACCGAGGTACCACGCACGGTCATCCTCGTCTTGTTGTGTCTGATTTTTGTCTCGTCCTTTGTGTTGTCTGCGTTCAGTCTTTGATCCGTGTTGGATTGAGTTGTAATGTGAGCCGTTTTTCTGCCTCAGAGCCATGGCCTCATCTTCAACTTCATCTGTCAACAACAACAACAATGATAACAACAGAGATGTCACGACTGCTCGGCTAGCCAGCCTGCTCACCGCTCTTAAAGTCACCCTGGATCGTGTCGAGACCCGTATCGACACCCTGGAAAACAAAGAAGCTGGAGAACATAACACTCCACCTCTGACTGAAACTGAGAAAAGGCTAAAGCTCTTGGAAGAACAGCTCCTAGCCCGGGGTAACAATATCCATCTTGAGAACAACCGAAGGTTTGAACTTGTTGGGGATCAACTACACGACAACTTTACCCTGACTGATGTTGCCAAATTCAAAGGAGTGGATGGCCCGCTCAATCATATCCGTGCCTTCAAAGACTACATGGCCATAAAAGGGGTCAAACAGGAGCTCTTCACCCGGATCTTCCCATCATCCTTGGAACCGATCCCTCGCCAATGGTACTACTCCCTCGACCCGAAGAACCTTACTACCTGGGATGAGGTCGCGGTTGACTTTGCTAAGCAATACACTGACAATGTTGAAATCTAAGCCAATACCCGTACCCTTGAGGTCCTAATCCAGAACGACAAGGAGGGATTCACCGAGTTCTTAACCTGTTGGAGGAGGGTAAGTACTCAGCTGGTTAGCAAGCCGAGTGAATCAACTTTGGTGAAAAAGTTCGTCAACAATCTCCGCCCAGTGTATGCCAACTTACTGAGGTATCAAAATATTAAGACCTTCCAGGATCTGCAAATTCTGGGGACACGCATTGAAGATAAACTCCGGAAGGGTGTCCTAGCCAAGACCACTGGCAGAGGCTACCAGGGATCCAACTCAACCGGATCTCGCCCTTATGGTCAAACAAACAAGATCGATGAGGTCAACCTCGTTGAACAATCTGCTAAGAGAGCTGAGCGCCCCCAGAGAGTGTTCACTAATATAGGGTCAACTTATGAAAGTGCCCTGAAGATGCTCATGGACCAGGGAAAGTTACAACCAATCAGACCCACCCCGAATCCGACCGATGCTAAGAAATCCCGCTTCTGGAATCCCAATGCCTACTGTCAGTACCATCAAGGGAAAGGGCATGATACAGAAACCTGCTTCAAACTCAAACACATCATCCAAGACATGATTGAAAAAGGGGAATTGCCTCTACCCTCACCAACTAAGCCGAACAACAAAATAAAATGTCTCGAAATCCACGCTATCTCCAATGATGAACCAACTCTAGACTGCTCTCACCTCATCCTGCCAATTGATGACGAGGTGAACACCTTGGAGAAAGATCCCTCAGACGTGGTATTTGTGTTTAGTGCCGCAATTATGCTCACCATGTTCCAACAGGTTGAGGAAGCCATAGCCAGCCTCTCCGAGAGGATTACCCGACTTGACGATGCCTACCGCCGGCTTATCTTCAATCCTCCACCACCACGCCCGAGGGAGAGTCCTCCGAGCGCCTAAAACTACCCTCACCAGGACGGATTTCTCCCGCGACCATTCTGGCATGCACCTCACAATAATCATCCTCACAATAATCATCCACACAATAATTATACTCACAACAATCACCCTCAGAATAATCAACCCCACAAAAATTACTCTCACAGAAATATCCCTCACAAAAATTGCCTACCAAAGAATACCTCTCTAAGGCGCCTTCGAGATCCTGAAATCAATGGCATCTGGAGAGATGATGTTGAAGATGTCTTTATCGTCCCACGGAAAGAGAAACGGACGAAAGTGATCGGCAACCTTACCCGGTCCGGACGTCCCTATTAGAACCCGAACAATTCAGGGGTCGCTCCAAACGACCAAGTCGTCCCGAAAGTAAACACTCAACCAAGAGCTCATCAGAATTCGATCCTCAAGCAGCTCAAGAAGGCAAAAGCCGAGATCTCGATCTGGCAACTGATCGCGACATCCTTTGAGCATCGACAGGCTTTGCTACAGGCCTTGGGAAAATTAACTGTGCCCTCCACCTCTTCCCCTGAAGAAATAGTGGCACATATGACGAGGGACGCCCCTGACTTGAACAACCCAGTCGTCTTCTCTGACGAAGACATCCCTCCCTTCAGAGCCAATCATAACCTTGCCCTGCACATTACCGTACAATGTCTCAGGAAGAATGTGCCCATTGTCCTTGTAGATGACGGATCCGCGGTAAATATCATTCCCCTCAAGACTGCTCACAAGCTGGGCATTAAGGAAGCTGATTTGGTCCCAACAAATCAAGGAGTACGCGCCTACGATGGCACTCGTTGCAAGGTAGCGGGGCTCATCACTCTGACTGTCGCAACCGGGCCGCTGGAAAGGCAAACCAGTTTACAGGTGGTCGACATCGACACTTCCTTCAATATGCTCCTGGGACGTCCCTGGATTCACGCCGTCAAGGCAGTTACCTCAACTCTCCACCTGAAGATCAGGGTCCCCTTCAACGGGAAAACAATCACAATTCCTGCTTCCCCGATCAAAGCTGTCATGAGAAAAGGAATAGCTTCCCTGACCATTGAGGAAGATGACAATGAAATGTGGGGATTCCAAGCTGTGAATGCCATAATTAATGAATAAACTCCCTCTGATTGTGACCCGTTTACCAACCTCACGGTCAACCGCATCATGATGCGCCAGGGTTACTTTCCGGGCTTGCCCCTCAATCCACTAAAGAGCACCTTATCTCCCTTGAAACAGGCTAAGGTCCACAACATTCCCTTCGGACTGGGATATGAGCCTACCGATTAATATATCCAGGAGATGAACCTCCTAGTTCGAAAGCGTAAGAAGCACGGAGTTATCCTCCGTCCATATCATTTGACCCTCAATGGATACTTTGTCCCCGAGGGAGAATCAGAGCTCTACCATGGCTTCCCAGAGCCGATATATGACTCTGTAGCCAAGGCCAGATACCCGGGTGTAGAAGTCTTCCAGGATTGCTACTTTATCCCCGACAACACCGAAGCTGCATCAACTGAGTTTAAGCCGTCGTCATGCCTCGATGGACAAGCTGTCACTCTCTTCTTTTGAGAGGATAACATCACGCACCTCGACTATGAGGACATTATCAACATCGCCCTGAAGGACAATCAATTTGACCCAACTGCTTTGATCTCCGACACTGACCCGGAGAAAGCTACACAGGGCTGGAGGAAAACCGTCAAGTGGACCGATCGTCGAGGCTGTATTCTCAAGATCACAACTGGAGAAGGCCCAATGTTCAAGGAGGGAAGTGAGGAAGAATCTGAATCTGAGTCTGAGTCGGAGTCAGAGTCTATCATAGCTCCTAACAATCCTGATGTCCCAGTCAAGGTTCCCTTCCCACTATTTTATCACAAGGTCGTGGCCGATTCAGAGGCTGAGTCTACTAGGGTCACCCCCACTCCCATGAAAGGTGACAACCTGGAGCCTGTTCCAGGGGCCACCTCCTCTACTGCATCGCCTTTGACCGACCATGAGATGTCTGTCCTCTCCGAGCTTTTCGCTCGTGTCAACTTAATGAATGCTAAGTTTGCTTATGACTCGTCTCAATTTAACTGCAAGGCAATTCTGAATGACTATGAGGAATTTGACTTGAGTGACTACCCACCTCACCTAGCCAAAGAACTTGACAAACGGGAAACCAGAACCCCCATTATTGAGGAGACTGAACCTATTAACGTAGGGACCGACAACACACCTCAAGAACTTAGGATAGGGACAACCCTGGCCCCTCGGAAAGACAAGAGTTCATTGACCTCCTCCACGAATACAAGGACGTATTCGCCTTGTCCTACAGAGACATGCCTGGGATTGACAGGGAAATTGCAGAGCACCGGATACCCATTAAGCCCGGAGCTAAACCTGTGAAGCAGAAATTACGCCGGATACGTCCTGAATGGGCCCTAAAAATCAAGGAAGAAGTGGATAAACAATTCAAGGTTGGTTTCATCAAAGTGTCTGAATACTCTGACAGGGTGGCCAACATCGGTCCGGTACCGAAGAAAGACGGGAGAATTCGGGTTTGCGTCGACTTCAGGGATCTGAACAAGGCGAGTCCAAAGGACGACTTCCCTTTGCCACATGTTGACATTCTGGTGGACAACACTGCCGAACATGCTCTCCTATCATTCATGGACGGGTATGCCGGGTACAACCAGATTAAGATGGCTGAGGAAGACATGCACAAGACTGCATTCACTACACAGTGGGGTACATATTGCTACACGGTCATGCCTTTCGGTCTCATAAACGCCGGGGCTACCTATCAAAGAACCGCTACCACTCTCCTACATGATATGATGCACAAGGAGGTGGAGGTGTATGTCGATGACATGATCGTCAAGTTAAGAGAACGGGACGGCCACATCAACGCACTTCGAAAATTCTTCGCTCGTCTGCGGAAATATAACATGAGACTAAATCCTCAGAAGTGTGCATTCGGGGTCACCTCCGGAAAACTCTTGGGACATGTCATCAGCAAAAGAGGCATTGAGATTGATCCAACCAAAATCGAAGCCCTTCAACAAATGCCTCGGCCTAGGAACGAGAAGGAGATTCGGGGATTTCTCGGTCAGGTCTAATACATCCGCCGCTTTATTGCCAAGCTCACCATGATTTGTGAACCAATATTCAAGAAACTTCGCGCCTCCGATCACACCGATTGGGACGACGACTGCCAAAAGGCCTTCGACAGGATAAATGAAATCCTATCCAAACCTCCTGTCCTCATGCCACCTCAACCGGGGATTCCTTTATCCCTATACCTGACTGTTACAGACACAACCATGGGAGCAATGCTAGCACAAACAGTCGATGGAGAAGAACGAGCCATCTATTACATCAGCAAAAAGTTCATTGAGTACGAGACAAGGTACGCCCAACTGGAAAAGACATGCCTTGCCCTAGTATGGTCAACAAAGAAGCTGCGGCATTACATGCTCAGCTACACGGTCCACATCTACTCCAAAACGGACCCGGTCAAATACATCTTCGAAAAACCCGTACTAAACGGAAGGCTGTCTAGGTGGACACTCATGCTGTCCGAGTTCGATCTCAAGTTCGTACCCCTCAAGGTTATCAAGGGAAGAGAAGTCGTCGAATTCCTAACAGAGAATCCCGTCAACGAGGATCTAACAACCGACACCTGGTCACTTCCTAACGAAGACATCCTTTGTGCCGATTCCGACGCATGGGACCTATACTTCGATGGTGCATCGAATCTGAGAGGCTTTGGGTTAGGAATGCTCCTAATATCGCCAGAGGGAGAACATGTTCCGATCTCGGTCAAACTAGACTTCGCCGTCACCAACAATGCCGCTGAATATGAAGCATGTCTCATCGGCCTACAAGCAGCCATAACACTTGGCATCAAGAGACTGAGGGTCCACGGCGATTCCTCGCTTATCATCAATCAGGTGTCCGGATCATGGAAAATCCGAAGTGACAGTTTAGCTCCCTACCGAGCGAGAATCAATCAAGAGGCCGAGTTCTTCGACCAAATCGACTACTTCCACTTGCCACGAGAAGAAAATCAATTTGCTGATGCCCTGGCAAACCTTTCCGCGCTCGTCAACATACCTGACGACATGACATCAATGCCCCTATGTGTCGAGAGAAGGAGCAAGCCAGCTCACATTTGTGCAATCAATAACGACGAGAAAAGCCATAATGAACCTTGGTACCAAGCCATCCTCAACTACAAAACCAAAAAAGAATTCCCTCCTAACTCTGACCCAAGAGGACAAAGAGCCATCCGTTTACTTGCATCACAATTCGTGATAAACCAAGACCAATTATACAAAAGAACACCCCAAGGGATTCTCCTCCTTTGCATTGACCATCACAAAGCCAAAAAAGTCATGGGAGAGTTCCACGATGGAGAATATGGCCCTCACATGAGCGCAATGATGCTTACCAGAAAAATCATGCGGCTAGGTTACTACTGGACCACCATGGAAGCCGACTGCCGTAACTACGTCAAACATTGCCACAATTGCCAAATCTTCGCCAACATACAACATATACCACCATCCCTTTTATACACCATGACGTCACCGTGGCCTTTCTCGACCTGGGGCATCGACATCGTCGGGAAAGTTAACCCGGTGGGCACCAAGGGACATTGTTTCATCCTCGTCGCCATCGACTACTTCACCAAATGGGTGGAAGCGCAGTCATATGCAGTCCTAACCGCCAAACAAGTGGCCAAGTTCATTCAGAACAACATCATCTGCCGATATGGGGTACCCCATGAAATCATCAGCGATCAAGGCTCTCACTTCCGGGCGGAAACTCAGGCCTTGCTGGACAAATACAAGATCAAACGACATCGATCATCCCCTTACCGTCCCCAAACCAACGGAGCGGTGGAGGCAGCTGATGTGACCATTATTTGAGCATATTTAGTCCCCGAATTAGCCTTGTTCCCATGCTTTTTAGTGCATATTTGTGTCATTTATTGTCTTTAGTCCTTTGTTTTGCATATTCTTTGAGGTTTTGTTTCCTTGGTAGGAAAGGAGTGCAAACCTTGCATTTTCATCGCAAAATAGAGCTAAATTGATTGAATTCAATGACCAAGCATCAAAGAGAAGACAAGACTAGAAGGCCTTTGTACATATTATAGTAGATGGGCAATGATGAGAAAAGATCCTTACATCTCCAACAAAATCCCCGAGGATTGTTGGAAGAAGGAGGAAGGAGAAGGAAGAAAAGAAGAAAGGAAGAAGCTGACAGAGAATCCGAGCGGATTGCCCTCTGGACGCCCGTCCAAGACCCAGCAATCCGAGCGTCTTCTTCAGAGGGACGCTCGTCCAAAAGCCTCACAATCCGCCCATCCACCCAACGAATCCGCTCGTCCAACAGCCAGACAATCCGCTCGTCCCGTGCCCTGGACGCTCGGATTGTGTTACAGCTATTTCGATTTCTTTTTGCAATATGAAGGATGCGCATATCTCGGAAATACCGGCAAAAAGGAGACTCGCATATCTTTTGAGAGGAGCGATTCCTCAAGGACTTAATCGTCATTTAAGCCCTTAGTAAACCCTAATTTGTGTACCTAATTCCCACTATAAATACCCCATTAGTCTAATTAGATAATCATGTTCTCTTTATCAATCTTTAGTCTAGTTTATATCAATCAAATCTCTCTTTAATCTTGTAATAAACTTTTAATCAAGTCTTAATACAAATCTCATTTTCTTAATCTCTCTTTTGTTCATCTTTTATTTTGGGTAATTGAAGATTATTTTGGTTATTATTGGGAGATTGACAACCTTCCAATCAATCATCAAGTACTTCTATTATTCTTTGCTTTATTATTGGAATCATTAGTAGGTATAATTCTTTTAATCCCTTTTTACTTATTGTTAATCATCTTCATTTATTCATCATGTTTTACTTTGTTGGTATGTTTGACAACCTTGCTAGCATGTTCAACATGATAATGAGTGAGTAGTTTCCTTAACTAGGGTTAATGGGTAATTAGGGGAAACCAACATGGGGAATGATTCATGCTTAATCTAATATGTTTTCATAGTTTATTTGCTTGCTTATTGTGATCTCAACTTATGCACATGTTATGTTTGATGAAATGCGAGCCTATGAATCCTTGCATTTTTTACCCATCACTTACCTTTTCAATGAGACTTGTAAGACATAAACCAACTTCAGTCTCATTAGACCATTCATATAGTTGAGTAGGGAAGATTAAGTCGACTTGTAGGTGTTGTACAATCTAATCGATTCGGCTCCGGGACCCAAACTTTCCTAGGATTGTAAGATATAAACTAACTCGACCCATCACAACAATAATTGCTTCCTTATAATTTGAGAATATGTTTGTATGATCAATTCCCATGAATCCCCTATGACCCCATGACACCCTAGTGCCTTTTATCAATTGTTTACATCCCTTTTTAATCATCTTGCTTGTTTACTTTTATTTCTATTTAGTTTAGTGATCTTCTATTCCAACTCCAAATTGTGACACCCCTAGACACCGCTACTTGCAATTGAAAATCTCACTTCAATACCCGTCCCTTGGGATCCGACCTTTACTTGCCTCTTTTCTAATTGTAGAGTTGTTTGTGAAGTTATAAGTATTGTTTTGGTCTAGGTGCTCCTAACGACAAGTACCGAAAACTAAACCTCTCAAGAGGGCTCGACCAGCAGCTAACAAAACTCTTGTCACCATTATCATGAAAACGCAAGATAACTACCGCGATTGGCCGAGCAAACTTCCATTCGCACTCTGGGGATACCGAACCTCCATTCGAACGCCGACAGGCGCCACACCCTTCTATCTAGCATACGGTATGGAGGCGGTTCAACCGGTAGAGTTAGAGGTCCCATCTCTACGCATCCTACTTGAGAGTCAAGTCCCCGAGGCGGAATGGACCCGTCGAAGGTACGAACAACTCACTCTTCTAGACGAACGACGGCTCAACGCCTTGCACAACGTCCAGCTATACCAACGACGTATACAACGGGCATTCAAGAAGAGGGTTAAACCCAGGAACATCAAGGAGGGCGACTTGGTCCTCAAGTCGGTCCGAGCACCGTTACCCGTCGATCCGAGGGGAAAATTCAAACCCAACTGGGTCGGGCCATACCTGGTCAAGAAGATACTTTCGGGGGGCGCAGTTAGACTGAGTGACCTAGATGGGGAGGATTTTACAAACCCGACCAACCTGGAAAAACTCAATAAATACTACCCTTGAACCGTAACAACCAACGATCCAAGCCTAGTTTTACAACTAGCGTCCACCTTAACCCTTTTCAAGTGAAGATCCTCAAACGCGTTCTGATTTGAAATTGCATGTTTTATCGATTCTAAGCTGCGGCACCTTGCCCGTTTTGAATGTCCTTTGATCTGTCAAAGGCAACATCCATTTGCACTAAAACAAACAAAAACCCCTGAGCTACGAGCATGGTTTGATTTCACCTCTTCAGGTGGATACGTAGGCAGTCCCTCTTATACATGAGAGATACAGCCACAAAACCCAATCAAATTTACAAAGCATTTCAAACTACTATCATGGTTTGATTGTTGGAATATGTGTCCTCCGACAATAATGCGATCACAACTATTGATCATGATGATCACATGTTTAAATCTCATTTTAAGAATACATGTGGGATGTAATATTTTACAGTCAACTGGTCCACACATATCGGTAATGTTTGGCTGACTAGAGTTTGACATTGTCGTGCGTGCGACGGTGGTGATCGATTGATCCCCTTAGGTCATACCTATAGGGAAATACTCTTAATTGATTATTTAATTAATCGTATACCGATACGAGTTAATTAAATTGCTTAAAATTGACGGATGATTTTGTGAGTATAATTAACGTATCTTATTGTAATATGATTAAATGAGACACGGTCTAAGTGAACCCGGGTTAACATAGTATTCGCCCATAGTCACTTGTATGAGGTGACGTCTCGAAGTGACTAGAGTGTGATGCGATTGATGGCAAGTTCAAGTGCCATAGAGTCATGTGAGATGACAAGTCGATCACATAGGCAGACTGTTACTAACACTTTGTCGTGCCTTATGACCGCTTATAGAGTTCTGGCAAATTTATATAGCCTGGTCGTGGCGAGAGCTACTATAGTATTCAAATGAGTCGATTCTTTTGACTAAAGACTATTCACCTAAGATGGCACAGTTTCAGATTAACTTTGATTTGTGTTACTACGACCTTCGTAAATGGGGTCAAATGGGCATATTTTGGGTTATGATGGCTGTGGCTAGTCGAAGGGAATAAGTACGATAGGAATTGTCCATCCCCTTGTCAGGGTTAAAACAATATCTCAAGGCCACTCGATAAGTAATGAACTGGAAATGCGTGGCCACGCTCGGAAGGTATCCATGGTGGATAATTCCGGTCAATCAGTTATTCTCCAGATCGAGGAAACTACTCTCGATATGATCACTTGCAAGTACGACCTGAAAGACACCTTGCGTTGAGTGGGAGATAGTATAGGACAAGAGAATTGGTGACGCACACTTGTCGAGGACAAGTGGGAGATTGTTGGAATATGTGTCCTCCGACAATAATGCGATCACAACTATTGATCATGATGATCACATGTTTAAATCTCATTTTAAGAATACATGTGGGATGTAATATTTTACAGTCAACTGGTCCACACATATCGGTAATGATTGGCTGACTAGAGTTTGACATTACAATGTCGTGCGGACGGTGGTGATCGATTGATCCCCTTAGGTCATACCTATAGGGAAATACTTTTAATTGATTATTTAATTAATCGTATACCGATACGAGTTAATTAAATTGCTTAAAATTGACGGATGATTTTGTGAGTATAATTAACGTATCTTATTGTAATATGATTAAATGAGACACGGTCTAAGTAATCGAATTGTTTTATTACTTAGATGAAATTATTGTTTACAGAAACAATTGAAACGGAATGAATAAATTATTATAAATACAGAATGTTGTAGTTTATAATTCGGGAACACTTTTGGTACAAGTAATTACAAATTACTAGTCGATTTTGTTAATGACATATTTTATGAGTATGTTGATTTTTAATATGTTAAAAATACATTACCATTTCATAAGTCAAGTAACATGTCACACATGTTACAATTGACAAATGACAAAGATAATATGGTCTACCATTTTACATGGTGACCAAAAATAAGAAGGGCATTAAGGGTTTGTGTTGTTTAATTTATTTTATTCAAAAACACAATGATAACCCCAGAGTTGCATGCCTAGCCTCTTGTGAAGAGCAAAAATGAAATGCATTGGGCATGCTACTCAAGGCATTTTTCGGCCATCCCACAAGAAAAGAGAAAAGAGTCTTTCTCTTCCATTATTATTCATTTCTTATCACCTAATATTTTTCCTAGTGTAAGAAAGATATACTCTCTACAATATGTGATTTTTCTAGAGAAATAAATCTCACAAAATACTCCCTCTTGACCGAAATTTTCAAGAGTAAAAATACAATTTATTTTGTGTCAATTTTATAGTAAAACTAATATTATTACTAGATCTAAATAATATTGGTTATTATGAGTTTCCTTGGGTATATGCTTTTGGGAGGGATTTTATACTTGAATCTTGTTCATCCATTTAAGGAGAGCTCAAGAACAAGAGAGTAGGTGAACTCTCTTGTGCCCTATTGATCCGAAAATCACAATGTAAGATGAAGATTTCTTCTTTAATTATTTTATAGTTTGCATGCATAAGATCACCAATTAATTTTATGATTAAATTAACCTAAAATATATATGATTATGTTGAGTATATAGATCTACTTTTCCTTCAATTGGTATCAGAGCCATGGTTGTTTGCATGCAAATCGGTTAAAAGTTTTTCCGAGTTATACGATTAACATATAAAACTTGTTTAATTTGTGTTATTATGAAATATCACGAAAATCATTATGCATGTTAAATTTTCTGGTCCTAAAATGTTTTTAGGATATTTTGGTTAATTTATGGATTTTTATTGTTCATATTATACAATAATGACATTAAAATATGATTTTATGAATAAAATATCATTTTCGGACTAAAATTAGCTAAACTTCGAATTTTTCAGTGATTTTTGGATATGTTGTCACATATATTATTTTGAGATGACCTGTAAATGTTCATAATTTTTGGACTTCTTATGCTCGAAAAATGGATTTTTCATTATTAAAATCGGATTTAGATGAAAAATAGGTTAATGTGAGATGAATTTCGAATCTGGTCATAGAAATTTAGTATGTTGTCACCTGCAATTTTACAAGATGTGTGTAAAATAATAGGCTGTATTTAAGTCTTTATGCATGATTTATGATTTTTTTGAAGAAAAATAGCATAAATAGTGACTTAATTAGTAAAATATTAATAAAACATACTCCATGACTAAGGAAAAACGTCACATGTTGCATTTTATTATCTTTTTCATATCTAAAATTGAAAAGTTGATGAATATATTTTTTCTCATGTTTTTATGATTATTTTTGTTAAAACCGATAAACCGCAACATTGTTTTTCCGGATAAATTTCGAAATTTTTAACCTAAGTTTTTGAACATTATGAGTGTCATGGTATTTTTCCAGAATGTTCATGAATTCAAATTTTGAATTTTGAATTTATTTGAAATTTTGTGATTTATTTGAAGTTTATAGCTTATTTTTATAATTTTAGGTCCATTAATGAACAAATTTTAGAAATATGAGTTAATTATGGTCAAATAATAAGTGAAGACTAAATTTTGAGCCCTAAGAGGTTAGGGTAATTAACTTATGCATAAATATGAATTTATGTAATTTTTTTTGTGATTATAAAATGTTGAATCACGCAAATCCGTAAAAACTGAGCAATATACGATATTGGCTACTTAAAGGCGATTTAGCATAAAATTGGGCATGTTCATACATATTATAATGCTGCATTTTCTTTATGATTGTCATAATTTTATTTTATGTAATTTTTGAATTATGTAATTTTACTTAGTATGGCCTTAGTTTTTAATTGGTATTACCCGAAATGTATGGGAATATCGATTCGGTTGTAATTTATTGTGATCTCGAATCACCGTTTTGTAATTTAATAGATTTATTTTATTTTAATTACAAATGTATGATAGGAAATTATGTAATTTGTTATGTAATTTTATTTATTTCGGAGTTCCCAAAGACGGATTTCTTCAAGATGGCGATACATAAAGACGGTGTTACCTCGAGATGCGTGCCACAACCGAAGTTCAAGGGACCAATGGAGTTGGTTTCCGAATATGTAATAGATAATTAGATTTTCTATTTTAGGAAGGCCATACTAGGATTTATTTTTTATGCTTTGCATTTTATTTATATGTCGCATGCATCGCTAAATCGCCATAACTAAAACATGCATTGTCTTTTTACTCGAGTATATCGACCGTGTCAATTATAATTATCGTAGTTCACCGCTTTAGTTCACTTAAAACGTGATAGATAATAAATTGACATGACCTCTCGCTAAAAAATAAACATTTGAGACTTAGCCTTACCAAATAGTAGAAACCATGAAGTACTAGTTTCGCAAGGGAGTTGAGCCGGCTTTACCGTAAGACAAACCTTGTTACGTTGGTGAAGTGGGTGATAAATGTATATCCACCGAATTCATGTTGATGAGGGATGAATCGGCCCTACCGTGCCCAAATTGATGTGGATTTGGATCATGGACACATTTATTCGAAATTTGGATTGAGCTCAACGGAAGTATTCGTGACCGTAGTCGCATGTGTTCCGGGCTATAGATAAATATTAGAGTAATTTTATCGACCAAGAGTTCTAAAAGTAGAATCGATTAAAGCGTTAATCCACCGAGTTATATTGATAAGGAATGAATCGGCCCTACCGTGCCCAAAGTTAATATGAATTTGGATCTTGGAATCATTTATCATAGTTGGGTAGAGGTCACTATGTAAATGCTTTACTTGTTATTTAGAAGTATTAATAAAACGATAAATGTTAAGTTTTTCCACTATTCTGTTATTATATTGTTCTATTTCTTTACCACATTCATATACGATATCATTTCGTTTTTTGATTCAAATCTCCATTAAAACATCGTAACTAAAGACAAATATGAATTTGCTTCTAAAACCTCAAATGAACCATTGCTAAGGATCTCTTTTAAAGAGTAGAGATTAAAGTTATTCATTATCAAACAGGTTTTTGATTCTTGACTAACACATCTACTTACAATGGATTGTTTTTCATATACTTAATTGAATTAAGTAACTTGAAGCGATAAATTGTTTTGGTAATTAGATTTGTCAGAATTCGTAATTGACCAAAATAACGCAACCACTTCAATGAAAGTTTTAAGACTAAAACGAACAAATGAAGAGTAATCTTCATAAATTCAATTTTGCTTCTCAAAGCAAAGACTCATTGAAATGAGTGGGAGCATTCTCTTAAACCGTTAAGATGAGGACGAGGTTCAAGAAGTAAAGATTATAATGCAATTGATACAAGGTAATGTTAAAAGAAAAGTTGTTGAGAATGACGATACTAAACCTATCAATCCCGACCGATAAAGTTTCCATTGTCTTAAATGTTGGACACGAGAAGGGAAACTACCCCAAATTATTGAAGTATCAACAAGTTAGTTGTGGGACATCTAATGGGACCTTCTTCTTTAAATGTTTATTTGATTAAACATAAATTTTGCTAGTACTACTTTGTCAATATTAGAAACCAATGGAGGTTTTCATCATTGTACTTGATACATAGGATAATTAGAATATGACGACTAGCAACAATAATGTCGAGAGATAGAGTAATTATGTACTCAATCTAGTTTTTTGGATTTAAAGTTGTACTTAATTGTGACTATTAAGTGCATAAACTCTAAATAAGAATATAAACTTGTTAAGATACAAAAGAGATTTCACTTTTGTGACCCTATGCACCACGATTTCATGTATGGCTGGCCCATTATCAAGGTGATTATATTCTAAACCAAACTAGAATGATATATCATGAAGATGATGCAAGACTCAAATTGGTAATCCAAGATTAAACCTTAGATTCTGGAATGATTAACGCAAAGAGTTATCGAGTACTCTTGAAACCATTAGATCTTATGGTTTATGCATCTCTTGTATTCAAAGCAAGATATCTCGTGCCTTTTGGTTGAAAAGGAGATCGAGGTTGTAAATCATCGATCCAAAATAGGTTGATCATTATCTTTTACCAACGATTTAAGTTGACACTAATATGTTCACTTAATAAGGTAAATAGAGAAATCTTTGAAGAAGTTCAAAGTGTTCAAAAAATCACGATTTAGTCGTGATGGGATTATCAAAGTAAAGACTTTGATATAAGCCAAAGGAAATGTGATTTAGAATCACAGGTTAATCTCTCTTAGCACGCGTTATGGAATAATGTGTGTGATTGGATAAGAAATCAAACGCTATTCGATATGGTTTGGACTTCTATCAAGTTACTTTGAGTTACTTGATCCTTTTGGGGGATTTATCATTATTGTCTAAATTATTTTCCACTAAATCATATGAGATATGAAATGGTAATGTACCATATTTGTAAGTTTTCACAAGAAACAAATGCTCATTGTTCCCTTTCAATTATCACAAGTACGATGGGTTTGCGGCTCGTGAAGGTGTCTTTCTAAAATACAAGTTTATTTCTAGAAGACAGAGTGGGAGAAATTATTCAAGAGCCACAAAGAATGCCACAGAGAATGTTATGTCGCAAGAAACTGGTCTTTCTTGACTACATGAGAAGTTTTGTGTAAGACATTGTTTCCTTAAAACCTAAGAGGTTAAATTCGTCACTTGTTGAAAATGATGAATTCATGCTACTTTTAAATAAGTAAAGAGCTTATAACTTACAAAGAAATTGTTTGATTCAAGTTACTTCTGGAAAGTAATGGATAAATGACTTACATAAGAGTGTTTAAGTCACAACTTACTACAAGGCTTAGAACCATGAAAATCCGAAATAAAAGGCTTGATTAGTGACAACGGGTTTTTGCACTAATAAAGAGAGATTTCAAAGCTTGGTTGGTGTCAAAGTGTTTTGCGCTAGTTGAAATGCTTAAGTCTATTTGGATCTTCTTAGGGATTGTGTTTCATTATGAAATACATAGCAAGTGAATCTAAAACCCACTTCTTCAAAAGAAGGAATGTATTCAATACATGTCATGAGTTTTATAGATTCTTACAATCCTAATATAATGTGAAACTTAAGAGAGGATCTTAACTAGGACATCAATGAGTTAGAATCAATGATTTGATCATGGTATAAAAATTTTCCAGATAAGTCGAGAAGTTGTGTTTATACATGAAGTTTAGTGGGAGTTACGAAAATGTTAATTAGTCTTATATGTGAATGACATATTGATCATTGCGAATGATTTAAGACTTTTGGAGTAATATAATACATCTTAAATATCCGGATTTATGAAGATAAATCCACATGATATTAGCGTCAATAAGAAGTCGTATGTTGATAAGATTCATGACTAGTTCAATTAAATTGAACATATTTGATTGATTCCATTTGCTTCCGCTGCCAGATCAATTAAATTAATAATGATGTATAACACTTCATATACTTTGAGTATGATGAATTGTTTTCAAAATCGAATTTAAGTAATCTTTACCAAGTAAGCCATAAAGATTACCCTTAAGTGCTTGAAGAAGCATTAAGGAAGTAAAGCAAAGTGTTTATGATGCAATTTTTTGTAAGGGTGTTACACAAGTGACAATTGTGATTGAGATTGCGCATGGTTTTCGACAAGACCATAATCAAAACACATTAGGATGGTTAAGACACCATTGTGGCTATGTTATTTAAGAAATAGATTTTCTAGAATCGTTCTAGGCAATAAAGAACAATAAGAGATATTTATAACGGAAATTGAGTACACTTGCAATCATGAGATGTGCAAGAGGATGAGTCCCATTAACTTTGTGAAAATAGTGGGAGCTATTCTTAGGCTAGAGGGCTTATGTCTTGATTGGATCTCGACACGTACTCAGAAAGTTTTGTAATGCAAATATATACATTACAAAGGAAAACGAGTATGTAGTAAGGTTGAGTATGGTACAAGAAGTTGATAAAACCTACTAACCAAAGCCTTCTCATAGGCTAAACATGATGAGTCATATCATTTCAATTGAATTGAAATGAACAACTACATACAAGATCAAATTAGATTATAGAACATGAAATAGTAATCAGGTATTGACTATTCATATGTGATAATCACATTTGTCGTTCGAGTTTTACTTTAAAACTCTTCTGTTATACTTTGTTACATCCAAACGGGTTGTAGAGACACCCCGTTAAAGTGAACCCGGGTTAACATAGTATTCGCCCATAGTCACTTGTATGAGGTGACGTCTCGAAGTGACTAGAGTGTGATGCGATTGATGGCAAGTTCAAGTGCCATAGAGTCATGTGAGATGACTAGTCGATCACATAGGCAGACTGTTACTAACACTTTGTCGTGCCTTATGACCGCTTATAGAGTTCTGGCAAATTTATATAGCCTGGTCGTGGCGAGAGCTACTATAGTATTCAAATGAGTCGATTCTTTTGACTAAAGACTATTCACCTAAGATGGCACAGTTTCAGATTAACTTTGATTTGTGTTACTACGACCTTCGTAAATGGGGTCAAATGGGCATATTTTGGGTTATGATGGCTGTGGCTAGTCGAAGGGAATAAGTGCGATAGGAATTGTCCATCCCCTTGTCAGGGTTAAAACAATATCTCAAGGCCACTCGATAAGTAATGAACTGGAAATGCGTGGCCACGCTCGGAAGGTATCCATGGTGGATAATTCCGGTCAATCAGTTATTCTCCAGATCGAGGAAACTACTCTCGATATGATCACTTGCAAGTACGACCTGAAAGACACCTTGCGTTGAGTGGGAGATAGTAATAGGACAAGAGAATTGGTGACGCACACTTGTCGAGGACAAGTGGGAGATTGTTGGAATATGTGTCCTCCGACAATAATGCGATCACAACTATTGATCATGATGATCACATGTTTAAATCTCATTTTAAGAATACATGTGGGATGTAATATTTTACAGTCAACTGGTCCACACATATCGGTAATGATTGGCTGACTAGAGTTTGACATTACAGTCGTGCGACGGTGGTGATCAGTTGATCCCCTTAGGTCATACCTATAGGGAAATACTCTTAATTGATTATTTAATTAATCGTATACCGATACGAGTTAATTAAATTGCTTAAAATTGACGGATGATTTTGTGAGTATAATTAACGTATCTTATTGTAATATGATTAAATGAGACACGGTCTAAGTAATCGAATTGTTTTATTACTTAGATGAAAATTATTGTTTACAGAAACAATTGAAACGGAATGAATAAATTATTATAAATACAGAATGTTGTAGTTTATAATTCGGGAACACTCTTGGTACAAGTAATTACAAATTACTAGTCGATTTTGTTAATGACATATTTTATGAGTATGTTGATTTTTAATATGTTAAAAATACATTACCATTTCATAAGTCAAGTAACATGTCACACATGTTACAATTGACAAATGACAAAGATAATATGGACTCCCATTTTACATGGTGACCGAAAATAAGAAAGGCATTAAGGGTTTGTGTTGTTTAATTTATTTTATTCAAAAACACAATGATAACCCTAGAGTTGCATGCCTAGCCTCTTGTGAAGAGCAAAAATGAAATGCATTGGGCATGCTACCCAAGGCATTTTTCGGCCATCCCACAAGAAAAGAGAAAAGAGTCTTTCTCTTCCATTATTATTCATTTCTTATCACCTAATATTTTTCCTAGTGTAAGAAAGATATACTCTCTACAATATGTGATTTTTCTAGAGAAATAAATCTCACAAAATACTCCCTCTTGACCGAAATTTTCAAGAGTAAAAATACAATTTATTTTGTGTCAATTTTATAGTAAAACTAATATTATTACTAGATCTAAATAATATTGGTTATTATGAGTTTCCTTGGGTATATGCTTTTGGGAGGGATTCTATACTTGAATCTTGTTCATCCATTTAAGGAGAGCTCAAGAACAAGAGAGTAGGTGAACTCTCTTGTGCCCTATTGATCCGAAAATCACAATGTAAGATGAAGATTTCTTCTTTAATTATTTTATAGTTTGCATGCATAAGATCACCAATTAATTTTATGATTAAATTAACCTAAAACATATCTGATTATATTGAGTATATAGATCTACTTTTCCTTCAGATTGCACCTCTTCAGGTGGATACGTAGGCAGTCCTTTCTTACACAAGAAGGATACAACCATCCCCATAATAAAAAAACATCACCCACATAGAAAAAACATCCCCATCAAAAAAGGAGAAAAGGGAAAACCATTCCCTTTCCCACAAAAATACAAAAAAGAGCCTTTCTCCCGTCCCACAAAAATCCCACTTTCCCAAATACAAATGTTTAGGACGATTCAAATCAAACTGCCTTTACAAAATGGATGAAAGAAACAAGCGTTCACAATTTTTGACACAAGCAATCCTCTTATTTAATTAATAATGGGAGGGATTACAATTTCAACAACAAATAAAGCTCGACGAGTCTACAACTTGTCAAAGCCAAGGTGTCAACTAAAACACCTCACATAATAAAACTAGCACAAAACACACAAAACATAGCTAGTACAACATAATAAAAACTCACAACACTAATACAACATAATGATATAGTGGGTAATGAAGGTCTTCACTCTTCCATTCTACCCTTGCCTTTTTCCTTGGGGTATATCTTCCCCTTGTTCTTCTTGTTGACCCGCCTAGCATGGATTTCCTCCTCGGAACGGATCCTCAACGGATCTAAGACGGCGACGGCCTCCGGTCTAGCACAAGACCCCATGTTTGGCCCAAAACGAGCCCATGCACGGCCTATAATGTTCTTGGGACCCGAGCTTCTCCTCTTTGGTGGTCTCATCACATCCGGGCTAGCTCCATCAACATACTCCTCGAAGAAGTCACGGTTGGCCTTGACAACCTCTCGATACTTCAAGTCGACGACCTCGTCCTTATGGAATTTGGAACTCTCTTCAACGGACGGAGCTCTTGACCACTTGACATAAGCGGGAGTCACCCAGGTCGTGGCAACAGGGTTTGGTACCTCCCAAAGCGGCGGAGTGGCCCACCATATTTCGAAGACCTCCACAAGCTCGGAGTTCCGGAAAACATTCTCTTGGACAAGGGTATCTTGAGCGGGCACCTTTTGTTGACGCCCCATTTGCCTCATGACCCTTTCGGGATAAATGAAGGAAGCAACCTTCAAACCCACCACCATCAAAGAACGAGGACTAGCACCCGAAGCGGGCAACCCCGTGAATGACCTCAAGTGCCACCATGGCACCACCCAACGGATGTGAGGACCACCCTTCTCCGTCAATCTTGCGACCCAATAAGCCTCGGTAGAAGCAAAGCTATCCGAGTACAACTTCTTCCTCATGGTGAGGTGACGGAAGGAATAAGATGATGAATCAACCGGAGGCTCTACATACCTTAGCCTCTCCAATAGCCACACTTGGAGGATCCTTGGGGATCCGAATGAGGGAGTTTTCCGCAAGAGCCTTCCTTGTCCAAAGCTTGGATGATCTCTCCAAGCACCAACCACGATGGATCTCTACCATGCTCCATTTGCTCAAACCATAGCATTTCGGCCCCACTTTCTTCAAAGCATCAACAAAAAGGTACACATGGATAGGGCAAAAGGCAAGAACCCTTCTTCTAGCCACCTCCGAAACACTGACATCTAATCGATTGGAAAAGATGTTGATAAGAGCCAACATATCCACACCATGTGGAGCAAGAAGGAAGTTGACTTGACTTGTCGACAAACCCAACATGGAACGGAATTTCTCCTTGTAGCACAACCGAATCGGAGGAAGCACTGGAACACAACCCGGCTACCCACCAATGGCTCCAACTTCTTCGGCTAGTGGACAAATTTCACCTTTCGGGAAAACGAAAACATGGTGTTTCGAATCGCAAAACCGAGAACATGCTTCGAGAAACGAGGATTCCACCTTGACTTGACGAAGCACCAACAATTGACCAACTCCCATGCAAATGAGTTGATACTTTTCGGGAGGCGACAAATCCCGGCACCATTGTCGCAACGCATTCTCAAAGGCATCCATGAAATATTTTTGTGGAAGAAGAAGAGGTTTTATAGAGATGTTTTTGTGTTTCGGATGATGAAACAATGAAGCGCAAACATCACTATTTATACAAAAATGATCAGCGCGTTTTTCAGAAAAAGGGGAGAGCTGGCTCCCATCGCCAAGCTGCTCGCGCCTCTTTAGGCCCTCTCCCAGGATTCCCGCTTTGACTTGTCTCTTTTATATTGTGTTTTCTCCTGACACCTCAAACCTCCCGCCAGAACGCTCGCACCTCTTCGGGATTTTCCAGAACATTTTGTGTTTCCTCACACTCACATTTCCTTGTTTTCGCGTTTTACGAAATCCGACACGGTTTCCATGACGCAGCTTTAAACATACGGTTATTTCTTTCTTTTTTTATGGGGGGAAGGGCTAGTCTCCCCGATCCGCGACAGATCGTTTCCATGTCAATCAAAATTCCGAAAATTTTTCGCTTTTTCGCAATAAAATCGAAAATCGATAACAAGACATCAGTTTTCCTCAAAATTCAAGCACTCACAAATTCGAGTCTTCACCTAAAAAAAAATCAAATCAAATACACTCGTAAAACTCTTTTCTAAAATTCATCCCCGATGGTTCGAGTTTGAATTTTTCGAGTCACAAATCAATTTCAACAATTTCAATGCAATTTAATTCAAGACACGAGTTAATTGCTTAATTTTCAAATTAATTCCTTTTGGGAGTCCAAACGTGACGACTTGTCGCGGGATTTTTTCCAAATTCATTTCATTTTTCAAAATTCAATTTTAACTTCAAGTCACCTTGGTTAATTTTGTTTTCAATCAAATGCTTTTACGTGTTTACGTTTATGCATATGTGCTCCTGTTGCCTGTTTTCTA
The DNA here is from genome assembly GCF_048544455.1 of Silene latifolia. Taxonomy (NCBI): domain Eukaryota; kingdom Viridiplantae; phylum Streptophyta; class Magnoliopsida; order Caryophyllales; family Caryophyllaceae; genus Silene; species Silene latifolia. The sequence continues at coordinate 105,425,305 of NC_133526.1, read as the reverse complement.
CACTAACAATGCAGGAACTGGTGCAAAGCAAAAAGGAGAATCGACGGCCGACAGCGCTTCTCCGAAACACAACACACACAAAAAAGCCAAAAATCACAAAATGAGCTACAATCAAATACATCGACACACGTTTGATGCGGATAACTGATCGTACAAACAGGATCCAGTACAGACACTGGCCTAAAACAACCATCTATCATACAGACACTGGCCTAAGACAACGAAGGGGGGGCTATCCGCCACCTACCGAACTAATCACTCTCTATCCTCTCAAACGGAAAAGAAAGGGAGCAACACAGGAAACATAGGAGCAACAACGGAAGCAGAGGTGGTTACCATGACAATAACACCTCGTTCTTACTCCACGACATAAAGAAAAATGATGCATGGCAGACTTCGGATGACACGACAACCGAGGATCATAACTCAGCGCGTTACCCCGACGTTGACCTCCAATCAGCAGAATTCAATAGTGAAAGAGGACCATGACAACGGATACTACCCCGATGTTGGCCTCCAATCACCAGAATTCGACAACGATCAAAAGTGGCAACATGGGATCACACGCCCGTATTGAACCCCACTCATCGGGCATCCGAACCTCTGCAGACAACGACCAACGATCGATACCCGATCATTGGCCGGGCAAAGGCCACCAGGGAGAAACACAACCAAGCCTGTAATAAAAAACAGTCGCCTCTCCTCCTCCTGGATCATCCTCCTCCTCCAAAGCCTCCACAACAGACCCCATAGGTCCCAAATGGTACCCTACGATAAAGAGAATAAACAAAAACGTCAGCCGAAATTTCGGCATTATGACGGCATAAATTGGACAAACCCAAAACAAACAAACAACCTGCGAAGCAAAGCAAGGGCAACCCCGCCCAAATCCAACCAAACAAAAAATTCACAAAAACGCACAAGAAACGACTCGCCCTTCTTTTCAAGGAAAAGACGAGTCAAAACAACAAACAAAAATGGCATCTCAAGACCCACACAAGGTCCGCCAACAAACCAAAATACATTCCCAATGCAATGAGGAATTTTTCTACGGCTCAAAAAGGCAATTTATACGCCAATTTGAGCACAAACCGGTCAAAAATTCAAAAACGACCGCAAAAAGGCAAACGTGATTTTATCACACCCCAAGGCGACCTAAACTACCAATAAGGTCCATTTCGAGGCAAACTGACTCAATTCTAGCTCAAACAGGCGCTTGTTTTGTCAGACATAAGACCGTCACCAAAGGCAAAAATTCCAACTTTGCCCACAATACCCAACAAAGGTCCACAATGGCAAATACGGTCTTTCCTGACTACAATGCAACCTAGTGGGACCCACTACCCAAGCAAATAAACTTGGCATTGTGAGATGAGACGGTTTCTCCACCTCACTCACGTTTTTCGAACATAGGGAGCGGGAACGGGGACCAAAATGCAAACTAAAAGCACCCCTATACTCCTAAACAGGTTTCTAACCTAATGCAATCATCAATTTCACTCGAGATGGGCTCAATCAAAAACGCCCAAATCGATTTTCTACGGTAAAATTTTCGCCCTAATTCAATTCAGCTAAAAGACCAACAAATTCAAATGAATTCAAGAGGAAATGCATACCTTGAGATGACATTGTTGATATTGGCACGAATGGAAGTGAGCAAAGGTCCTTCAATGGCGGATTTTTGTGTCGAAAGTTGAAGATGACGAGTGAATGGAAAGCGAACCTGTTGGGAAATGTGTCCTCAACAATAGTGCGATCACATGATTTAAATATCATTATTAAATCTCATGCCAAGAATACGAAAGGGATGATACATTACATATATAGTCAACTGGTCCACACATATCGGTAATGATTGGTTGACTAGAGTTTGACATTCTTTCGTGCGGCGAGTGGTGATCGATTGATCCCTTGAGGTCACACCTAAAGGACGATGCCCTTAATTGAAAAGGTTAATTAGTTGTATACCGATACAGATTAATTAATTCCTTAAAATTGAACAATTCGATTTGTGAGAGAGAATATTGATATCTTATTGTAATGGGATTAAATAAGATTTATTTTAGTAACAAAATGCTTTGTTAATAAAATTATCTATTGTTTGAGAAACAATAAAGATAAGAATGAATGGTCAATTATAATTACAAGAAGTTGTGAATTATAACTATATGACCAATTTTATTTATGTGGTCAAGTATCACTAATCAATTTGTTGTATGCAATTTAATTAATTCATGAAATGATATTTATGTGATAAATATGCATTAAAATTAATTAATAACATGTAGCATACTACATGTGACATATTGTGTAACAAATGACAAATTGACAAAATAAAATGGTAGTCCATTTTAAGTATATGGACCGAAAATGGAGGGTGTGTTACTGGGTTTTGGTTGTTTTATTTTATTTGATAAAATAAACATAATGATGACAACTCTTGACTAGCCTTACAACCTACACCACTTTCTTACACACCTATATTTTTGATAAGAGAAAAAGAAAAGCAATGATGCTCCTTGGGCTAGAGTTGGGCGGCCACACTACTCTTAATTGAGTAGTGTTGGTTCTTTTCTATTCTTCTTACACTACCATTCAATTAACATGCAAAATGTTCATGAATATTCTCTCTTCTCTCTCCTTAATATTCATTAAAAAGATGAGTATTTGATTCAAATTGTTCATATAAATTACTAAGATTACTAGAAGTAGTATATGAGTATTAGTAATAGATTTTAAGGTAAACTACAATACAAACATCTAGTACATGTTTATTTGTGGGATTAAGGGATTGTCTTGGGTGCTACTAATTGAAGAATCTCTACTTTGGGATTTTTGTATGTTCATCCATTATTGGAAAGCTCAAGAACTAACAAGAAGGAGATCTTGTTGGTGCCCAATATGACCGAATTTCATGGTGAGAAAATGTTTTCTTATCTTCTTTTGTTTTAGTTTGCATGCATAAAATCCAACTTTAATTTTATGACAAATTAAATTAAAACATATATGAGTATGTTAGTATGTATATAGATCTACATTTCCTTCAATCGGTATCAAGAGCCACGGTTGTTTGCATGCAAATCGGTTAAAAGTTTTTCCGAGTTATAAGAATAACAAATAAAACTTGTAAAATTTGTGTTATTATGAGATATCACGAAATTAATTAATGCATGTTAATATTTCTGGTCCTAAAATATTTTAGGATATTTTGGTTAATTTTTCGGATTTTTATTGTTCATAATTTACAATAATGGCATTTAAATGTGATTTTATGAGTAAAAATGTCATTTTTGGTCTAAAATTAGTTATACTTCGAATTTTCTTTTGATTTTTGGATATGTTGTCACATATATTATTTTGAGATAACCTGTAAATTTTCATAATTTTTGGACTTGTTATGCTCGAAAAATGAATTTTTCATTATTAAATTCGGATTTAGGTGAAAAATAGGTTAATATGAGTTAAATTTCGAATCTGGTCATAGAAAATTAATATGTTGTCACATGCAATTTTAAAAGATGTGTGTAAAATAATTGGCTATAAAGAAGTCTTTTTCCATGATTTATGGATTTTTGAAGAAAAATAGCATAAATAGTGACATTATTAGTGGAAAATTAATAAAACATAATCTATGACTTAGGAAAAACGTCTAATGTTGCATTTTATTATCTTTTTCAGATCTAAAATTGAAAAGTTAGTGAATATAATTTTTCCATGTTTTTATGATTATTTTATTAAAAATCGATAAACCGCAACATTGTTTTTCCGGAAAAATTTCGAAATTTTTAACCTAAGATTTTGAACATTATGAGTGTCATGGTATTTTTACAGAATGTTCATGAATTTAAATTTCAAATTTTGAATTTATTTGAAATTTTGTGATTTATTTGAAGTTTAATAGCTTATTTTTGTAATTTTTGGTCCATTTATGAACAATTTTATAAAATATGAGTTAATTATGGTCAAATTATTAGTGAAGACTAAATTTTGAGTCCTAAGAGGTTAGGGTAATTAACTTATGCATAAATATGAGTTTATGTATTTTTGTGATTATAAAATGTTGAAATCACGCAAATCCGTAAAAACCGAGTAATATACGATATTGGCTAATTAAAGGCGATTTAGCATAAAATTGAGCATGTTCATACATATCATAATGCTGCATTTTCTTTATGATTGTCATAATTTTAATTTATGTAATTTTGAATTATGTAATTTTACTTAGTATGGCCTTAGATTTTAATTGGTATTTTCCGAAATGTATGGGAATATCGATTCGGTTGTAATTTTTATTGTGATCTCGTATCATCGTTTTGTAATTTAATAGATTTATTTTATTTTAGTTACAAATGTATAATAGGAAATTATGTAATTTATTAATTAATTTTATTCATTCCGGAGTTCCAAAAGACGGATTTCTTCAAGAATGACGATACATAAAGACGGTGTTACCTCGAGATGCGTGCCACAACCGAAGTTCAAGGGACCAATGGAGTTGGTTTCCGAATATGTAATAGATAAATAGTTTTTCTATTTTAGGGAAGGCCATACTAGGATTTATTTATTTTTATGCTTGCATTTTATTTTATGTCGCATGCATCGCTAAATCGCCATAACTAAACATGCATTGTCATTTTATCGAGTTTATCGACCGTGTCAATTCGAATTATCGTAGTTCACCGCTTTAGTTCACTTAAAACGTGATAGATAATAAATTGACATGACCTCTCGCTAAAATAATTAATTGAGACATAGCCTTACCAAATAGTAGAAACCATGAAAACCTATTTCGCGAGGGAGTGCGCTCGGCTACCCCGGGGTACAAACCTTGTTACGTAGGGGAAGTGGGTGATAAATGTCTATCCACCGAATTCATGTTGATAAAGGTTGCATCGGCTACCCCGTGCCTAAGTTAATGTGGGTTTGGATAATGGACACATTTATTCGAAATTTGGATTGAACTCAACAAAAGTTATTGATAAGGGTTGCATCGGCTACCCCGTGCCCTTGTTGATGTGTTTTGGGCTATAGATAAACATTAGAGTAATTTTATCAACCAAGAGTTCTAAAAGTAGAATCGATTAAAAAGTTAATCTACCGAGTTATATTGATGAAGGTTGCATCGGCTACCCCGTGCCTAAGTTGATATGAATTTGGGTCTTGGAATCATTTATCATAGTTGGGTAGAGGTCACTATGTAAATGCTATACTTGTTTTTCAAGTATTAATAAAACGATAAATGTTAAGTTTTCCACTATTTCGTTTTTATATTGTTCTATTTCTTTACCCCAATTCATATACGATATCATTTCGTTTTTGATTCAAAACTCCATTAAAACATCGTAACTAAAGACAAATATGAATTTGCTTCTAAAACCTCATATGAACCATTGCTAAGGATCTCTTGTAAAGAGTATAGATTAAAGTTATTCATTATCAAACAAGTTTTTGATTCTTGACTAACACATCTACTTACAATGGATTATTTTTCATGTACTTAAATGAATTAAGTACCTTGAAGCGATAAATTGTTTTGGTAATTAGTTTTGTCAAGAATTCGTAATTGACCAAAATAACGCAACCACTTCAATGAAAGTTTTAAGACTAAAACGAACAAATGAAGAGTGAATCTTCATGAATTCAATTTTGCTTCTCAAAGCAAAGACTCATTGAATTAAGTGGGAGCATTCTCTTAAACCGTTAAGATGAGGACGAGGTTCAAGAAGTAAGGATTATAATGGAATTGATACAAGGTAATGTTAAAGGTAAAGTTGTTGAGAATGACGATACTAAACCTATCAATCCCGACCGATAAAGTTTCCATTGTCCTAAATGTTGGACACAAGAAAGGAAACTACCCCAAATTATTGAAGAATCAACAAGTTAGTTGTGGGACATCTAATGGGACCTTCTTCGTTAAATGTTTATTTGATTAAACATAATTTTGCTAGTATTACTTCGTCAATATTAGAAACCGGTGGTGGTTTTCATCATTATGTTTGATACATAGGATGATTAGAATATGACGACTAGCAACAATGAAGTCAAGAGATAGAGTCATTGTGTACTAAATCTAGTTTTCGGGTTTGGAGTTGTACTTAATTGTGACTATTAAGTACATAAACTCTAAATAAGAATACAATTTGTTAAAGATACAAATAAGGTTTCACTTTTGTGACCCTATACACCATGATTTGATGTATGGCTGGCCCATCATCAAGGTGATTATATTCTAAACCAAACTAGAATAATATATCATGAAGATGATGCAAGACTCAAAATTGGTAACCCAAGATTAAACCTTAAAATTTTGGAATGATGAACGCAAAGAGTTATCGAGTACTCTTGAAACCACTAGATTGTTAATGGTATATGCGTATCTTGTATTCAAAGCAAGATGTCTCGTGCCTTTTGGTTGAAAAGGAGACCGAGGTTATAAATCATTGATCCATAATAGGTTGATCATTCTCTTTTACCAACGATTTAAGTTGACGCTAATGTGTTAACTTAATAAGGTAAATAGAAAATCTTTAAAGAAGTTTAAAGAGTTAAAGAAATCACGATTTAGTCGTGATGGGATTATCAAAGTGGAGACTTTGATATAAGCCAATGGAAATGTGATCTAATATCACAAGTTAATCTCTCTTAGCACGCATTATGAAATAATGTGTGATTGGATAAGAAATCAAATGCTATTCGATATGGTTTGGACTTCAATCAAGTTACTTTGAGTTACTTGATTCTTTTGGGGATTTTATCATTTTTGTCTAAATTATTTTTCCACTAAATCAAATCATATGAGATATGAAATGGTAAGAGTACCATGTTTGTAAGTTTTCACAAGAAACAAATGCTCATTTTTCCCTTTTCAATTATCACGAGTACACCGGGTTTGTGGCTCGTGAAGCTGTCTTTCTAAAATGCAAGTTTATTTCTAGAAGTGATGTGACCATAATTGGCGCATATTTAGCCCCCGAATTACCCTTGTTTCCATGCTTTTTAGTGCTTATTTGGGTCATTTCTTATCTTTAGTTCTTTGTTTTGCATATTCTTTGAGATTTTGATCCCTTGGTAGGAAAGGAGTAAGAATCTTGCATTTTCATGGCAAATCAAGACTAAATTGATCAAATTCAATGACCAAGCATCAAGGAGGGATAAGATTAGAAGGCCTTTGTACATATCATAGTAGAAGAGCAATGTTGAGAAAGGATCCTTGAGTCCCCAAGGAAATCCCCAAGGAATTTATGAAGAAAAGGGAAGAAAAAGAAGAAGTATCACGCTGACTGACAATCCGAGCGGATTGTCAGCAATCCGCCCGTCCCGCCTATCCACAATCCGAGCGTCCCAGCTGGAATCCGCTCGGATTCCCCTTCAACAATCCGCCCGGATTCCTCAGAATCCGCTCGGATTCCACCGCCCAAATCCGGCCGTCCCGACCCTAATCCGCCCGGATTCCTTCACAGCGCGGGTTGTCTACTTCAAGCTACGAAAAGAGAAGCCCTTCTCTCCAAAAATACCGGCTTCTCCTTGCTCTACTTAAAAAGTGTAATTACTAGTTTAGCCCTTAGTTAACCCTAATGCATCCTCCCTAATTTTCACTATAAATACCCCATTAGTCTAATTAGAGGAGCATGTTCTTCTTATCAATAATTAGTGTAGTTAATATCAATCAAATCTCTCTTCAATATTGTAATCAAGTATTAATCAAGTTTTAATCCAAGTTTTAGTTCTTTAATCTCTCTTTTGTTCATCCTTTATTTTGGGTAATTGAAGATTATTTGGGTTATTATTGGGAGATTGACAACCTCTCAATCTAGCATTCAAGTACTTCTATTATTCTTGCTTTATTATTGGAATCATTAGTAGGTATAATCTCTTAATCCCTTTTTAATTATTGTTAATTACTTTCATTTATTCATCATGTTTCATATTGTTGGTATGATTGACAACCTTGCTAGCATGATCAACATGATAATGAGTGAGTAGTCTCTTAGCTAGGGTTAATGGGTGATTAGGGAAACCAACATGGGGAATGATTCATGCTTAAATTAATATGCTTTCATATCTTATTTGCTTGCTTGTTTTGATCCCAACTCATGCACATGTTATATTTGATGAAATGCTAAGCCTATGAATCCTTGCATTTACTATCATCTCCTATCTTTTCAATGAGACTTGTAAGACATAACCCAACTCGAGTCTCATTAGACCATGCATGTTGTTGAGTAGAGAAGATTAAGTCGACTTGTAGGTGTTGTACAATCTAATCGATTCGGCTCCGGGACCCAAACTTTCCTAGGATTGTAAGATATAACCCACTCAATCCATCACAACAATAATTGCTTGCTTATAATTTGAGAACATGTTTGTATGATCATATCCCATGATTCCCCTATGATCCCATGACACCCTAGTGCCTTTAATCAATTGTTTACACCCCTTTTATTCATCTTGCTTGTTTATTTTCATTGTTATTCTAGTTTAGTAACCTTCTACATCAACCCAATTTGTGACACCCCTTAGACACCACTAGTTACAATAGAAATCTCATTTCAACTCCCGTCCCTTGGGATCCGACCTTTACTTGCCTCTTTACTAATTGTAGAGTTGCTTGTTAAGCTATAAATTGTGTTTTGATTCGACCGTAACCAACGACCACATCTATTTATTTGTGAATACTAAACGGACCGATCAAAAATGGCGCGTTGCTGTTTAGGGGACGGTGTTTGTTTGATTTAGATTTCCTTTTTGTTATTAGTTGTGTCTTTCTTCACCTTGAGGAAGTAAAAATCCTCAAGGTTTGTTCTAATTGTTTTTGAGTTGTTTGATATTTTGCATGTCTAGAAGGTTACAAAGTGATTTGTTACCTTTTGACCGTGAAATCGAAAGAACCTTGACGAACAATAGGAGACTTGTTAGGAGGAATTTGAGAGGTGTTGGTGAAGTTGTTCAACCCACTAGTTAGTTTGTCAATCCTTTCGCAATAGAAGGAGAAGAAAACCCATTACACAATACCCTATAAAATCCACCTACAATGCCAAAATTCTCGTCACACTCGTGCACCCACCGAGGAGAATCTACCAAATGGTACTCCTACACCGCAACATCTCACCGGAAATTTTATTGCCAAGTCCGCCTTCATCCAACTAGTTGAGAGGAGCCAATTCGGGGGAATGCCTAGTGAGGACCCTCATTCTCATATGGAAACCTTTTGCGATTATTGTGATGCTATCTCTCAAACGGGCGTGACTCAAGACCAAATTAGATGGGTCTTATTTCCTTTTTCCTTAATCGGCACCGCAAAGCAATGGTTGAAGGGCCTTGATAAGGCCACCCTTGGAATAGATTCTTGGAAGAAGTTGGCTCTAGCTTTCTACAAAAAATTCTACCCACCGGAAAAGACCAACATGCTAAGAGCTCAAATTACGGGTTTTAAGCAAAGGGATGAAGAGTCTTTGTATGAAGCTTGGGAGCGGTTCAAGGGAACTTGTCGCTCATGTCCTCACCATGGACTTAGCGAATGGTTTTTAGTGCAACAATTTTGGAATCGTTTATATGAAGATTCTAGGAACATTCTCAATATGGGATCAAATGGAATGTTCACCGAAGTTGATGACAATCAAACATGGAACAAGATTGAGGAAATGGCGGTCCATAATTCACAATATAGTAGATCTCGCAAGGCTACTAGAGGAGGAAAGCATGAAGTGGACTCCGTTACTCAATTGGGTGCTCAACTTAGTGCTCACATTGACACAATCAACTTGAAGTTTGAACAAGCTATGGCTAGACTTGAGGAAAACTCAAAATCATCAAAGCATCATGTCAATGCCATGACGGCATCCTCATCAATGCCAAGTGGGATATGTGAGAATTGTGGAACTTTGGGTCATGACCCAAGTGAGTGTAGGGGAACAACCGAACAAGTTAATGCTTTCCAAGCTTACAAAAGTGGTACCCCTTACTCAAATTTTTACAATGAAAACACCAAGTTCCATCCAAATCTCTCATACAAAAGCCAAAATGTTCAAAACCCTCAAACAACATACACTCCACCACCCATGAGAAACCAAAATCAAAGACCCTTTTACAATCAAAACCAAGGTTACCAAAATCAAAATCCATACAATCACCAAAATGACCAAGGCTTTGATGTCCAAAAAGCGGTCCTCCAAATGCAAAAGAATCAACAAGAATTTTTCACCCAAATGCAAAAAGATAGCCAAGCAAAAGAAACCACCATCAACAACATTCTAGCTCACACCAAGATGTTGGAAACACAATTGACTCAACTAGCATCTTCAAGCTCACAAAGACAAAAGGGGCAATTACCACCTCAAAGTAATCCCCCTAGACATGAAACAGTTAGTGCCATTCACTTGAGAAGTGGTACAAGGTATGAAGCATCGAAGAAGCAAGTTGAGGATGAAGTTGTGGAAGCTAGTGAAAAGGAAGAAATTGTGCAAAACTCCAAAGATGGAGAATCATCAAAAGAAGAAAGTTCAAAGAAAAATGAAGACAAGGCCAAAGAGAAGGAGCCCATTGTGATTAGACTTCCTTTTCCAAGTCGTCAAGCCAAGCCCAAATTTGATGATCAACTTGGAAAGTTCATGGAAATTGTGAAGAATTTAGAAGTCTCAATTCCTTTCACGGAATTAATCAACCACGTTCTGGCCTATGCAAAGTACATGAAAGATATCCTCACAAAGAAGAAGTCGATCCGGAAACTTGAGACTATCGCCTTCACTAAGGTGAGTAGTGCAATACTTCAAGGGAGTTCACCTCCAAAGTTAAAGGATCCGGGAAGCTTCTCAATACCGTGTACCATTGGCGACACGACGATCAACAAAGCCTTATGTGATCTAGGGGCTAGTGTGAGTGTCATGCCGTACTCGGTGAGTAAAAGGTTGGGAATGGGAGAGCTTAAATGCACCAACATCACACTTCAAATGGCCGATAGATCGACGAAGACACCATTAGGGATATGGGAAGATGTCCCCGTGCGAATTGGGAAGTTTTTCATCCCGGTGGACTTTGTCATTGTTGATATGGAGGAAGATTCCAACATTCCAATCATCCTAGGAAGACCTTTCCTACACACCGCCGGTGCGGTGATTGATGTAAAACATGGAGAGCTCACTCTAGAAGTGGGAGATGAAAGCATAACTTTTAATCTTGACAAGACCATGAGAGCTCCTCGTTTGCATGAGCCATGTTTCATGATTGATCATTATAGCCGAAAAGATGAAAGGAAGAAATCGGAACTCCAATGGAGGAAGAAAATTGAAGATGCTCCATTCAAAGAGCAAGTGAATTGTGACAAGGAGAGCTTGCAAAGCTCATCAAAATCAACCAAGGAAGAAGAGGATGACCTCATTGGCCAAGAGAAGAAATTGGGAGAGTTGTCTCCATCTAAGCAAGAGATTTTCAATGATCAACTCAATGAAGTTTGTGGTCTTTGGGACGACGAGTTTGAAGGGATTTTTAATCCCTACATTGGGCATGCCATCGATCATGATCAACAACAAGGGCCACGGTCTATTGAGGACCTCTACCATAATAATGAACAAGCTTTTGATTACTTTTTCAAGGTGTTGAGCAACATCAACAACACCTTGAACATGCCCCCTTGACATCTCATCAAGAATGAGAGTTTGGTGGAGTCCTCCCTAAACCACCACTTGTAAATATTTCTAACTCCCTAACTTACATTTCAATTCTTGTATTGCATTTTTTGTCATTTTTGGATTTTTATTTACTTTGATCAAAATAATTGTCATGTAAGAGAGAAGTGAGGGAGGGACTAACAACTTCAATTGATGTGTAGTGCTTTACCTTAATGTGGGGATGGGAATTGCCTAGGCTATCCATGCCTTAGTAATGCCCCCACAATGAAGAACACAAGAAATGAAGAAGAATGGAAGAATGGTAAAGGGAAATGCATTGTGCACGAATGGAATGAATCCGGGCACAAAGGACCAGAATCCGAGCGGATTCCCAAAAACCCGCCCGTCTTATGCAATCCGAGCGTCCTGCAGAAAAGACGCCCGTCTTGAACTAAGCTGAATTTTGGAATTTTCCTGACTGTTAAAGAATCCGAGCGGATTCTAAAAAAATCCGCCCGTCTTGAAGAATCCGTCCGTCTTGTAAAAAAGACGCCCGTCTTTGCAGCTGAGGAAAACAAGCAAAAATCTCTGGACTGAAATCCGTCCGTCTTTGAAGAAATCCGCCCGTCCCGTGTTCAGACAATCCGAGCGGATTGTACCAAATCCGCCCGTCTTTAGGCGAGCTTTCGCAAAGATTGAAGAAGCAGAATCCGCACGGATTGAGCCTAATCCGCACGGATTGCCCCTGCAGTTTTGAAAATTTCGGCCTCTTTATAACCCCTCCCACCTTCATTCATTCATTCATAAACACTACGCACAACATCAAAACCCTTATCCTCTCCATCATAAAAACAAAAACCCTCAACAACATTCAACAAAAACAAATCAAACCACCCTTCCAACAACAAATTAATCACTCCATCTTCAACAAAAATCAAAACCAAGAACAAAATCTTCAACCTTTGAGTCGATTTTTGTTTTCATAAAGGCAAAGCCTTTCACCTTCAAATCGATTTGGGCATCCTACAAATTGAAGATTTTTCATTCTTTTCTTGGTTAAGCTCATCATTGGCAAGGACTAAGGGTGCAACAAAGGCAACCAAGGCACCAAAGGCTAAGGCACTCTCACAAAGGCAAAAGGCTCTTCAAACAAAGAAAGCTTTGGCTATGGTGGTGGCAACACCAAACTTGGAAGTGCAACAACAACAACAACATTCTATGGGACCATCAACATCCTCTACTCCGGTAATTAATAAACTTTTGCATTATCCGGAGGTAACTTTTATTTCCGATACCCATAGAAATACCTTTGCCAAGTTTGCTATGAAGTCATTACAATCCACCAAATTCATATGTAAAGATGCCTTGGAAAAATTGGGTGTTCTTGAACAAACAAAAGCCTTTTTCAAAGCCATGGGGTTGGAGAAATTGTTTGAAACAAAGTAATTGACATACCCCTCCCTTGTCTTAGAATTTTTAAGTTCTTTGAAAGTCACCAAAGTTGAGAATAGGGAAAATATCGAGTTTCGTCTAGCTAATGTTAGTAGACGCATTACCTTTAAGGAATTGGGTGAAATTTTGAGTCTTAGTGATGAGGAAAGTTATTTCAAGAGTTATGGAAAGTATGACCCCGAACCTCTTTGGGAGGCAATCTCCGGGAAGAAATTTGAGGATTTTCATGCATGTCGTGCTCTTTTGGTCCATCATCCGGGCATAAGAGTATGGCACAAGGTTGTGGGAAATACCATAATTGCTAGGAAAGACACCAATCATTTCACAAGACTCGATTTTATTCTCCTTGAATCGGCTTTGAATATCGGAAGAATTCACACCAAGCCTTATAATTCCTTGAGGCTATTGGTTGATAGATGGCTTAATGTTGATAATGGGAAGAAGGGCACGACCGTTATTGTCAATGGCGGCCTAGTCACGGTCCTAGCTAAGCACTTTGATCCTAATTTCAATAAGGATAAGAAGTACAAAGCAAAGGAAGGTGGCCATCTTATTGATATGCACATTATGATTCACAAGTTCAAGTGGGTTGCCCATAACCCCCTTGACACTAAATATGGATGGCTAACTAGTGAAGCTAGATCATTCACCTTGCCCTCGAAGATTTGTCGCCTAAGCGTCCACCGGACCAATTATCTACTTCCCCTTTCCGAAGAAGCCGAGTATATCATTCAACAACAAAAGGGTGATCTTGAAACTCCCTCCTCTTCCATTGTCATACCACCTTACCCCTTTGAGTATGAAGAGTTCAAGCCGGAAGGAATTGAAATTGGGAAAGACTATGTGACTCTTCTCATGCAAGCAATGCACAAGCAAGCCCATGAAGATCGGAAAAATGCGTATTTGGCTCAATATCCGCCCCTCCTACATCTAGCTAGGCAAGGACTCCTTGATCCATCTTGTCCTTTGCCTAGTTGGCGGATCTGAAGTCTTATTTCCGGGTGCATCTAGGGACGTGGTGGGAGATAATGAGGTTGTTGGAAATGATGAAGAAGTTGATGATAATATTGAGGAAGAAGCAATGGAAGGAGAAAGAGATGGTGAAGATGATGATGAGGAAGAAGATGAGGAAGAAAGTGACAAGGAAAGTGGCAATGTGACCACTTCTCATGAGGGAAGTGGTGATGATGATAGCATGATGGAAGACTAGCAAGCCTTGGAGACTCCTACACTCCCATGGTTTGTCTATACCTCTTTGTATTTTTATTTCATTTTGATCATTGTTGGTTTAGTCCTAGCAACATCAAAGGACTCACACCTCGGTACCATTGAGGTGTTCTTATTGTTCCCATTTGTAAAATCCAAAATGACAAAACTAGTTTCATGCATAGCATAGTGTGTGCATGAACTATACCCATCCTTGGACATTAGCAATAGTGTCTCACTCGGTTTGGGGAAGTTAATGCATACACAACGGGAGGTAATCTAAATTATCCTCTCCGTCATAACAAAAACCATGCATCATGTAGTGTAGCTTAGTATAGAATTGCATTTAGTATAGAAATCATGCATCATCTTTGCATAATTTCCATCATTTTGGCCATTGAGGACAATGCCCATATTAGTGTGGGGATGGGAATTCTAACATTTAACTCTTATTCAAAAACCCATAAAAATTGAAAATTTTCAAAAATCATAAAAATTGAAAAATTTGAAAACCCAAAAACAAGTTCATTTCCCTTGTATATATTGTCTTATATATATTGTGTTTGTTTTATCCTTGTTCACATTGATTGACTACGCCACATCCGAGACATGAGGATATTGAAGACCGCATGGTATGATCTTTCCAATCTCCTTTTTCCTCTTTATGTTAATGACTATGTGGCTTTATTTTGATTGATACGGTATAACAATGTGAATTTAGGACTTGCATTTAGTTTATATGTCATATTAGTTGGTAGAATCATATGCATTAGTATGTTTATATGTTAGTTGCATCATGGCATGTAGTTTGCATGTTAGAAAATTTTTGCGAAACCGTCTACTTGGGAAACTTGACAAGTGTATATAGGCCCTAGTAGATGCCTTTTGTTCTTAAGACTTTGCTTGTTAGAATACTTGTAAAACACCCTAGGATGTGTCATGCTAGTATCCTTTGACCCATGGATTAAGGCCGAGTCAAGAGTACCTTGTGGTGTGATAACTCCTTGGCTACCGTTTATTCCAAGGTGACCCTGGAAACCATGCATCCATCCATCATCCATGTTCTACCATATATTTTTGTCATCAAAGGGAATGGGCACGATCAGCACTGTATACCTGAAAGAGCAAGACTGGCAAACTTACTCTCCACCTGCAGATGCTCCTTGGACTTGGAAGAATGTTTGCAAGGTCAAGGAAAAATTGAAGGATGGTTTTGGTCAGAATTACTGGTTAGCTGAAGAGCACGGTTATACTCTCAAGAATGGTTACAAATGGTTATGCACTCACCAAGCTAAGGTGGACTGGTATCCTCTGGTTTGGAATAGCTGGAATATTCCCAAGCATTCAATCATTACATGGTTTATTATGCAGGAGGGGCTAAATACTAAAGCTAAGTTATACCAGATTGGCTTTTGTGAAGACAATCTTTGTCTAATCTGTGGTGAACAGCCTGAAACGATCAATCACCTATTCTATGAGTGTCATTAAGGTTGCAGAATCAGGGCAGCTCTTGCTGTCTGGATGGGAAGAGTTTTTCCTACCATTACTGATCTTATGAATGGTAGGACAGGCAGTCTACAATGGAAGGCAATGGCTATGATATTTAATGTGTATCTCTATATGATATGGCATCAGAGAAACTTCACCAGACTCCATCAGTCTGTTGTGAGGCCTGAAAAGTTAGCTGCTCAGATAAAGGAGCAGGCAGGAAGAAGAGGGTGCAGTAAAGCTGGTCCTGGGATGGCTAATAGCACTAATGGTTGGCTAAGCTGCTTGCAATGAGGGCCTGGTAGCTGTTGTGTTGTTAGTTTTTGGTTGTATCGTTTGCTTTTTTGGTTTTTGAGCTCACCAGGGTTTGAACCCCTAAACTTGTAAATGTATCTTGGTCCTTGATATAATATATATACTCACATTTCACCTAAAAAAAAAAGGGAATGGGCACAAAAAGAAATCAATTTGAGTTCAATGAAATGAAAAGTGAAAGAAAGTTTGCAAAAATGCATCAAATGAAAAGAGGAGCAAAAATAGAACTCCTAAAGTTTCAAATATAAGGCACCCTCACTACATATGGGGTGACTTTGAAAATGTTCAAAAGAAATGCAAAGAAAAGTTGAAAGTTGTCAAGTATTGAAATGCCAAAAATCAAAAAGAAATGGCAAGAAAGTGTTCTCAAATGTTATATGCCACAAGAAATTGGGGGGAAAACAAAAACAAAAGCAAACTCCCAAAGTGAAACTCATATTCTATCGATCCCTTTATCCATCGTATCCATTTTTGTGCATGGTAGAGAGGGGACGACCCTTCTTCTTGTCTAGGCAAGAGGGGGAATTCCGCGATCCTCCAGTGTTTCTAACACCATAGGGAGTCTACTCTTGACAAAAGCATTTAACGATTGAGGACAAAGGTACCCTAGCTTGACACATTTTGGAGGTGATTTATTGGTATCCTTCTAGGCTTAGTAGTTTGAAGAAATTGCATCTATGAAGGATTGTGTACCCTTGAATTGCTTCCCTTGTAGATAATTTCCGCCACTTGATGAGGGAGTGGCTATTCTTTTTGTAGATGCATCCATTATGTGTTTTTGTGTGCCTAATATTTGGATGTGTCGCCATTTTTGCAAGACCCACCTTGCCTTGCAAGAAGGCATCCTACCTCATGGTTGTCTTGTTGTGAGTTGAAGGGGCGGAGTGAGACCCGCTAATTGTCTCATATCGGCTATATTATTAGGATAGGTTAGTATTGGTCCTAGTCTTTGTCACCTCTTTACTCGGGACGAGCAAAGGTTCGGTTTGGGGATATTTGATGTGACCATAATTGGCGCATATTTAGCCCCCGAATTACCCTTGTTTCCATGCTTTTTAGTGCTTATTTGGGTCATTTCTTATCTTTAGTTCTTTGTTTTGCATATTCTTTGAGATTTTGATCCCTTGGTAGGAAAGGAGTAAGAATCTTGCATTTTCATGGCAAATCAAGACTAAATTGATCAAATTCAATGACCAAGCATCAAGGAGGGACAAGATTAGAAGGCCTTTGTACATATCATAGTAGAAGAGCAATGTTGAGAAAGGATCCTTGAGTCCCCAAGGAAATCCCCAAGGAATTTATGAAGAAAAGGGAAGAAAAAGAAGAAGTATCACGACGACAATCCGAGCGGATTGTCGCAATCCGCCCGTCCCGCCTATCCACAATCCGAGGCGTCCCACTGAATCCGCTCGGATTCCCCTCAACAATCCGCCCGGATTCCCCAGAATCCGCTCGGATTCCATCGCCCAAATCCGGCCGTCCCGACCCTAATCCGCCCGGATTCCTTCACAGCGCGGGTTGTCTACTTCAAGCTACGAAAAGAGAAGCCCTTCTCTCCAAAAATACCGGCTTCTCCTTGCTCTACTTAAAAAGTGTAATTACTAGTTTAGCCCTTAGTTAACCCTAATGCATCCTCCCTAATTTTCACTATAAATACCCCATTAGTCTAATTAGAGGAGCATGTTCTTCTTATCAATAATTAGTGTAGTTAATATCAATCAAATCTCTCTTCAATATTGTAATAAAGTATTAATTAAGTTTTAATCCAAGTTTTAGTTCTTTAATCTCTCTTTTGTTCATCCTTTATTTTGGGTAATTGAAGATTATTTGGGTTATTATTGGGAGATTGACAACCTCTCAATCTAGCATTCAAGTACTTCTATTATTCTTTCTTTATTATTGGAATCATTAGTAGGTATAATCTCTTAATCCCTTTTTAATTATTGTTAATTACTTTCATTTATTCATCATGTTTCATATTGTTGGTATGATTGACAACCTTGCTAGCATGATCAACATGATAATGAGTGAGTAGTCTCTTAGCTAGGGTTAATGGGTGATTAGGGGAAACCAACATGGGGAATGATTCATGCTTAAATTAATATGCTTTCATATCTTATTTGCTTGCTTGTTTTGATCCCAACTCATGCACATGTTATATTTGATGAAATGCTAAGCCTATGAATCCTTGCATTTACTATAATCTCCTATCTTTTCAATGAGACTTGTAAGACATAACCCAACTCGAGTCTCATTAGACCATGCATGTTGTTGAGTAGAGAAGATTAAGTCGACTTGTAGGTGTTGTACAATCTAATCGATTCGGCTCCGGGACCCAAACTTTCCTAGGACTGTAAGATATAACCCAACTCAATCCATCACAACAATAATTGCTTGCTTATAATTTGAGAACATGTTTGTATGATCATATCCCATGATTCCCCTATGATCCCATGACACCCTAGTGCCTTTAATCAATTGTTTACACCCCTTTTATTCATCTTGCTTGTTTATTTTCATTGTTATTCTAGTTTAGTAACCTTCTACATCAACCCAATTTGTGACACCCCTTAGACACCACTAGTTACAATAGAAATCTCATTTCAACTCCCGTCCCTTGGGATCCGACCTTTACTTGCCTCTTTAGTAATTGTAGAGTTGCTTGTTAAGCTATAAATTGTGTTTTGATTCGACCGTAACCAACGACCACATCTATTTATTTGTGAATACTAAACGGACCGATCAAGAAGACAGAGTGGGAGAAAATTATTCAAGAGCCACAAAGAATGTTAAGTCGCAAGAAACTGGTATTTCTTGGCTACATGAGACGTTTTGTGTAAAATATTGTTTCTTTAAAACCTAGGAGGTTAAATTCGTCACTTGTTAAAAATGATGAATTCATGCTACTTTTAAGAAAGAAAAGAGCTTATAACTTACAAAATAAATTGTTTGATTCAAGTTGATTACTTCTAGAAAGTAATGAACATATGACTTACATGAGAGTGTTTAAGTCACAACTCAATACAAGGCTTAGAGTCATAAAAATCCGAATCAAAAGGGCTTGATTAGTGACAAAGGGTTTTGCACTAATAAAGAGATATTTCGAAGCAAAATTGGTTGCAAAGGGTTTTGCACTAATTGAAATGATTAAGTCTATTTGGATCTTCTTAGGGATTGTGTTTCATTATGAGGTTATGAAATACATAGCGAGTGAATCTAAAACCCACTTCTTCAATAGAAGGAATGTATTCAATACATGTCTTGAGTTTAGTAGATTCTTGCAACCCTAAGATAATGTGAAACTTGAGAGAGGGTCTTAAGTAGGACATCAATGAGTTAGAATCAACATTTTGATCATGTGATAAAACATTTCTCGATAAGTCGAGAAGTTCTGTTTATACATGGAGTTTAGTGGGAGTTACGGAAATTTTAATTAGTCCGATATGTGGATGACATATTGATCATTGCGAATGATTTAAGACTTTTGGAGTATTATAATACATCTTGAATATCCGGATTTATGAAGATAAATCCACATGATATTAGCGTCGTTAAGAAGTCTTATGTTGATAAGATTCATGACTAGTTCAATTAAATTGAATATATTTGATTGATTTCATTTGCTTCTTTTGCCGAATCAATTAAAAAGAAATGATGTATAACACTTCATATGCTTTGAGTATGATGAATTGTTTTCAAAAATCGAATTTAAGTAATCTTTACCAAGTAAGCTATAAAGATTACCCTTAAGTGCTTGCAGAAGCATTAAGGAAGTAAAGCAAAGTGTTTATGATGCAATATTGTGTAAGGGTGTTACACAAGTGACAATTGACAATTGAGATTGCGCATGGTTTCTGACAAAACCATAATCAAAACACACTAGGATGGTTAAGATACCATTGTGGCAATGTTAATTAAGAAGTAGATTTTCTAGAATCGTTCTAGGCAATAAAGAACAATGAGAGATTTTTATAACGGAAATTGAGTACACTTGCGATCATGAGATGTGCAAGAAAGATGAGTCCCGCACACTGTGAAAACAGTGGGAGCTATTCTTATGCTAGAGGGCCTATGACTTGATTGGATCTCAACACGTACTCAGAAAGTTTTGTAATGCAAATGTATACATTACAAAGGAAAACGAGTATGTAGTGAGGTTGAGTAAGGTACAAGAAATTGATAAAACCTACTAACCAAAGCCTTCTCAAAGGCTAAACATGATGAGTCATGTCATTTCAATTGAATTGAAATGAACAACTATGTACAAGATCAAATAATATTATAGAACATAAAATAGTAATCAGGCATTGACTATTCATATGTGATAATCGCATTTGTCGTTCGAGTTTTACTTTAAAACTCTTTTATTATACTTTGTTACATCCAAACGGGTTGTAGAGACAATTGAACCCCGTTAAAGTGAACACGGATTAGCATTGTATTCGCCCATAGTCACTTATATGAGGTGACGTCTCGAAGTGACTAGAGTGTGATGCGATTGATGGCAAGTTAAAGTGCCATAGAGTCATGTGAGATGACTAGTCGATCACATAGGCAGACTGTTAGGAACACTTTGTCGGGTAGTGACCGCTTATAGAGTTCTGGCAAATTTATAAAGCCTGGTCGTGGCGAGAGCTACTATAGTATTCTAATGAGTCGATTCTTTTGACTAAAGACTGTTCACCCAAGATGGCACAGTTTCAGATTAACTTTGATTTGTGTTACTACGACCTTCGTAAATGGGGTCAAATGGGCATATTTTGGGTTATGATGGATGTGGCTAGTCGAAGGGAATAAGTGCGATAGGAATTGTCCACCCCCTTGTCAGGGTTGTAATGGGATTAAATAAGATTTATTTTAGTAATAAAATGCTTTGTTGCTAAAATTATCTATTGTTTGAGAAACAATAAAGATAAGAATGAATGGTCAATTATAATTACAAGAAGTTGTGAATTATAACTATATGACCCATTTTATTTATGTGATCAAGTATCACTAATCAATTTGTTGTATGCAATTTAATTAATTCATGAAATGATATTTATGTGATAAATATGCATTAAAATTATATAATAACATGTAGCATACTACATGTGACATATTGTGTAACAAATGACAAATTGACAAAATAAAATGGTAGTCCATTTTAAGTATATGGACCGAAAATGGAGGGTGTGTTAGTGGGTTTTGGTTGTTTTATTTTATTTGATAAAATAAACATAATGATGACTACTCTTGACTAGCCTTACAACCTACACCACTTTCTTACACACCTATATTTTTGATAAGAGAAAAAGAAAAGCAATGATGCTCCTTGGGCTAGAGTTGGGCGGCCACACTACTCTTAATTGAGTAGTGTTGGTTCTTTTCTATTCTTCTTACACTACCATTCAATTAACATGCAAAATGTTCATGAATATTCTCTCTTCTCTCTCCTTAATATTCATTAAAAAGATGAGTATTTGATTCAAATTGATCATATAAATTACTAAGATTACTAGAAGTAGTATATGAGTATTAGTAATAGATTTTAAGGTAAACTACAATACAAACATCTAGTACATGTTTATTTGTGGGATTAAGGGATTGTCTTGGGTGCTACTAATTGGAGAATCTCTACTTTGGGATTTTTGTATGTTCATCCATTATTGGAAAGCTCAAGAACTAACAAGAAGGAGATCTTGTTGGTGCCCAATATGACCGAATTTCATGGTGAGAAAATGTTTTCTTATCTTCTTTTGTTTTAGTTTGCATGCATAAAATCCAACTTTAATTTTATGACAAATTAAATTAAAACATATATGAGTATGTTAGTATGTATATAGATCTACATTTCCTTCAGAACCATCCTGGCGTCTTTTACAGAAAAATAGGGAGGCACCCTTGGTTCGCCAGGATGTTGCGCCTAAACCAGGCCCCCCTTGCTCTTTCAACGAAATTTGGGCTTTGGCCCAATTTCCCGTAATAAACTTCAAGTTTTCAATGACGATATTAAGGGCCGACATTTTGCAAATACAAAAACATATAGTGAAATCAAAACTCACTATTTTCCTACCAAAATTCCAAACAAACGGAGATCAAAACCGCCATTTTCCCTTCAAAAATAGTGAAAAATTCAAAATTCACTATTTGTTCAAATTTTAACGACGGCAAATAAAACCGTCATTTTTTCAAAATAATAGTGAAAAATTCAAAAATTCACTATTTAATCAAATTACCGCGACGGCAATTAAAACTGTCAATTTCAAAAAACAGAATAATAGTGGAAATTCAAATTTCACTATTTTCACCACACATGTCAACGGCGGCACATAAACCGTCACTTCAAACGTAATAGTGAAGATTCCCAATTCGCTATTTCCTTCACATGTCAACGGCGGCACATAAACCGTCACTTCAAAAATAATAGTGAAGATTCCAAGTTCACTATTTCTATCACATGTCAATGGCGGCACATAAACCGTCACCTCAGTCGTAATAGCGAAATGTAAAATTTGCTATTTCCTTCAAAAAATTAAAACAAACGGCGATTGAAACCGCCTCTTTAAATTCAAAAACGAGTAGTGAAGATTCAAATTCACTATTCCTTCAAATGTCAACAGGGGGCTTCCTCGCGGAACCCGCTTATTTCAAAAACAGTAATGGTGAAAATTCAAATTCACTATTTCCACGGCGACATCACGAGTTCGCTACTTTCAAAACAAGCCGATTTGACGCGGCTATTCTCACGGTCCATTAACCGACCGCACCATGGCTGGCGAGCCTTACAACGCATCGCGGCTGGCGAGCCCTCCTCAGGTACGCATCGTGGTTGGCGAGCCTTATTACGCATCGCGGCTGGTGAGCAATCCACATATACGCACCATGGCTGGCGAGCTCTCCTCAGGTACGCACCATGGCTGGCGAGCCTTACAACGCATCGCGGCTGGCGAGCCCTCCTCATATACGCACCATGGCTAGCGAGCCTTACAATGCATCGCGGCTGGCGAGCCTTCCTCATATACGCCCCATGGCTGGCGAGCCTTACAACGCATCGCGGCTGAATAGCCCTCCTCATATACGCTACATGGCTGGCGAGCCATACTACGCGTCGCGGCTGGCGAGCCCTCCTCATATACCCACCATGGCTGGCGAGCCTTACTACGTATCGCGGTTGGCAAGCCCTCCTCATATACGCATCATGGCTGGCGAGCCTTACAACGCGTCGCGGCTGGTAAGCCCTCCTCATATACGCACCATGGCTGGCGAGCCTTACTATGCATCGCGGCTGGCGAGCCCTCCTCATGTACGCACCATGGCTGGCGAACCTTACAACGCGTCGCGGCTGGCGAGCCCTCCTCACATACGCACCACAGCTTGCGAGCCTTTATCCGCAAACGTGCAAGGACGTATCTGAAGATGCCTCAGGTATGACTCCTTCTTATGGCTGGCGAGCCTTTGTACGTAGTCTAACGGACTTTAAACGACCTGCACGGATAGTCGACAGACTCTAAACTGTTCCCGACGGCAGGTCCTTGACTCGTACCCTCGAGTCGCCTTGGCGTCGCCCTTCCCGACGGCAGGTCCTTGGCCCGAATCCATTCGAGCCGCCTCGACGTAGCTTAGGTCTTCAGGTTGTAATCTTCGATTGACCTGGGGGCTCTACTTTGACTTTCGCCCTGTTAAAGCCTCAGTCAAAGTGGGGGCTCTATAGATACCCAGTATCTGCTGAGACTCCAACAAACACCCGATGATTATCGGACTATAACATGTTTTGGAATCGTGGCGTTTGATCGACAGTTTGTTTACAACTTTACGTCGGAAAACTTAAAACGATTTCGAAAATAAAACTTTTCAAAAGTACCTGGAGTGTTTAATGCATGACGACGGGGTCGCAATGACACTAACTAGAGTCAAAACCGACACCAGACCAAAAAGCGACTCAAAAATTCAAATTCCGACTCCAACAACGAGTCAAACCGAGTCAACCACCAACAACAAACCATTTTAAACCTTCTATACTAAGATTTCCCGGATTCATGAATGGTCAAGTACCAAACAGTGACTACAAATCCTAGGATAGAACAAATCATGATTGCACTTTTGTGAAAGTGACAGGATAACTCGAAGACCCGCGACGTGGCTCGCGCCTCTTTGAGCAGCCCAGGTGGCCACGTCGCTCAAAACTCACACAACCACTAATTTCCCTATAAATACCCCTCAAATGCCCCCATTTGAGAACTTACGCGAGTGTCCGCCCCCTCTTTTCTCCCTTAAAATTCTCGACTCGACTTCCTAAGTCACAATCCGACACGTATTTACGACCTACCGATCGTAAATATAAGCCTTACACATTGTTTGGTACCGTCATCGTGCATTAAATCACTTGACCGACCACTTCGACCACTACACCATCACTAATCTTAATAAAACACTCTTTTTACTTACCAAAACGGTTTTAAAACAAGTATATTAGTCACCAACACAAAGTCATCCTTGGTTCTATATACCATGCCGGATTTTAACTCGGGTACGATGATGAGTATCAACTAATTACATTCAAATGAACTTAAAATAATTAGTTCATAATTATTTTGAAAACTATTCATGTCAAGCTTGCCAAGTCGAACCCGACACCGAATATCATCAAAATAATGATGATTATTCGAGTCTCGTTCCTCAAATCAACAAATGCGGTCTAAACGACCCCTTCAAACCAAATCGGGTCAAATACCCA
Source organism: Silene latifolia (assembly GCF_048544455.1). Lineage (NCBI taxonomy): Eukaryota > Viridiplantae > Streptophyta > Magnoliopsida > Caryophyllales > Caryophyllaceae > Silene > Silene latifolia. The sequence continues at coordinate 105,400,522 of NC_133526.1, read as the reverse complement.
TTTTTTAATACGTTTTTTAAACGTTTTTCAAAAGGTCAGAACACGGCATACAACCGTTGGTTGACCCGCGCCTAAACAGGCCCCTTCTTTCTTATTTCCAAAACCAGGTGAGACCCCCTTGCACTGCCAAGAGGCTCGCGCCTCATATGGCCGCCGGGCATGGGCTGCATTCCCTTTCCAAAGATTAGTCTAGGACGATCCCGACTCTGGTTAGCCCGGATATAGGACGGATCAGATGACTATTTGCTCATTCAAAATCATATTTGCAAAATGCTTTACTAAGGCAAATGGATCACGTTATGCACCATAAACCTAATACGGTAAATTGATGTTTAATTTCCGTCTTGCATGCAAATCAACCATAAATCCAACTCGACATCTTATACTTGATACTTGGATTAAATCAACGGACTTAGAAAGCTCCCACATGTTAGGTTTAAATTATTGGATGCGCATTCATGCATTTAAACCGTTTTATCAACTTTTGCATTCAACCAACCAAGATCGAGCAGTAGAGGCCGCTACCACGGGCGGGATTGGGTGTCTGATTAAAGGGCTTCCCAATACGTACCTTCACCTCTTACTCAGAAACTTTGGATAGTGGACGACCTTATCCAGGGCGTACGAGAGTCATTCTATATCATTTATATTTCAAGCCGTTAACCACATCCAATATCTGAAAATATATGAATTCATAAGATAATCCGCATCATAATTCAATCATGCTCAATTCCAATAACGTTCGACACATATCACACGGCCTTAAGACTTCTTATACACACATCCATCACAATTTTCTTACCTTTTAATTTTTCATCCTGCAAATAAGGTTAGAAATTTTCACCCTAAGGTAAACAATTGAACCTTAACAATTAATACAACTTCATTTTAATTACCCCACTCTTAATTTTCTCTCAAGATAACCGGTTCAAAATTGAAAGGGCCAGAAGTTTGGTGTGAGGGGGCCCCTATTTCTCATCACAAGCCTTAAGGGAGCTCCTAACAGTTTCTACCCGGATTCATTTTATTAGACTAATCCTAAGTTCATTTGGTTCAGTTGTTTTTAGGCCTGAGGAACGTCGTCTCTGATATGATCACTTTGTAACATCCCCATTTATTCAGGAGCCTTTAGCTAGGTCTCCCACGTAAATATGACAGTTACCATATCGGTTTCCCGAGGCAGTGAATAACAAAGATAACAAACTAAAGTACTTTATATAAAATAACCATTAAAGGTCTTATTAAAATTGTCAAACTGATTAAATTAAACTATAATAAAACAATTTACTACTCAACGGAAATAAATAAAATTACATAAACAATGTTAAATAAAACTAAAGTGATCTAGACATCAGCTACAATCCAGGTCTGGCTCACGTCCTAATGCTCCTAAGTCAGCTAATCTCAAGTACCTATGAGTCAATCTGCTCCCCAATAAGTGGTTCATCACAGGTGGTTAACGAATACACGGTCAATCACGATGTTGAGTAGGATAACTAAACAATAGTTAAGTAAATATAATAAAACCTGCAACAGAAAGATAACAATAGAAACTCGCTCCTCAAACCGTTATACACGGCACAACCGAATACCATAAACACCGTCACATCACAAACACCGCTCAGGTCCACGGTCACTCCAACACCACCGTGCCTGACCGACCACAATCGCGTAGGTCCATGACACTTCAACATCCCCGTGCCTGACCGACCAATAATCACAATCATAATACCAATCCTCTTTCAAGATGTCAATAAACCAACCCAACAGTGATAGTAAAATAATTATAAGATGCTAAAAGCAATGCAATAACAATTTGTTTCATGCAAACAATGCAATAATAGTTCATCTTACGACAAACAATGTGACAATAATCCATCTTGTAAGAAATTCATCAATTCATTGATTTAACAAACAAGGAAGTTGTGTAGCTATCCTACCTTTTAATCAAATCTTCAATAAATAGCAAAGCCATCTAATTTAATAATGTTGCTCAGTAAAACCTTCACCTAAACAGGCAATATTATGCATACAATTACTAATCTATCAATACAATAACGATTAAGACAAGAATCTACCCCAAAACCACCCAAAAACACACTCAAATGGCACGGTCAAACCCTTGATCAAGGTGGTCAACGCTGGTCAACCCCGGTCAAAGCCTCTTCGGCCAGTCACGGTGGTGGTCGATGGTGGTTGGTCAAAGGGGGTTGGCAATGCTCAAACTTACACATGTAAACAATTGATTAAAAGATGAAAATAAGATGTTACCAATTAATCTTAAGATGAATGTTTTCCCTTCTTTTTCTAGTTCCTTCTCTTTTATCTCTCTGATTTCCCTCTCTATATTTTGTGATTTATAATAGTGAGCAATAGAATCTAAGGTGATGGGTGAAGGGAATATATATATATATATATATATATATATATATATATATATATATATATATATATATAGAGTCAAGTTCTTATAAGTCCACCTAAATATTTGAGTCCCTAAGTCCTCTCTACTTCCCTTAGATCTTCCACTAAGGATGGTTGAGATTGAAAGCAACAAACACACTTAACACTAATTAGTTTCCTATACACTAATTAATCAACTTTCTCTCTCTAGCTTTAATTATACATTCACTAATTGATTATTCTACCCAATTAACATTATTTTTTGCCTTCTTATATTTTCAAGTTTTTACAAAAAATTTTTTTGAGAGAATGTTTATACAAATTTTATGACACTTTTACTGTTTTAAAAGTGTAGTTCTAACAAAACAAAGTGGAATTTTAACAAAAAAAAGCGGTTTTGACGGATATTATTTTGAAATTTCAAATTTTGAAGCAACTTTACGACAAATTTGAAATTTTGAAGCATATTTACGTCAATTTTTGAGACATTTTTTTTTTCAAATTTTAACACAACTCATTTTAAATTGAGTGATTTATAAGTGTAATTTTAGTCTTTTAAAAGTGTAACTTTAGTCCATTAAAGTGTAATTTTAGTCCATTAAATTGGAATATTAGTCCAGAAGTGTAACTTTAGTCCATTAAATTGTAATTTTAGTCCAGAAGTGTAACTTTAGTCAACTAAAGTGTAATTTTAGGCCATTAAATGGTAATTTTAGTCCATTGAGAGTATAAATGTCTAGTCCATATTCAATGTGTAACTTTAATCCATTGAGAGTATAACTTTAGTCCTTTGATAGTGTAAATCTAGTCCATTGAGAGTATAACTTTAGTCTTTAATAGAGATAATTGTAACTTTAACAGAAAAAAGTGTAATTTTAACAGAAAAAAGTGTAATTTTAATGGAGAAAAATATAATTTTAATAGAAAAAAGTGTAATTTTAATGGAGAAAAGTGTAATTTTAACTGAAAAAAGTGTAATTTTAATCAGAAAAAGTGTAATTTTAATAGAGAAAAGTATAATTTTAACATAAAAAAGTGTAATTTTAATGGAAAAAAGTGTAATTTTAACTGAAAAAAGTGTAATTTTAATAGAAAAAAGTGTAATTATAATGAAAAAAAGTGTAATTTTAATAATAGAGAAAAAGTGTAACTTTAATAGCGAAAAGTGTAACTTTAATAGATAAAACTATAACTTTAATAAGAGTAACTTTAATAGAGAAAATAAGACGGTGTTTTAAAAACGAAATATGAAAAACAAAACCTAGATCTAAAACATCACACCTTTAACAAAAAAATGAGATCTAACTTTTTCATTTGTTTTTTTTTAAAAAAAAATCAAAATTCCACCATCACAATAACACCAATACAACTTTTCTCGAAAAAAAAAAATTAAAACTAAAATCAATAAACTATAATAATCTGAAAAAAAACAAAATTAAAACTATAATAATCAATAAACAAAATCAAACAACAAAATTTATAGATCTAAAACCGAAACAAAACAATATAAATAACAAACAAAAAAAAAAAAACAGATCTACAAGATACTGGTACAAACAAAAAAAAAAAGAAAAAAGAAAAAAAGAAGAAGAACAAGGTAGAGGAGCGAGAAGGGAGGACGGGGGACGGAGGGAGGTGGCGGCATGAGGGGAGGTGTGAGGGCGGCAGATCTGGAGTGGCGGCTGATTTGGTGCGTGTCGTGGTGGCGTGAGGGTGGTATGGTGGTGGTGTCAGGTTATGGGTGTGGTGGTTGTGCGTGGCGGGTTGTTGTCGGGTGCGTGGTGGGAGGTGTTTATGGGGGGGCGGATGACGGTGGTGGGCGTAGTATGGTGGTGTAGTGGAAAGAGGTCGGGGGAGGAGGTGGGTGATGGTTTCGGGTGAGGGGGTGATGGTGGGAGATGAGAGATTTATTTTATTGGATTTTTGATTTATTTGTGATTTAGAGAGATGAGGGAATGGTAATTATGTGAGATGAGAGATAAATGGGTGGGAGAATAAATTATATATAGTAGATTAGGGTTTGATTAATGTGGAGTAGTGAGGGTAGAGAGAGAGACCCCTTAATTACCCATTATTCCCCTCTTTTTCTTTCCATCTCAACCTTCCATTTCCCTCATCTAAAGACTCTAAAGGGGACTCATGGACTCCCACTTAGGGTGTGGACTTACTTGATCTTTACTCTCTCTCTCTCTCTCTCTCTCTCTCTATATATATATATATATATATATATATATATATATATATATATATATATATATATATACACACCGATAAGGAAGCTTTTAGGAAATTGCTAGGAAATAGGATATAATAATATAATATGTAAAATATCTAAGATAGGTGGAATAGATAATAATAATAATAATAATAATAATAATAATAATAATAATAATAATAATAATAATAATAATAATAATAATAATAATAATAATAATAATAATAATAATAATAATAATAATAATAATAATAATAATAATAATAATAATAATAATAATAATAATAATAATAATAATAATAATAATAATAATAAGTTGAGATAGGAATATGATGCGATCCAAGTTTGTAACTCGGAGTTGGTTGTGAACACTCACGGTGATTGTCTGATTGTGGCTCGTGGTTTTCAGCCTATGGGCTTTTATTATCCTTCCTATGTGAATTTGCGAAGTATGGTGCATGAGAGCTGATTGTGGCACGCATTCCAAGGGAAGGACGGTCCAAGCTTCACGTTTTTATTAGCATTTTCAGATTATTGTTGTTAAAATAAAATCTAAGCTTATTTAGTATTTGTCTTGATACGTTGAACTTGTAGTTGTAATCAAGTGAAGAGTGATTGCTCAACTCTTCACATTTTGGCTGCTCATTTCGGTTCTTTGGAGGCTATATAAAGCCTTGAAGCTTATTAATAAAATCAGACCAGAAATTTAGAAAAACTTGTTTCCAGTTGAAAATGGTTGCGGCCAATCCTTTGTTTTTATTCAACGCGTTTGAGTAAATTCACGATCATTCTCAATAGGTCTTGTGTTTGGTCCCCATTGTTATTGTTATAGGTCTAACAATACAAAATATCCCATTGGTTCGATTTATTCACATAATTCGAAACAAATATCATTTATTTCTTGTTTCATTTACATATAAAAAAACACATAAACATTACTTTTTATCAATTTCGACAATCGACGGTCATCAACCTTTGTTCGATTCAATAAAATTCGCTTCGCATTCATATCATATAAACTCCATTTTGCCCAATTCGCATCATAAGTGGTATCAGAGCTTCGGCTCTTGATTTCCCTAAATCTAGACGGTCCTAGGCGTGTCAAAACCAAGTTGTTATTTGAATTTCTGATTGCGATTGGAGTTCAAGGGTTAAACTCAAGCAAGTAGTTTGAGGGTTAATCGGTTTTGCATCTCGGGAACAAGTTTCTAGTATTTTGTTATTCAAGGCGTGACGGAGACCAAAAAAAAAAAATTACAAAAAAAAAAGTTACTGTTCACGAGCCCTGTTACTGTTCATCCGTGAGAAAAAAAATTGGTCCCAAACGGTCTTAAGGCGTGTCAAAGTCAAAATGTTGGTTGAATTTCCGGTTGCGATTGGAATTCAAAGGTTAAACTCGAGCAAGGTAGTTCGAGGGTTGATCGACTTTTGATAACCCATATCATAGGTTCAAGAATCAGGACGATTCTTTTTGATGTGGTATCGGTGATGTCGTCATGTCACGTCCAATCAAAACACAATTTATAACTTCACAAACAACTCTACAATTAGTAAAGAGGCAAGTAAAGGTCGGATCCCAAGGGACGGGAATTGAGATGAGATTTCTATTGCAACTAGTGGTGTCTTAGGGGTGTCACAATTTGGGTTGATGTAGAAGGTCACTAAATTAAATAGCAATGAAAGTAAACAAGCAAGATGAATTAAAAGGGTTGTAAACAATTGATAAAAAGCACTAGGGTGTCATGGGGTCATAGGGGATTCATGGGAATTGATCATACAAACATGTTCTCAAATTATAAGCAAGCAATTATTGTTGTGATGGATTGAGTTGGGTTATATCTTACAATCCTAGGAAAGTTTGGGTCCCGGAGCCGAATCGATTAGATTGTACAACACCTACAAGTCGACTTAGTCTTCCCTACTCAACAACATGCATGGTCTAATGAGCCTCGAGTTAGTTTAAGTCTTACAAGTCTCATAGAAAAGATAGGTGATGGGTAAAAAATGCAAGGATTCATAGGCTCGCATTTCATCAAACATAACATGTGCATGAGTTGAGATCAAAACAAGCAAGCAAATAAAACATGAAAGCATATTATTTAAGCATGAATCATTCCCCATGTTGGTTTCCCCTAATTACCCATTAACCCTAGCTAAGTGACTACTCACTCATTATCATGTTGATCATGCTAGCAAGATTGTCAATCATACCAACAAAATGAAACATGATGAACAAATGAAAGTAATTAACAATAATTAAAAAGGGATTAAGAGGATTATACCTACTAATGATTCCAATAATAAAGCAAGAATAAAAGAAGTACTTGATGCTTGATTGAGAGGTTGTCAATCTCCCAATAATAACCCAAATAATCTTCAATTACCCAAAATGAAGGATGAACAAAAGAGAGATTAAGGAAATAAAACTTGTATTAAAACTTGATTAATTGTTGATTACAAAACTAAAGAGAGATTTGATTGATATTAACTACTCTAATAATTGATAAGAAGAACATGCTCTTCTAATTAGACTAATGGGGTATTTATAGTGGAAATTAGGTGGATGCATTAGGGTTAACTAAGGGCTAAACTAGTAATTACACTTTTTAGATTGAGCAGGGAGACGCCGGTATTTTTCGAAGGAAGGGCTTCTTTCTTGAAACTTGAAGAAACGGATTTTTTTTTGTCTTTGAATCGAATCCGTGCGTATTGGTGTCGGGACGTGCGGATTGTAGCAGTGGAAGACGGGCGTCTTCAGGGCAATCCGGGCGTCTTCTGGGCTTGCTGCCCGGGCGTCTTTGAAGGAAGACGCACGGATTGTGCTGTGGAGGACGGACGGATTCAGGGCAATCCGCTCGGATTGTAGCTCAGCATTGTTTCTTCTTCTTTTCTTCCCTTTTCTTCATAAAATCCTTGTGGATTTCCTCGGGGATGCAAGGATCCTTTCTCGTCATTGCCCAACTACTATAATATGTACAAAGGCCTTCTAATCTTGTCTCTCCTTGATGCTTGGTCATTGAATTCAATCAATTTAGTCTCGTTTTGCTATGAAAATGCAAGATTCTTACTCCTTTCCTACCAAGGGATCAAAATCTCAAAGAATATGCAAAACAAAGAGCTAAAGACAATAAATGACCCAAATATGCACTAAAAAGCATGGGAACAAGGCTAATTCGGGGGCTAAATATGCGCTCATTATGGTAACATCAAATATCCCCAAACCGAACCTTTGCTCGTCCCGAGTAAAGTGGTGACAAAGACTAGGACCATTATTTAAACTAACCTAATAACATAGCCGATATGAGACAATTAGCGGGTCTCACTCCGCCCCTTCAACTCACAACAAGACAACCATGAGGTAGGATGCCTTCTTGCAAGGCAAGGTGGGTCTTGCCAAAATGGCGACACATCCAAACATTAAGCACACAAAATCAAATAATGGATGCATCTACAAAAGGAATAGCCACTTCCTCATCAAGTGGCGGAGGCAATAAAGAGGAACAAATTTAAGAGCATATAATCCTTCACAAATACTAGTTCAACAAATTACTAAGGCTAAGAGGATGGCACTAAATCACCTCCAAATGGTGTTAAACTAGACTACTTTCATCCTCAATTTCCAAATGCTTTCGTCAAGAGCGATCGGATGGTGGTGGAATGATGATCCCTATGATGCTAGTAGCATATGACATGACAAGTCTCGAATTCTCTACAAAAGTAAAGGTCATGGATCGTCCCAAGCTCGACAAAGTGGCTTGACAAAAAGGCTTTTTGGGAATGAAATGCTCAAATCGTTATAAACAATGGGTGGATATGACTAGTATTAAAAAATTGACCTCATTTAACTTTCACATTTCAAAAATTTAAGATGGGGTTTGTCCCTTCCGGGCTAGTGTCCTTTGCTTTCGCCAATCGCTTATTAGGCAACCGGTTAACCTCTAGACAATAGCTTTTCGGGGTGATAGTCACTCTGTCTCTGGGCGGTCGAATTCACAACCGTGTGGGGGCCCAATTCAATGGATCCCTCTCCAAAGCACATCGAAGTGGTACGCCTCCATCAAAACAACTAAATTTCTCAACATTTCAACATTTCATAACAATTGAGGTTTCCTTGGTATTAAATTACTTCCACATGACAAAACTTTCGAAATGAGCACTTCAAACTTATTGATAGAAAGTATTTTTGGGTTGCCTTACCACAAGGTCAATCAAGGTCACCTAGACAAGTTAACCAAGTCCACATCGCATCACGGGGTTGGATAGGTGACTCACATGCAAACCCTTGACTAGGCTTTGGGTCATGGGTCAAAAGACACTAGTATGACACAATCTAGGGTGTTTTACAACCATTCTAGTAGGCAAAGTCTTAAGTTGAAAAAGTATTTGTAATGGCTTAGTTGCTCTTGTCAAAGTTCCTAATTAGGCACATTTTATCTAAATGCAACTACATGCTATGATGCAACTATTATATACATCCTAATACAAGTGATTCTACCAACTAATATGACAGGTAAACTAAATGCAAGTCCTAAGTTCACATTGTTATACCGCATCAATCAAAATAAAGCCACATAGTCATTAACATAAAGAGGAAAAAGGAGATTGGAAAGATCATACCATGCGGTCTTCATGATCCTCATGTCTCGGATGTGGCGTAGTCGATCAATGTGAACAAGGATAGAACAAACACAATATATACAATAATATATACATGACTACACTACAAGGGAAATAAACATGTTTTTGGCTTTTCAATTTTCCAAATTTTTATGGTTTTTCGAATAAAAGTTAAGTTAGAATTCCCCATCCCCACACTAATATGGGCATTGTCCTCAATGGCCAGAATGATGGGAAATTATGCAAACATGATGCATGATTTCTACACTAAATGCAAGCTACACTAATCTACACTACATGATGCATGGTTTTTGTTTATGACGGAGAGGATAATTTAGATTACCTCCCGTTGTGTATGCATTGACTTCCCCAAACCGAGTTAGACACTATTGCTAATGTCCTAAGGTTGGGTGTAGTTCATGCACACACTATGCAATGCATGAAACTAATTTTATCATTTTGGATTTTGAAAGTGGGAACAATAAAATGAGAACACCTCAATGGGACCGAGGTGTGAGTCCTCTATGGTGCTAGGACTACTCCAACAGTGATCAAGAAAAATAATTAAAATAAAGAAAGAAGTAGAACAAACCTCGAGAGGGTAGGAGCCTCCAAATCTTGCTAATCTTCCATCATATCATCACTATCATCATCTTCCTCATTAGAAGTGGACTCTTTGCCACTTCCTTCTTCCCTTTCTTCTTCACCTTGCTCATCATCCTCTTCTCCTTCTTCACTAGCTTCTTCATCAATGTTATCATCAACCTCTTCATTACCGACAACCTCATTATCACCCGGAACAACCCTAGATGCACTCGGAAAGAAGACTTCTCTATCCGCCCAACTAGGCAAAGGACATGAAGGATCAAGTAGTCCTTGCCTAGCTAAGTGTAGGAGGGGTGGATATTGAGCTAAGTAAGCATTTTTCCGATCCTCGAAAGCTTGCTTGTGCATCTTTTGCATGAGAAGAGTCAAATAATCATTTCTTGCTTCAACGCCATCGGGCTTGAACTCTTGGTACTCGAAAGGGTAGGGTGGTGTGACAATGGAAGAGGAGGGTATTTCAAGTTCACCCTTTTGTTGTCGGATAATGTAATCGGCCTCTTTTGAAAGGGGAAGTAGATAATTGGTCCGGTGGACGCTTAAACGACAAATCTTTGAAAGCAAAGTAAATGATCTAGCCTCACTAGTGAGCCATCCATACTTGGTGTTAAGGGGGTTATGGGTAACCCACTTGTACTTGTATATCATAGTGTTAATATCAATGAGATGACCACCCTCTTTCGCCTCATACTTGTTATCCTTGTTGAAGTTTGGATCAAAGTATTTAGCTAGGATAGTGACTAGACCGCCATTCACAATAACGGTAGTGCCTTTCTTCCCACAATCAATGTTTAGCCATCTATCCACCAAAAGCCTTAGAGTGTTGAAAGGCTTGGTGTGTTCCCTTCCAATGTTCAAAGCCGACTCAAGAAGAACAAAATCGAGTTTGGTGAAATGGTTGGTGTCTTTTCTTGCAATGATGGTGTTTCCTATGACCTTGTGCCATACTCTTATGCCCGGATGGTGGACTAAAAGAGCACGACTAGCATGAAAGTCCTCAAATTTCCTTCCGGAAATCGCTTCCCAAAGAGGGTCGGGGTCATATTTGCCAACATTCTTAAAATAACTCGGTGAATCACTAAGACCCAAAGCTTCACCCATTTCCGCAAAGGAGATGCGCCTACTAACATTAGCTAGACGGGACTCGATGGTCTCCATAGTCTCAACCTTGTTGACTTTCAAAGAACTCAAAAATTCTAAGGTAAGGGAGGGGTATGTCAACTCTTTTGATTCAAACAATTTCTCCAACCCCATGGCTTTAAAGAAGGCTCTAGTTTGCTCAAGGACACTCAACTTATCTAAGGTATCTTCACAAATAAACTTGGTGGAAAGAAATGATTTCCTAGCAAACTTGGCAAAAGTGTCCCTATGGGATTTGGAAATGAAAATTACCTCCGGATAGCTCGAAAGTTGATCAATTGCCGGAGTAGTAGATGTTGTTGCTCCCATGGGAGGTTGGTGTTGTTGTTGCACTTCCAAGTTTGGGTTTGCTACCACCATAGCCAATGCTTTCTTTGCTTGAAGACTCTTTTGCCTTGATGAAAGTGTCTTTGCCTTTGGTGCCTTTGCCTTTGCCTTTGTTGCTTTTGTTGCTCCCTTAGTCCTTGCCATTGATGAATAAACCAAGAAAAGAGTGAAAAATCTTCAATTTCTAGTGCACCCAAATCGATTTAAAGATGAAAGGCTTTGCCTTTATGAATTCAAAAATCGACTCAAAGGTTGAAGATTTTGTGCTTGGTTTTGATTTTTATTGAAAAAGGAGTGATTGATTTGTTGTTAAAAGGATGTTTTGATTTGATTTTGGTGAATGTTGTTGAGGAATCTTGTTTTTTGTGATGGAGAGGATGAGGGTTTTGAGGGTTTTGGTAGTGTTATGAATGAAGGAATGAAGAAATGAATGTGGAAGGGGGTTTATAAAACCCGAAAAATTTGAAGTGCAGAGGCAAGACGGGCGGTTTTTTGCTCGGGAAGCCCGGATTCGGCCTGTTCTGGCTTGGGGAAAACTCGCCTAAAGACGGGCGTCTTTCAGTGAAGACGCTCGGATTTGCAAACAGGGGACGGGCGTCTTTTACAGAAGACGGGCGGATTCCTTTACAGGGATTTTTCTTGTTTTCCTCAGCCAAAAAGACGGGCGTCTTCCTTTCAAGACGGGCGGAGTTTTGAAGACGGGCGGATTTGAATGCAGGACGCCCGGATTCGCTTACAGTCAAAAATATTTCAAAAGTTCAGCTCATGAAGGACGGACGTCTTCTACCCAATATGCCCGGATTGTCTGAAGACGGGCGGATTCTCCTGAATACGCTCGGATTCGACCCCTTTGTACCCGGATTCAGTTCCATCCGTGTACATTTCATATCCCTTGTCATTTTTCATTCTTCTTCAAAATCTCGTGTTCTTCATTGTGGGGGCACTACTAAGGCATGAATAGCCTAGGCAATTGCTATCCCCACACTAAGCTAAAGCACTACACATCAATTGAAATCATTAGTCCCTCCCTCACTTCTCTCAAACATGACAATTATCTTGATCAAAGTATAAAAATCCAAAAATAACAAAAATGCAATACATGAATTGAAATGCAAGTTAGGGAGTTAGAAATATTTACAAATGGTGGTTTAGGGAGGACTCCACCAAACTCTCATTCTTGATGAGATGTCAAGGGGGCATGTCCAAGGTGTTGTTGATGTTGCTCAACACCTTGAAAAAGTAATCAAAAGCTTGTTCATTGTCATGATAAAGCTCTTCAATAGACCTTTGCCCTTGTTGTCGGTCTTGATCGTTGGCATTACCAATGTAGGGATTAAAAATCCTTCAAATTCGTCGTCCCAAAGACCACAAACTTCATTAAGTTGATCATTAAAAATCTCTTGATTTGATGGGGACAACTCTCCCATTTTCTTGTCTTGGCCAATGAGGCCATCC